>NC_057813.1:386856382-387181720 GCF_018294505.1 Triticum aestivum
ATGCAAGTTTTTTGCTTGGCTCGTCATCAATAACAGGATTTGGACGACGGATCGACTACAAAGAAGAGGATGGCCTAATTGCAATCTATGCCCCCTCTGTAAGCAAGTCCAAGAAACGGCGGCTCATCTTCTCTTCCATTGCAGATACACAACAAGAGTTTGCGCTATGGTCAAGGGATGGCTGGGCATGCACGATGTGAACCTTCTACATTGGGGTAAAATGGAGTCTGTTAAAGAGTGGTGGAGCCTTAATGCAACCAACAGGACGCAATTCCGACGACCACTCATCTCTGTAATGCTTCTCATCTCATGGGAAATATGGAAGGAACACAATACAAGGGTCTTCCGCAACGTTGCGGTGCCGGTCGGAGTAATCGTAGCTAAGATTAAAGAGGAATGCATTTTATGGGGTCTCACTGGGGCGAAGCATCTGCGTATTCTAATGCCGCGAGAGTGGTGTTTTGTAATTCGGCTGCTGGCCACAACCTCTAAACCTTCTTTCTTATTCAATGAAAACGGCAAATCTTTTGCCTTGTTTCAAAAAAAATGATGTGCCCTAGACAAACCTAAGAAGTACTACATCACCCATTGCGCAGAGGTAAAAGCATCCAAATCGACCACGACAATCATCAGGACGGATTGGAGAGTCTGCATCAGAAATCGGCAAGAGCCATGTCACGGACAAAGATGTGGAAAGATGAACCGCCGGACCTTGTGAACCACAGAAGAATACCCACAGGAACATGACAGACTCCTACCAATGTTGAGCTGCTCAGAGCTCATCCTAAACATGTTGGACCGCAACTCCCTGCCACTGCGCCAGCACAAGTTCACAGTAAAGAAATGGCTCGAGGAAATGTGCCATCTACTCTAGTTTGTCAAAAAAAAAGTACTCAAAATGCAATTACCAACAACCAAATATTATCGGCTGCGCCATTTTTCAGCTGGTCATGTAAATATCTTGTTACAGAACCTGCACGCATGTGTGAAGTTTCGTCACATGTGATGTGAGGAATAATCAGCCACACAATTTGCAATCAATCCCTGAAACATATGCGGCCTAGAAAAATCAGAATCAACAGATATAATCACGGCATCGCCATCTACCCGTCCAGCATGGTACCGAAGTTCATGGTTCATCTGGAGAAATTCCCAGGTTGGCGTGCTGATCTTGAGTTCTTGACAGGTTCCATCTGAAATTCCCACACGGCATACCCTTTGGCGTCGTGAAATCCATGTTAAGCACGACACTGCTTGGCCCTGGCCCCCCTTACATCTATGTTTCCTACAGTAGAACTATTGGGACATTGGGGTCCTTCTCATTGGCTTCAGCAGATTTCTTATTGCCTCGCTTCTTCTGCTTGTTCTTGAACCTGAATTGCTCTTTCTTGTTCTTCTCCCAACTTTTCTTGTGCTTCTTGTAAATGAACATTGCTGCGCGAGCATCCTCAATCTATACAGTTACCAAAATCACCATGCAAACTAGTTATGGACACAACATGAGCATGAAAGTGCTAGGATAATGAATTTTCAGTCTACTAGCAAATGGCCATGTCAACGAGTGGTAAGCTATGGATCATCAACTCAAGAACAAATCACATAGTTGATAAACAAGACAAATTTCATAATAAGCCCCTGGTCTATTTGCGTTTGTATAATCAAGCACTCAACATTAAATGTTGTTTAGTGAGCTCCTGAATCATTCTAGTTCAACTTAACACAATTTGTTGGCGCGACACTGATTTATTAGTCATTGAAGCAAAAAAGGATTGGAATGGGCTAAAATAAACCAAAATACACTGTTGAGGGGCTCAAAACTGAACTTGAGGCTTAAACACCATATAAAAATACATTATGAATACAGTATCACACATACCGGGCAGTGCTCTTGCTGTTGTATCTTAACAGAAAGTTCTTGAGCAGCAAGATCTTTCAACGATCTCCGCTTGCCCTCCCTAAATTGAAACACGTGTCACTACAGTGCTAAGCAATCTTAGTAAGAGTAGATATTTAGAAGACCATCTAACCGTCGGAAAACCTCATATTCTGAGGTGTCTCTTATGTCCTTTTTTGGGTGACCTAGTAGCAGGACCTAGGAAAGATTGTACCACATTAGACAAGATAACAAAGTGCTTCACGAATGGGGTTAAGATCCGTGACAACCTTAAGATCATGGTGTAAGGCATGTCCAACAAGAACCCTTCCTGTGATAAGCTCAGCTATATCCTTCTGAACGATCGAGAAATCTTTGGCTGTAGTATCATAAAATGGTGTTGCATGACCCATACAAATAGCAAACCTCAACAGAAAAATATAATAACATATAGTGCTAATATACTAATGACATTACCTTTATTCATGTGCTTAGGTCTAATCCCACTAATATGGGTACGGTAGTCCACAATTCGCTCCATTGGTCGCACATATTCATCATATACAACGTTGCCAAAGGAATTAACCTAACAGAAAGCAGAATAACATTATAGGGTATGAATATACTAAGAAAAGTATTTCAGCATATGAACTCCAATACATAGACCTCCCTCTCTTCATCGTCCCTCCAATACACACTGTACTCTACATCTACTTTGTCCACCACCGCCGACACATGCCACCGGAACCCTACACCAGGTGCTCCCCACCACCGCCATTTGGTCCCCGCTGATAATGACGAGTGCAACTGCATCAACATGTACCACACACATGACCCACCCCTCTTTTCCCACTCACACGACCCACCTTTCTCCACTCTCGTGTAACCCAGCTGGGTACCTCACTGCTCCCCTCTCTCCACAACACGTGGATCTCGCCGGGCTGGAGCCAGGCTCCAATGACGCCACTACCAAACCATGGCTAGGCTCACACGTTCCACCGCTGTCAGGGAGGGATCCTCACTGCTCCCCTTTCTCTACGGCACGTGGATCTCGCCAGGCTGGAGCCAGGCTCCAATGACGCCACAACCGAACCATCCCTAGGCTCACACGTGCCACCGCTGTCAGGGAGGGACCTCATTGCTCCCTTCTCTCCATGACACGTGGATCTCGCTCGACTGGAGCCGGGCCCCAACAACGACACCGTTGAACCGCGGCTAGACTCCCACATGGCACCGCCATCGAGGAGGGCTCCTCACGTGGCCTTTATCAGGGAAATCCTCCACGCCGTTTCTATCCCCCCGCCCCCCACCCACACACGCAAACACATCCCAAATACATGGGTCTCACCAGACGGGAGAATGCTCCAACAACGCCAGCAGCAAACTGCAGCTATAGCCTATATGTACAATGCTACTAAGTTACTTTGCACCTACGGTTTTGCTACGTCGTTATATTTCGAACTTGCGTTTGGTATACAAATATTACCTTCATATTGGTTCACTACGCAAAAATTGGCATAAGAAAAATAAGATATGAATCATAAAAGCACAAAATCACATTTATATGTATATTTTATGCTGTGCTTTTATGTTCGTAATTTTACGTCATGTAAAAAATTACGGCCGATATATATTTTCGTATGTTCTTATTTACTTCGATGTAAGACAACATTTATGGAACGTAAAAATATGGTGTGGTGGTGTAAAAATAGGTATTCTACACCCTAGGTGATCGTTTGGGTCAAGAGATATTTCTTTTCTCAATATGAATGTTTTTTATCCAGATGGTAATGGATCATGTTTGTGGTGGTGGATACAAAATGTTGAGTACTACAATCTTTTCTTCATGTCTCTGTTCTCTCTCCTTCCTAGAAATGGCTGCATAGGCCACGCTCGCCCCTCTCCCTTCTTAATTTCATGATGTATTCGGATAAGGCGGGGGTATATGTGGGATTCAGACGAGCTTTCCCTGGGATTTGCTCCGATGGAACTGCTTGGCGGGGGTTGTTACTGTTCTAGAGTGTTAACCCTCCACAGACATTGGAAGGAAGGGTAATGATGGACGACAGGGTCATAACAGAAGAAAGGAAGAGTATGTGTCAGTGGTTAGTTCCACGTAACCAGGGTTTGAGCTTCACCGGAGAAAAATGAACTTAACGAATTACTCTTAGCAGTAACTAACTGCAGGTGTTTTAAATATATGTAGTGGAATATTAGGATTGCTACTGCTAACTGCATATGCTTCTGAGTCTGTAGGAAAAAGTAGTGTACAAACATTCCTAAAACGTTATGGATTCATTTATAAGTTTGACCATCTATAAAGAAAGAATTAGTAACATCACAAATATCAAACTGATATTAGGGCCTTTTGGTCGCAGGATTTTAAAAGAACAGAAACAGGAAAAACATAGGAATTGGATCATGACATGTTGAATCATACAGGAACTGAAGACACAGGAATGTGTAACTGATGTTGTTTGGTTATGCCACAGGAAACAACATAGGATTTTTTTCCTGAATGGTTAATCACATGACGTATTTGTCACTAAAATAAAGAGATGTTTCCATTAGGTTGGACCCATATGGATTCCAATTCGACAAAGCAAACAAGCCCAATGAGAAAAACTCCTACAGAATGGAATCCTCCAGAATTCCTATGAACTTCGATGGAAGCAAAGAGGCACTTACTAGATTTATCATGATGAAATGCAGTTCTATAATGTAATAATGGTTTTATTTCAGACACTAGAAACTGATGGTCAAAGCACTGTCTTGAAGACTGTCATGTCGTAACAGACTTGCATTTTGGATTTGAGGAAGCAATCACCACAAAATTTTAGAGGCATCAAACACTAATTGCTAGACATAACACCAAGAGTATACCATTGTATAATATGTTTTCTTATTGTCATCTTTAGTTGACATGGATGACCACTATATACCTACCCTAACACATGATGTAACAATCACGATACATTATTGCTAGAAGGAACGTAAGCTAATTAAGAGTTATTTAAATTAATAATACCCAAATATTGTAGTACTGGTTACTCCTTCGAAATTCAAGCTTACAACATCTTCTTGCAGCCAAATAAAGCAACCAACTTCTAAACATACTAATGTGGCATCAATCTGATTTCTAGCCCGAAAGTTCCAGACATCGCATAGCTACAAAGCTCTGGTTATGGGTTCCCTTTTGCATATGGCAACCCCACTACCTTTGGCGGCATCAATAATTTGGAACTTAATCCGGAAGTCATATTTTGACCCAGACGCTTTTGGGATGCTTCTAATAACCAACTAACTGCAGTGCTCTTGCTTGTTTAGATCCTAGGCCACACACAACTTGATAAGCCCTTCGAAGAAAATGTCATTCCGCACAAAATGCAAAACATTACACATGCAGTTATCTCAACTCTCAACATTGCGCAGCTCCTCGAACCTCATTCTTCCCATTCAATCCAACAAGAAATCCCGTACATCCCAAGCGTTTACCATTGGCACGGCATAGTTAGCAATGAAGCATGGCGCTGTACCAAGTAAATACACAAGAAACCAAACAAAAGAAAGTGGTGATTGGTGCTTACCAAGGTGGCCCTGGCGAGGGCGCTCTTGCTGCCACCGGCCCCAACCCCGACCATCTCGCAATCCAGCGCCAACGCCTTCGTCAAGCTGGCCACCACCACCAAATCAAAACCCAAACGTCTCAAAGCGGCATACAAGGGAAGCTAACTGACAGGGCCTGCTCACCTGGTGTCGTCAGAGGTCGGCTCAAGCTTGAAACTCAGCTCCGCCGCCTCCGGGGTAGGAGACGGCTCAGGGGGCGGAGAAGGGGCGGGGCGGTGCTTGCGCTTGCCGAGGAACGTGGATGCAGGGAGCTTGGACTGGAGCTGGGCCCAGTTAGGGTTTAGGGCGGAGGGGGCAGCTGGTTTTGTCTTGGGCTTCCGCTTCGGGGTGCGCTTGGTGTCTCCGGCTGCCGCCGGCGCACCGGAAGACGGCGGCTGAGCCGCCATGGACGATTGCGGCGCGGCAGCGGCTGCTTGGGGTTGGGGGCTCGTTGAAAGGGTTTGGGCTTGTTTGCCTCTTCTTTTGGGTTTTGGACATTTTGACCGACCCGGAGGAAAGATTTGGAATTAAAGGGTCCGAACATTTTTTCAGAAATATACTTTTTTTAAATCAAGAGCTTTATTGATTTAGCATGCTAAACGTTTTCATGATTTAGTATGGCCTTTCCTTAAAAAAAGAGCTTTATTGATTTAAGTAGCGGGAGTACATTCCTTCATCACACAAGCCGTGAGGAAGGCTGGAACATAATTTATCCAAAGACATCGTCCCCTAGAGGAATTAGGGCGCAAAGATGTGCTAATTTGTTCGCCTCTCTCGGAATGAAAGTTAAGCGAAACTCCTCAAGACAAAGCTCTTGAATTTCTTTCATTGTGGTAGTCTCCGAACGATCAATGTCATGTCTGGAGAATTCCACAACTTCACCAAACTTTAGGCATCAATTTTAACTATCACCTTTCTGTAACACAGATCCAACGCAAACTGGGTACCATCTCGAATTCCAAATGATTCCATTGCCATAGCAGAGAAACAATACTCATACCATATCGCCTGAGCTCGTACTAGTTTCCTTCATGGTCCCGAACGCCTAAGCCAGTGCCTCCCTGATGTGTATCAACATCAAATGTTGCGTCAACATTTATTTTCAGGTAGGAATATCCGGTGGCTTCCATTTGTGTTTCTCTTTTGGAGTTTCCGTCGATTGCTGCTTTCCAGACTCGGTTAGTTCATAAGCTACATGAGTAGTCCATTTCACCGACTGCATCTGCAATCTTGAGCTCTCTCTGTGTGTACGTGCATTTCTCTCCGTCCACACAGCCCATGCACCGCAAATAATAACACATGCTTCAGTTTTCTGTACTTTGATTCCCTCCATCATATCCATAGCCCAGGTTTTAGGGTGTAGCTCGGATTCTTTGATGGATGTATTGTTCTTTATCTCCTGCCAGAATAGCTTAGCCCATGTGCACTCAAAGAGGGCATGCCTAATACTCTCTTCTTGCCCGCATGCTTGACAAAAAACAATGCGTTCAATATGTCTAGAACTTAAGACAGCTCGTGAAGGGACAAAACCCTTGATCACTCGCCACTAGAAGTTTTGAACGTTCGGTGGTACTGGGAAGCGCCATAATTTCTTCCAGAATAGTTTGTCCGGTCCGCCTGCACTTGATGTTGCTTCCACATCTCATCGTCGTTCGATCATCAATTTATAGCAGGGTCATACTGAGAAATTTCCAAATCTGTCCGGAAACCATGACCAGAAATCTTCATGTGCTCTGCCCATTGGGATCCTAGATACCATGGATACATCTGGCTCCACGAATTTAGCTTCTAACTTATGCATATCACAGGCACCATTATCTTGATCAACCAGTTCTTCCACCAGGGTTACAATTTTAGTTGGGAGTTTAACCAATGGGCGTTTATCATGAATTTCAGGCACCCACGGGTCCTCCCAAATCCTAAGAGAGTTGTCGTCCCCTTCTCTTTTGGTCAACCCTTTCTTTAACGCTTCTTGACCATGCAAGATGGCCCGCCAAGTATGTGAAGCATTTCTTTTATTTCTAGCTTCCATAAAACCACAATCATGAAAATATTTGCCTTTTAGTAACCTTGCACACAATGAATCAGGGTTTGTGAGGAGCCTCCACCCCTGCTTAGCGAGCATAGCTTGATTAAAAGTTTGAATATCTCTAAATCTCATGCCTTCCTCGCTCTTCGGGGTGGCTATGTCAATCCACTTCTCCAATGCATTTTCCTCTTCTTTTCATCTCCTCCCCACCAATACCGGGCTAGTACGTGCACATGTTCTTTGACAACCAGAAACAACTCATTGAGAAAGTCGGGATCGCTTGACCAACAGATTTTACCGGTACCTCTCAAACAACACTAGTAAGCATTGTGGACTCCATCCTTTACACAACTTTTTAATTGATGAGACAATTCCTTCAAACAATTCATCCGTGGATCTACCAAGAGCAGTTGGTAATCCAAGGTATTTTTCCGTTAATGCTTCAGTAGCAATACCAAATCCTTCATGCATCCTTGCCTTCATATCCTCATCACAGTACTGAAAAAAATCGCAGATTTTGTTCTGCTAACAATTGGCCTGACCCTTGCCTATATATCTGAAGAATATCATGAATTCTTCTTATGCAAAGAGTAAGTGAGTAATCCAAGGGGTGTGGATACCCACCCTTATGCCTTTGCTCAAGCGCCCTGTACCAACATGTTTAAGTAGGCTTGTTAGTCCTTGAGAGCAAAGTAAGAATAAATAGCGTGAAATGGGATCCCCTTGGCGAAAAACCCCCTGGTAGGTTTGAAAATCTGAGAGAATCTCCCATTCACCTGAACTAAGAAGGACACTGGTTCCACAGGCCATTATCCTGTTAATCCACAGTTGTGCAAAACCCAACTTATGCATTATAGCCCTCAAGTAACTCCACTCTACCCTGTCATATGCTTTCGCCCTATCTAGCTTGACTGCGCAATCTTCAGTCTTACCCTTCTTCCTTCTCAAATAATGCATGCACTCGTAGGTCGTTAGAACATTATCCGAGATGAGCCTCCCAGGCACAAAAGCGCTCTATTCCTCGGATATTATTTCATCTAAAATTGGACGGTGCCGAAGTGCTAGAAATTTCTAAGTTAACTCGTATAACACATTACATAACAAAATAGGCGAAACTGGGTTAAGTTCTGTGGGTTTTTAATCTTTGGAATAAGGACCAGTACAGTGTTGTTAACCACCTCGGGCATAACCCTCGTTTCAAAGAACTCCCGAATAGCATGACAGATCGAATTCTTCAAAATGTGCCAATGTTTTATATAGAACCCAATCGTGAAACCATCAAGTAGGTGTCGGGGAACGTAGTAATTTCAAAAAAATTCCTATGCACACGCAAGATCATGGTGATGCATAGCAACAAGAGGGAGAGTGTAATCTACATACCCTTGTAGACCGAAAGCGGAAGCGTTAGAACAACGCGGTTGATGTAGTCGTACGTCTTCACGGCCCGACCGATCAAGCACCGAAACTACGGCACCTCTGAGTTCTAGCACACGTTCAGCTCGATGACGTCCCTCGAACTCCGATCCAGCCGAGTGTCGAGGGAGAGTTCCGTCAGCACGACGGCGTGGTGACGATCTTGATGTTCTACCGTCGCAGGGCTTCTCCTAAGCACCGCTACAATATTATCGAGGAGGACTATGGTGGAGGTGGGCACCGCACACGGCTAATAGATCTCAAGGATCAATTGTTGTTCTGTCTTTGGGGTGCCCCCTGCCCCCGTATATAAAGGAGCAAGGGGGGAGGGGCGGCCGGCCTAGGAGGAGCGCGCCAAGGGGAGTCCTACTCCCACCGGGAGTAGGACTCCCTCCTTCCTTGTTGGAGTAGGAGAAGGGGGAAAGAGGGGGAGAGGAGGAAGGAAAAAGGGGCCGCACCCCTTGTCCAATTCGGACCAGAGGGGGGCTGCGCGCCTCCTTCCTTTTGGCCTCTCTCCTCTGTTCCCGTATGGTCCAATAAGGCCCATATACTCCCCGGCGAATTCCCGTAACTCTCCGGTACTCCGAAAAATACCCGAATCACTCGGAACCTTTCCGAACTCCGAATATAGTCGTCCAATATATCGATCTTTACGTCTCGATCATTTCGAGACTCCTCGTCATGTCCCCGATCTCATCCGGGACTCCGAACTCCTTCGGTACATCAAAACTCATAAACTCATAATATATCTGTCATCGAAACCTTAAGCGTGCGGACCCTACGGGTTCGAGAACAATGTAGACATGACCTAGAACTATTCTCGGTCAATAACCAATAGCGGAACCTGGATGCTCATATTGGCTCCCACATATTCTACGAAGATCTTTATCGGTCAAACCGCATAACAACATACGTTGTTCCCTTTGTCATCGGCATGTTACTTGCCCGAGATTCGATCGTCGGTATCCAATACCTAGTTCAATCTCGTTACCGGCAAGTCTCTTTACTCGTTACGTAATGCATCATTCCGTAACTAACTCATTAGCTATATTGCTTGCAAGGCTTATAGTGATGTGCATTACCGAGAGGGCCCAGAGATACCTCTCCGACAATCGGAGTGACAAAACCTAATCTCGAAATATGCCAACCCAACATGTACCTTCGGAGACACCTGTAGTACTCCTTTATAATCACCCAGTTACGTTGTGACGTTTGGTAGCACCCAAAGTGTTCCTCCGGTAAACGGGAGTTGCATAATCTCATAGTTACAGGAACATGTATAAGTCATGAAGAAAGCAATAGCAACATACTAAACGATCAAGTGCTAAGGCTAACGGAATGGGTCATGTCAATCACATCATTCTCCTAATGATGTGATCCCGTTAATCAAATGACAACTCTTTTGTCCATGGCTAGGAAACATAACCATCTTTGATAAACGAGCTAGTCAAGTAGAGGCATACTAGTGACACCATGTTTGTCTATGTATTCACACATGTATTATGTTTCCGGTTAATACAATTCTAACATGAATAATAAACATTTATCATGATATAAGGAAATAAATAATAACTTTATTATTGCCTCTAGGGCATATTTCCTTCAGTCTCCCACTTGCACTAGAGTCAATAATCTAGTTCACATCGCCATGTGATTTAACACCAATATTCATATCTGTATATGATTAACACCCATAGTTCACATCGTTATGTTACCAACACCCAAAAGGTTTACTGGAGTCAATAATCTAGTTCACATCGCTTATGTGATTAACACCAAAAGAGTACTAAGGTGTGATCATGTTTTGCTCGTGAGAGAAGCTTAGTCAATGGGTCTGTCATATTCAGAGCCGTATGTATTTTGCAAATATTCTATGTCTACAATGTTCTGCACGGAGCTACTCTAGCTAATTGCTCCCACTTTCAATATGTATCCAGATTGAGACTTAGAGTCATCTGGATTGGTGTAAAAGCTTGTATCGTTGTAACTTTTACGACGAGCTCTTTTATCACCTCCATAATCGAGAAACATCTCCTTAGTCCTTACTAAGGATATTCTTGACCGCTGTCTAGTGATCTACTATTAGATCAAAATTGTATTCCTTTGCCAAACACAGAGCAAGGTATACAATAGGTCTGGTTCACAGCATAGCATACTTTATAGAACCTATGACTGAGGCATATGGAATGACTTTTCATTCTCTTTCTATCTTCTGCCGTGGTCGGGTTTTGAGCCTTACTCAATTTCACACCTTGTAGCACAGGCAAGAACTCTTTCTTTGACTGTTCCATTTTGAACTATTTCAAAATCTTGTCAAGGTATGTACTCATTGAAAATCTTATCAAGCGTCTTGATCTATCTCAATAGATCTTGATGCTTAATATGTAAGCAGCTTCACTGAGGTCTTTCTTTGAAAAACTCCTTTCAAACACTCCTTTATGCTTTGCAGAATAATTCTACATTATTTTCGATCAATAATATGTCATTCACATATACTTATCAGAAATGTTGTAGTGCTCCCACTCACTTTCTTGTAAATACAGACCTTTCCAAAAGTCTGTATAAAACCATATGCTTTGATCAACTCATCAAAGCGTATATTCCAACTCCGAGATGCTTGCACCAGTCCATTGATGGATCACTGGAGCTTGCATATTTTGTTAGCACCTTTAGGATTAGCAAAACCTTCTGGTTGCATCATATACAACTCTTCTTTAAAAAATCCATTAAGGAATGCAATTTTGACATCCATTTGCCAGATTTCATAACATGTGACAATTGCTAACATGATTCGGACAGACTTAAGCATCGCTACAGTTGAGAAAATCTCATTGTAGTCAACACCTTGAACTTGTCGAAAACCTTTTTGTGACAAGTCGAGCTTTGTAGATAGTAACACTACTATCAGTGTCCGTCTTCCTCTTGAAGATCCATTTATTTAACATGGCTTGCTGATCATCGAGCAAGTCAATCAAAGTCCATACTTTGTTCTCATACATGGATCATATCTCAGATTTTATGGCCTCAAGCCATTTCGTGGAATCTGGGCTCATCATCGCTTCCTCATAGTTCGTAGGTTTGTCATGGTCTAGTAACATGACTTCCAGAACATGATTACTGTACCACTCTGGTGCGGATCTTACTCTGGAAGACCTACGAGGTTTGGTAGCAACTTGATCTGAAGTTTCATGATCATCATCATTAACTTCCTCACTAATTGGTGTAGGAATCACTGGAACTGATTTCTGTGATGAACTACTTTCCAATAAGGGAGAAGGTACAATCACCTCATCAAGTTCTACTTTCCTCCCACTCACTTCATTCGAGAGAAACTTCTTCTCTAGAAAGGATCCATCTTAGCAACGAATAACTTGCCTTCGGATCTATGATAGAAGGTGTACCCAATAGTTACCATTGGGTATTCTATGAAGACGCACTTCTCCGATTTGGGTTCGAGCTTATCAGGTTAAAAACCTTTTTCATATAAGCATCGCAACTCCAAGCTTTAAGAAATGACAGCTTAGGTTTACTGCTAAACCATAGTTCATACGGTGTCATCTCAACGGATTTAGATGGTGCCCTATTAAACGTGAATGCAGTTGTCTCTAATGCATAACCCCAAAACGATAGTGGTAAACCGATAAGAGACATCATAGATCGCACCATATCTAGTAAAGTACGATTACGACGTTCGGACACACCATTACATTGTGGTGTTCCAGGTGGCGTGAGTTGCGAAACTATTTCACATTGTTTCAAATGAAGACCAAACTCGTAACTCAAATATTCGTCTCCACGATCAGATCATAGAAACTTTATTTTCTTGTTAGGATGATTTTTCCACTTCACTCTGAAATTCTTTGAACTTTTCAACTATTTCAGACTTATGTTTCATCAAGTAGATATACCCATATCTACTCAAATCATCTGTGAAGGTCAGAAAATAACGATACACGCCGCGAGCCTTAACACTCATCGGACCGCATACATCGGTATGTATTACTTCCAATAAGTCAGTAGCTCGTTATATTGTTTCGGAGAATGGAGTTTTAGTCATCTTGCCCAAAAGGCACGGTTCGCAAGCATCAAATGATTCATAACCAAGTGATTCCAAAAATCCATCTTTTATGGAGTTTCTTCATGCGCTTTACCCCGATATGACCCAAACAGCAGTGCCACAAATAAGTTGCACTATCATTATTAACTTTGCATCTTTTGGCATCAATATTATGAATATGTGTATCACTACGATCGAGATCCAACAAACTATTTTCATTGGGTGTATGACCATCGAAGGTTTTATTCATGTAAACAGAACAACAATTATTCTTTGTCTTTAAATGAATAATCGTATCGCAATGAACATGATCAAATCATAGTCATGCTCAACGCAAATGCCAAATAAAATTTATTTAGGTTCAACACTAATCTCGAAAGTGTAGGGAGAGTGTGATGATGATCATATCAATCTTGGAACCACTTCCAATACACATCGTCACTTCACCCTCAACTAGTCTCTGTTTATTCTGTAACTCCTGTTTCGAATCACTAATTTTTAGCAACCGAACAAGTATCAAATACTCAGGGGCTACTATAAACACTAGTAAGGTGCACATCAATAACATGTATATCAAATATACCCTTGTTCACTTTGCCATCCTTCTTATCCACCAAATATTCAGGGCATTTCCGCTTCTAGTGACCATTTCCTTTGCAGTATAATCACTCAGTTTCAGGCTTTGGTCCAGCTTTGGGCTTCTTCACGGGAGTGACAACTTGCTTGTCATTCTTAGTTGAAGTTCTCTTTCTTTCCCTTTGCCCTTTTCTTGAAACTAGTGGTCTTGTCAATCATCAACACTTGATGCTCTTTTCTTGATTTCTACCTTCGTCGATTTCAGCATCACGAAGAGCTCGGGAATCGTTTTCGTCATCCCTTGCATTATAGTTCATCACGAAGTTCCAGTAACTTGGTAATGATGTCTAGAGAACTCTGCCAATCACTATCTTATCTGGAAGATTAACTCCCACTTGATTCAAGCAATTGTAGTACTCAGACAATCTAAGCACTTGCTCACTAGTTGAGCGATTCTCCTCCATCTTTTAGCTATAGAACTTGTTGGAGACTTCATATCTCTCAACTCGGGTATTTGCTTGAAATATTAACTTCAACTCCTGGAACATCTCATATGGTCCATGACGTTCAAAACGTCTTTGAAGTCCCGATTCTAAGCCGTTTAAGCATGGTGCACTAAACTATCAAGTAGTCATCATATTGAGCTAGTCAAACGTTCATAACGCCCACATCTGCTCCTGCAATAGGTTTGTCACCTAGCGGTGCATTAAGGACATAATTATTCTGTGCAGCAATGAGGATAAACCTCAGATCACGGACCAAGTCCGCATCATTGCTACTAACATCTTTTCAACTTAGTTTTTCTCTAGGAACACATATAAAAACATAGGGAAGCAAAAAAACATAGGGAAGCAACAACGCGAGCTATTGATCTACAACATAATTTGCAAAATACTACCAGGACTAAGTTCATGATAAATTTAAGTTCAATTAATCATATTACTTAAGAACTCCCACTTAGATAGACATCCCTCTAATCTTCTAAGTGATTACGTGATCCATATCAACTACACCATGTCCGATCGTCACGTGAGATGGAGTAGTTTCAACGGTGAACATCAATATGTTGATCATATCTACTATATGATTCACGCTCGACCTTTCGGTCTCCGTGTTCCGAGGCCATATTTGTATATGCTAGGCTCGTCAAGTTTAACCCGAGTATTCCGCGTGTGCAACTGTTTTGCACCCATTGTATTTGAACGTAGAGCATATCACACCCGATCATCACGTGATGTCTCAGCACGAAGAACTTTCGCAACGGTGCATACTCAGGGAGAACACTTCTTGATAATTAGTGAGAGATCATCTTAAAATGCTACTGTCAATCAAAGCAAGATAAGATGCATAAAGGATAAACATCACATGCAATCAATATAAGTGATATGATATGGCCATCATCATCTTGTGCTTGTGATCTCCATCTTCGAAGCACCGTCGTGATCACCATCGTCACCGGCGCGACACCTTGATATCCATCGTAGCATCGTTGTCGTTACGCCATCTATTGCTTCTATGACTATCGCTATCGCTTAGTGATAAAGTAAAGCAATTACAGGGCGTTTGCATTTCATACAATAATGCGACAACCATATGGCTCCTGCCAGTTGCCGATAGCTTCGGTTACAAAACATGATCATCTCATATAATAAAATATAGCATCACGTCTTGACCATATCACATCACAACATGCCCTTCAAAAACAAGTTAGACGTCCTCTACTTTGTTGTTGCAAATTTTACGTGGCTGCTACGGGCTTAGCAAGAACCGTTCTTACCTACGCATCAAAACCACAACGATAGTTCGTCAAGTTAGTGTTGTTTTAACCTTCGCAAGGACCGGGCGTAGCCACACTCGATTCAGCTAAAGTGAGAGAGACAGACACCCGCCAGCCACCTTTAAGCACAAGTGCTCATAACGGTGAAACCAGTCTCGCGTAAGCGTACGCGTAATGTCGGTCCGGGCCGCTTCATCTCACAATACCGCCGAACCAAAGTATGACATGCTGGTAAGTAGTATGACTTGTATCGCCCATAACTCACTTGTGTTCTACTCATGCATATAACATCAACGCATAAAACCTAGGCTCGGATGCCACTGTTGGGGAACATAGTAATTTCAAAAAAATTCCTACGCACACGCAAGATCATGGTGATGCATAGCAACGAGAGGGAGAGTGTAATCTACATACCCTTGTAGACCGAAAGTGGAAGCGTTAGAACAACGCGGTTGATGTAGTCGTACGTCTTCACGGCCCGACCGATCAAGCACCAAAACTACGGCACCTCCGAGTTCTAGCACACGTTCAGCTCGATGACGTCCCTCGAACTCCGATCCAGCCGAGTGTCGAGGGAGAGTTCCGTCAGCATGACGGCGTGGTGACGATCTTGATGTTCTACCGTCGCAGGGCTTCGCCTAAGCACCGCTACAATATTATCGAGGAGGACTATGGTGGAGGGGGGCACCGCACACGGCTAATAGATCTCAAGGATCAATTGTTGTTCTGTCTTTGGGGTGTCCCCCTGCCCCCGTATAGAAAGGAGCAAGGGGGGAGGGGGCGGCCGGCCTAGGAGAGGCGCGCCAAGGGGATTCCTACTCCCACCAGGACTAGGACTCCCTCCTTCCTTGTTGGAGTAGGAGAAGGGGGAAAGAGGGGGAGAGGAGGAAGGAAAAAGGGGCCGCACCCCTTGTCCAATTCGGACCAGAGGGGGGCTGCGCGCCTCCTTCCTTTCGGCCTCTCTCCTCTATTCCCGTATGGCCCAATAAGGCCCATATACTCTCCGGCGAATTCCCGTAACTCTCCGGTACTCCGAAAAATACCCGAATCACTCGGAACCTTTCCGAACTCCGAATATAGTCGTCCAATATATCGATCTTTACGTCTCGATCATTTCGAGACTCCTCGTCATGTCCCCGATCTCATCCGGGACTCCGAACTCCTTCGGTACATCAAAACTCATAAACTCAAAATATAACTGTCATCGAAACCTTAAGCGTGCGGACCCTACGGGTTCGAGAACAATGTAGACATGACCTAGAACTATTCTCGGTCAATAACCAATAGCGGAACCTGGATGCTCATATTGGCTCCCACATATTCTACGAAGATCTTTATCAGTCAAACTGCATAACAACATACGTTGTTCCCTTTGTCATCGGCATGTCACTTGCCCGAGATTCGATCGTCGGTATCCAATACCTAGTTCAATCTCGTTACCGGCAAGTCTCTTTACTCGTTACGTAATGTATCATTCCGTAACTAACTCATTAGCTACATTGCTTGCAAGGCTTATAGTGATGTGCATTACCGAGAGGGCCCAGAGATACCTCTCCGACAATCGGAGTGACAAAACCTAATCTCGAAATATGCCAACTCAATATGTACCTTCGGAGACACCTGTAGTACTCCTTTATAATCACCCAATTACGTTGTGACGTTTGGTAGTACCCAAAGTGTTCCTCCGGTAAATGGGAGTTGCATAATCTCATAGTTACAGGAACATGTATAAGTCATGAAGAAAGCAATAGCAGTATAATAAACGATCGAGTGCTAGTCTAACGGAATGGGTCATGTCAATCACATCATTCTCCTAATGATGTGATCCCGTTAATCAAATGACAACTCTTTTGTCCATGGCTAGGAAACATAACCATCTTTGATAAACGAGCTAGTCAAGTAGAGGCATACTAGTGACACTATGTTTGTCTATGTATTCACACATGTATTATGTTTCCGGTTAATACAATTGTAGCATGAATAATAAACATTTATCATGATATAAGGAAATAAATAATAACTTTATTATTGCCTCTAGGGCATATTTCCTTCAGTAGGACCTTGAGAAAAGGTGTCTAGAGGGGGGTGATTAGACACTAAGTACCAAAGTTGCAATTTTTAAGATCTTTAAGTTTAAGTGGAGTTTAGGCACACGTTTATAATTCACAATACATATCAAGCAAGCATGCAAAGAGTATATGAGCAGCGGAAAGTAAAGCATGCAACTTGCAAGAATGTAAAGGGAAGGGTTTTGGAGGATTCAAACGCAATTAGAGACACGGATGTTTTTGGCGTGGTTCCGATAGGTGGTGCTATCGTACATCCACGTTGATGGAGACTTCAACCCGCGAAGGGTAACGGTTGCGCGAGTCCATGGAGGGCTCCACCCACGAAGGGTCCACGAAGAAGCAACCTTGTCTATCCCACCATGGCCGTCGCCCACGAAGGACTTGCCTCACTAGCGGTAGATCTTCACGAAGTAGGCGACCCCCTTGCCCTTACAAACTCCTTGGTTCAACTCCACAATCTTGTCGGAGGCTCCCAAGTGACACCTAGCCAATCTAGGAGACACCACTCTCCAAGAAGTAACAAATGGTGCATTTATGATGAACTCCTTGCTCTTGTGCTTCAAATGATAGTCTCCCCAACACTCAACTCTCTCTCATAGGTTTTGGATCTGGTGGAAAGAAGATCTGAGTGGAAAGCAACTTGGGGAAGGCTAGAGATCAAGATTCATATGGTAGGAATGGAATATCTTGGCCTCAACACATGAGTAGGTAGTTCTCTCTTAGAAAATGTATGCTGGAAGTGTAGGTTCAGTCTGATGGCTCTCTCCATGAATGAAGAGGGGGTGGAGGGGTATATATAGCCTCCACACAAAATCTAACCATTACACGCAATTTACCAAACTCGGTGGGACCGAATCATCAAACTCGGTCGGACCGATTTAGTAAACCTAGTGACCGTTAGGATTTTCGATGGGACCGAAATGCAACTCGGTAAGACCGATATGGTTAGGGTTAGGGCATAACGTAATCTCGGTAAGACTGATTACACAAACTCGGTGGGACCGATTTTGGTAATTAGCTAACCAGAGAGTTGGTCAAGCAAACTCGGTGGGACCGAATCATTAAACTCGGTGGGACCGATTTTGATAATAAGTTAACCAGAGAGTTTGCATTGTAATCTCGGTAGTACCGATTGCTCAAACTCGGTGAGACCGATTTTGATAATGGACATACACAGAGAGATTACAATCCCATCTCGGTGAGACCGAGATCCTTATCGGTGAGACCGATTTGCCTAGGGTTTGTGGCAGTGGCTAAGACATCCAAACTCGATGGCGCCGGATAGAAAGAATCAGTGGGGCCGAGTTTGACTTTTGGTTTAGGACATATGTGTGGAAGTGGGAAAGTAGTTGAGGGTATTTGGAGCATATCACTAAGCACTTGAAGCAAGAGGCTCATTAAGCAACACCTCATCTCTCCTTGATAGTATTGGCTTTTCCTATAGACTCAATGTGATCTTGGATCACTAAAATGTAAAATGAAGAGTCTTGAGCTTGAAGCTTGAGCCAATCCTTTGTCCTTAGCATCTTGAAGGAGTTCCCACATCCTTTAGTCCATGCCACTCCATTGTTGAACTTATCTGAAACATACTAGATAAAAGTATTAGTCCAACAAGAGATATGTTGACATTAATTACCAAAACCACCTAGGGAGAACTTGTGCTTTCAATCTCCCCCTTTTTGGTAATTGATGACAACATACATCAAAGCTCTAGATAAAGATATAGAGAATAGCAAGTAAAGCTTTGGAAGGACATGTAACAAGCATAGGCTCCCCCTACATGTATGCAATCATGTGAATATGGAATATAGAAGCATGTGAGAGCATAACCATGATAGAGCAGGCAATGTGTTACATGTATCTTGGTCATATGCATCAGAGAAAAGACTATTAAAGAGAATACCTTCATGCCCATGAGTCCTTCTTGCAAACAGTATGTACATCAGCAAGAATTTCTCATACACATGATTGTGATGCATATACTTACCTTGTAGTCTTGAGTTGGCTTAGGATGGAATGAACCTGCGTAAACAAGGTTAGATAACACAGATACATCTACTAGCCAGAGCAAACAAAAGAAACCACAAGAATACTAAGACTGGGATGACATGTAGAGAGTGAGTACTAAGTACCACATTTGATTAGACATGTCCCCAAGAGTGAAGATATGCAACGAATTTAAATCATTTCTTTCCCTTAGATGTCTTGCTCCCCCTGAATCTAGCATGGGATATTGGGAGAAGATAGGGAACAGAGAATCAGAGCTGAAAGATATAAATGAATAGAGCTAATGCAAACTAATGCAAATAAACACATATAAACATGTCTTTCCCCTCAAGAAGACATGTGGCATCTCTCCTCTTGAACACCAAGCATCTGGGATCCTTGAGAAATACTTTCTACTTGAGTATTCTCTCCCCCGGGACATCTTTCTCTCCCCCTGAGGAGGTGATATATTTTCTGATGTGATCTCTCTCTAAATGATAAGCTTTGATGTGATCTCTCTCTCCCCCTTTGACATCAATTTCCAAGAAGGGTTTTCTGGAATCTGTCGAATGGGTTTGGTCCTTGAGTCACAGTACAAGGCAAAGGAAAAGTGATGCTTGTAGAGGACAAGATTCATTGAGTGGAGCTGGATCAGAAGAAACACAGAATAAGTGGCAAACTGTTTTTCCTGTGGTGAAATCGGTGGCACTGAGTGGTATGCTTCGTTGGGACCGAAATGATTCGGTTGGACCAAAAATAACAAATCGGTGTAACCGAGTTCATAGCAGAGAAAACACTTGTCACCTCAGCTCACTTAGACTATTAAGGTCTCACAAAGATTTGCAAGGAATTTACTGAATGATAGGCAATGAATTGGATGCGGAAAATGCAGAGCAAACAGAAAGAAATCTAGATGAAGTTTTTTTTGAAAGGGGAAACAAATATGCATGATACGAATGCAAAAACACAGAAAAGAACATAGGAGAACTTCATCTAGAGATGGTCGGCGACAAAGTCACCTATGTTAGAGTATATTGACTTCGGAGTCAAGTGAGATCACTTGATCATAGGTCATACTCATCATTTAAGCTCAAAAATAGGGTTGCCATTTTTCGTTTAAGCATCTTGATGTATTCACATCTTGTCGAGGTGCTTTAACTCATGACTTGGAGTAAAGCTTCTCTAAGATGGAATAACATACCTTGGTTGGTGGTGTTGTCCATGTAGTTGAACTTGTGTGGGTTGCTCACGGTTGATGTTGCTCATCAAGAGTTGGGAGCACCACTTGGAATTTGAGTCCATCGACCTACATGGGTTAGATAACATGCAAGGTACAGATATATCCAAGACATAAGATTTTCATCATAAGAGAAATATCAAGGATTAGTCATAAGCTCATGTCTTGCATGTATCCAATGGAGTTTCTACTCCAAGTTTGAAGCATCAATGATATTCAATTCTCCTCTCAACCTGCAAAACACTTTCTCATCAAGAGGTTTAGTGAATATATCCGCTAATTGCTTTTCGGTGCGAACATGCTTAAGATCAATGTCACCCTTAGCAACATGATCTCGAATGAAATGATGACGAACTTCAATATGCTTAGTTCGAGAATGATGCACGGGATTATGACCAATTTTGATAGCACTTTCATTGTCACAAAGCAATGGAACATGTTTCACATATATCCCATAATCTTTAAGAGTTTGGGTCATCCAAAGTAATTGAGCACAACATGAACCAACGACAATGTATTCCGCTTCGGCAGTGGATAAGGATACCGAGTTTTGTTTCTTGGAGGACCAAGACACAAGAGATCTACCAAGAAATTGACAAGTACCCGAAGTGGACTTTCTATCAACCTTGTCTCCAGCATAGTCCGAGTCGGAGTAGCCAACAAGATCGAAAGAGGCCCTCTTAGGATACCAAATGCCAAAGTTTGGTGTATGAATTAAGTATCTCACTATCCTTTTCATGGCCTTAAGATGACATTCTTTAGGAGCAGCTTGATATCAGGCACACATGCACACACTTAGCATGATATCGGGACGTGAAGCACATAGATATAACAATGAACCAATCATAAAGCGATAAACCTTTTGATCAACCGGTTCACCATCTTTGGTTAAGTCAAGATGTCCACTAGTAGGCATGGGTGTAGTCATACCTTTGCATTCTTGCATATTGAACTTCTTGAATAAGTCCTTGGTGTACTTCGTTTGAGAAACAAAAGTACCTTCCCTAGTTTGCTTGATTTGCAACCCAAGAAAGAACTTGAGTTCACTCATCATAGACATCTCAAACTTCTCCGACATTAGCTTCCCAAACTTTTCACTAAAATGAGGGTTAGTTGAACCAAATATAATATCATCAACATAGATTTGGCACACAAATAGTTCTCCATTAACCCTTTTAGTAAAAAGAGTAGAATCAATTTTCCCAATTTCAAAGCCTTTTTCAATAAGGAACTTGGTCAAGCATTTATACCATGCTTTAGGAGCTTGTTTAAGACCATAAAGAGCTTTGTGAAGTTTGTAAACATGATTTGGTTTCTTAGGATTGACAAAGCCGGGAGGTTGCTTAACATAAACTTCCTCCTCTATTTCACCATTTCGAAAAGCACTTTTAATGTCCATTTGGTACAAGGTGATATCATGGTGATTAGCATAGGCAAGTAAGATGCGGATGGACTCAAGTCTAGCAACGGGAGCGTAAGTCTCACCATAGTCCATACCTTCGACTTGTGTGTAACCTTGTGCGACGAGATGTGCTTTGTTGTGAACTACTTGTCCATCTTCATCTTGCTTGTTGTGAAACACCCATTTGGTACCGATGATGTTGTGGTTGTTGTCGGGCTTCTCAACCAATGTCCAAACTTGGTTCCTCTCAAAGTTGTGCAGCTATTCATGCATAGCATTTATCCAATCCGGATCTTCCAATGCTTCTTCGACCTTCATAAGTTCAATGCTAGAGATGAAAGAATAGTTTTCACAAAAGTTAGCTAAACGAGTTTTAGAGCGAGTGATTCTCCCGGTTTGAATATCATTGTAGATTTGCTCGACGAGATGATCTTTAGCAATTCTTGCTCGAACTCGTGAAAGCTTTTGCTTGGTTCTTGGTTGAACTTCTTCTTCATCATCTTCTTCTTCTTGGCCTTCTTCATTGTTGGCGTTGTCGTTTTCTTGTCATGGTGGAGAAGGAGGTTGTTGACGTTCATCTTGATGCACTTCCTCGTTTTCTTCATCTTGGTGTGTCCCACTTGTGGATGATTTTGTGTCAACTCTTGGTTCACCTTGTCGTGAAGTAGAAGCTTCCACTTGGACAGACGAGGTACTCTCCTTTACCTCCGTTGGACGGACCTTGCCAATAGACAAGTCTTGGATTGCTTCCGAAGGATCTTTGTCTCCTACATCAATTGGCAATTGCTCTACTTGCGAGCCGTTAGATTCATCAAACTTCACATCTACCGTCTCTTCAACCTTTCGGGTGAAATTGTTGTAGACACGGTATGTGTGAGAGTTTGAGCCATAACCTAGTAGGAAACCTTCATGAGACTTAGGAGCAAATTTAGAACGACGATGCTTATCAAGAATGTAGCACTTTGAGCCGAATACTCGAAAGTATCCAACTTGGGGTTTGTTACCGGTGAGGAGCTCGTATGCCGTCTTGCCGAGTAGCTTGTGAAGATACAAGCGATTTGTTGCATGACAAGCTGTCTCAACCGCTTCTGCCCAAAAGTGCTTCGGCGTCTTGTACTCATCAAGCATCGTTCTCGCCATTTCGATGAGCGTCCGGTTCTTCCTCTCAACAACTCCATTTTGTTGAGGTGTGTACGTAGCCGAACTGTGAAATCCCTTCTTCGTCAAGAAAGGTGTCCACATTTGTGTTCTTGAACTCCGTTCCATTGTCGCTGCGAACCTTCTTGATCTTCACTTCAAATTGGTTTTGGGCCTTCCTAGCGAAGTTTTTGAAGATCTTTTGGACCTGCGATTTATCATCGAGAAAGAACACCCACGTAAATCTTGAAAAATCATCAACTATAACTAGACCAAAAGAATTTCCACCGAGACTCTTGTAAGAGTTGGGACCAAAAAGATCCATGTGAAGTAGCTCAAGTGGCCTCCTTGTGGTCATAATGTTCTTCACGGGATGCCTTCCTCCAACCTGTTTACCTGCTTGACAAGCACTGCAAAGTCTATCCTTATCAAATATGACATCATTAACTCCAAGGATATGATTTCCCTTAATAAGCTTGTCAAGGTTTCGCATACCAACATGACCTAATCGTCTATGCCATAACCAGCCTTTTGAGGATTTAGCAATGAAGCAAGTTTTAGGTTGAGCCTTTTTAGTGAAATCAACAATGTATAGATCACCTCTATGCACACCGGTAAAGACCATTTTATGATTGTCTCGACGAAATACTTGGCAATCAACTTCAGTAAATAAGACATTGAAACCAAAGTCAGCAAGTCTAGATACTGAAAGTAAGTTGTATCCAAGAGATTCAACGAGCATAACATTTTGTATGGAGCTATCATGTGATATGGCCACCTTACCGAGGCCAACCACCTTACCCTTTGAGTTGTCACCGAAAGTGACATACTTTCGAGGACTATCATTTTCAGCAAGCTCAAGAAACATGTCTTTATCTCCGGTCATGTGATCGGTACATCCACTATCAAGAACCCATTCCTTTCCTCCTGACATATATCCCCGAAGATTTGCCATAAGACCAAAATGTCTCATTGCATCATCAAGATCGAAGTCACTATCATCATCCTCATCATAGTATCCATGTTCAACATCGTCATGTGGTGGATCAAATCCTAGAGAGGGTGATTCGTTAGAGTGAGTTTGACAATGATCTTGCTTATGAATTTTTATGGCTTCGGAAATAATATCACTAATAATTCCAACATCTCCTTTGGCACGCATAAGGTTTGTAAGCTCAAATAGACGATCACCAAACATAGGATCACTAGTATTCATCTTACTCAAAGCAATAGACTTATGGAGAATTTCATCAAGATTTTTCAAGGAATAATCTGGAAATCGTTCCTCAAGAAATTTCCATATAGTGTAGGCACACTCAAGAGTAGGTAAACATCCAATCAAGTTTCTAGGCAATCCTCTAATAATAAGTTCGGCAGTTCTAAGATTCCTAACCATGTCAATTGACTCATCAAGGGTAGGATGCATAGGATCAACATGAGGTGCACAAGGGCTAGCAATGTACTTGTTCAAATGATATTGATTGAAAATTACAAGCATCTCATTTTTCCACTCATGAAAATACTCTCCATCAAGAATAGGCACTCTATGTCTAAGACTCCCCAAAGTAGACTCATCCATCTTCCTCCAATGGTGATTAAACCAAGGCAATGGAGACCAATGCTCTGATACCACTTGTAGGACCTTGAGAAGAGGTGTCTAGAGGGGGGGGGGTGATTAGACACTAAGTACCAAAGTTGCAGTTTTTAAGTTCTTTAAGTTTAAGTGGAGTTTAGGCACAAGTTTAACATTCACAATACATATCAAGCAAGCATGCAAAGAGTATATGAGCAGCGGAAAGTAAAGCATGCAACTTGCAAGAATGTAAAGGGAAGGGTTTTGGAGGATTCAAACGCAATTGGAGACACGATGTTTTTGGCGTGGTTCCGATAGGTGGTGCTATCGTACATCCACGTTGATGGAGACTTCAACCCACGAAGGGTAACGGTTGCGCGAGTCCACGGAGGGCTCCACCCACGAAGGGTCCACGAAGAAGCAACCTTGTCTATCCCACCATGGCCGTCGCCCACGAAGGACTTGCCTCACTAGCGGTAGATCTTCACGAAGTAGGCGATCTCCTTGCCCTTACAAACTCCTTGGTTCAACTCCACAATCTTGTCGGAGGCTCCCAAGTGACACCTAGCCAATCTAGGAGACACCACTCTCCAAGAAGTAACAAATGGTGCGTTGATGATGAACTCCTTGCTCTTGTGCTTCAAATGATAGTCTCCCCAACACTCAACTCTCTCTCATAGGATTTGGATCTGGTGGAAAGAAGATTTGAGTGGAAAGCAACTTGGGGAAGGCTAGAGATCAAGATTCATATGGTAGGAATGGAATATCTTGGCCTCAACACATGAGTAGGTAGTTCTCTCTCAGAAATGGATGCTGGAAGTGTAGGTTCAGTCTGATGGCTCTCTCCACGAATGAAGAGGAGGTGGAGGGGTATATATAGCCTCCACACAAAATCTAACCGTTACACACAATTTACCAAACTCGGTGGGACCGAATCATCAAACTCGGTCGGACCGATTTAGTAAACCTAGTGACCGTTAGGATTTTCGGTGGGACCGAAATGCAACTCGGTAAGACCGATATGGTTAGGGTTAGGGCATAACGTAATCTCGGTGAGACCGATTACACAAACTCGGTGGGACCGATTTTGGTAATTAGCTAACCAGAGAGTTGGTCAGGCAAACTCGGTGGGACCGAATCATCAAACTCGGTGGGACCGATTTTGATAATAAGTTAACCAGAGAGTTTGCATTGTAATCTCGGTAGTACCGATTGCTCAAACTCGGTGAGACCGATTTTGATAATGGACATACACAGAGAGATTACAATCCCATCTCGGTGAGACCGAGATCCCTATCGGTGAGACCGATTTGCCTAGGGTTTGTGGTAGTGGCTAAGACATCCAAACTCGGTGGCGCCGGATAGAAAGAATCAGTGGGGCCGAGTTTGACTTTAGGTTTAGGACATATGTGTGGAAGTGGGAAAGTAGTTGAGGGTATTTGGAGCATATCACTAAGCACTTGAAGCAAGAGGCTCATTAAGCAACACCTCATCCCTCCTTGATAGTATTGGCTTTTCCTATAGACTCAATGTGATCTTGGATCACTAAAATGTAAAATGAAGAGTCTTGAGCTTGAAGCTTGAGCCAATACTTTGTCCTTAGCATCTTGAAGGAGTTCCCACATCCTTTAGTCCATGCCACTCCATTGTTGAACTTATCTGAAACATACTAGATAAAAGTATTAGTCCAACAAGAGATATGTTGACATTAATTACCAAAACCACCTAGGGAGCACTTGTGCTTTCACATCAGGACCCGACAACTTGTTCGGATGCATCATAAACAGAGCTCGCTTCACTTCAGTCTCAGTTATGGGTGCGCATAATTTCTCATTCATTGCTTCACTCACCTCTGGTTCAACAAATGCAGTGATCTTCTCTAGATGGGTATCCACCTGGGCCGTAAAGAGAGACTGATAAAACTCACTTGCTACTACCTCCAACTCTGCCCGGGCCATGATTGTTCTGCCATCATCTAACTGAAGTGACTTGATTTTATTAACTCGTTCCTATTCTCTTGTCCGCGCATGGAAAAAACCCTATATTTCGGCCGCCTTCAGCAAGCCAGGTCACTCCCGGGTGTTGTTTCCCCTTCGTCTCTTCCCTTGCTAGCAATTCAGAAATTGTACTGACTAACCTTCTTTCCTCTGTAGTCGGGCCTTTCCACATTGAATTTGCTCTCATGCATTCAAGCCTTTGGCACATAGATTTTAGTTGTTTTTTTGCAGAGCCAAATTCTTCTCTACTCCAGCTTCTTAGCCTATCTCTCACTCCTCCTAATGCATTTGAGACTTCTTGCATGTTACCACTAGTCAGCATGCAGGCATCTTCCACTGTTTGTGTATAATTTACATGTCTGTCAGAAATATACTTTAAGGTGAACTTTATTACCGCACTAAAGAAAGACGTAAACACTCATGCACACACCTTTATAAACGTATGCCCTATTTTTATGAGCACTTCCAATACTGAAGCGGCACACCAGCTTGAGGTTACGAAGGCAACACAAATGCATTCGTAGTCAATAGGAATGTTTCCTCTCACTGAACGCGCATCCCCGAAATGTAGTTTAGGACTCGAACTCTGATGTGCTGGGATACCACTGCCCACTGATACGTCTCCAAAGCATCTATAATTTATGAAGTATTCATGCTAATATATTATTATTCTTGAATGTTTTACAATCATTTTATAGCAACTTTATATCATTTTTGGGGACTAACCTATTCACATAGTGCCCAATGCCAGTTGATGTTTTTTGCTTGTTTTTTACACCACAGAAAATCAATATCAAACAGAGTCCAAATGCAGCAAAACTTTTTGGAGATTTTTTTGGACCAGAGGACATCCACTGGGCCAGAGAAGCACCTAGGGGGGTGCCCCGAGGGGGGCACAATCCACCAGGGCGCGCCCCTTGTCCAATTCGAAACAGAGGGGGGCTGCGAGCCTCCTTCATTTCGGCCTCTCTCCTCTATTCCCGTATGGCCCAATAAGGCCCATATACTCCCCGGCGAATTCCCGTAACTCTCCGGTACTCCGAAAAATACCCGAATCACTCGGAACCTTTCCGAACTCCGAATATAGTCGTCCAATATATCGATCTTTACGCCTCAATCATTTTGAGACTCCTTGTCATGTCCCCGATTTCATCCGGGACTCCGAACTCCTTCGGTACAACAAAACTCATAAACTCATAATATAACTGTCATCGAAACCTTAAGCGTGCGGACCCTACGGGTTCGAGAACAATGTAGACATGACCTAGAACTATTCTCGGTCAATAACCAATAGCGGAACCTGGATGCTCATATTGGCTCCCACATATTCTATGAAGATCTTTATCGGTCAAACCGCATAACAACATACGTTGTTCCCTTTGTCATCGGCATGTTACTTGCCCGAGATTCGATCGTCGATATCCAATACCTAGTTCAATCTCATTACCGACAAGTCTCTTTACTCGTTACGTAATGCATCATTCCGTAACTAACTCATTAGCTATATTGCTTGCAAGGCTTATAGTGATGTGCATTACCGAGAGAGCCCAGAGATACCTCTCCGACAATCGGAGTGACAAAACCTAATCTCGAAATATGCCAACTCAACATGTACCTTCGGAGACACCTGTAGTACTCCTTTATAATCACCCAATTACGTTGTGACATTTGGTAGTACCCAAAGTGTTCCTCCGGTAAAAGGGAGTTGCATAATCTCATAGTTACAGGAACATGTATAAGTCATGAAGAAAGCAATGGCAATATAGTAAACCATCGAGTGCTAGGCTAACGGAATGGGTCATGTCAATCACATCATTCTCCTAATGATGTGATCCCGTTAATCAAATGACAACTCTTTTGTCCATGGCTAGGAAACATAACCATCTTTGATGAACGAGCTAGTCAAGTAGAGGCATACTAGTGACACTATGTTTGTCTATGTATTCACACATGTATTATGTTTCCGGTTAATACAATTGTAGCATGAATAATAAACATTTATCATGATATAAGAAAATAAATAATAACTTTATTATTGCCTCTAGGGCATATTTCCTTCAGTAGGACCTTGAGAAAAGGTGTCTAGAGGGGGGTGATTAGACACTAAGTACCAAAGTTGCAGTTTTTAAGATCTTTAAGTTTAAGTGGAGTTTAGGCACAAGTTTATAATTCACAATACATATCAAGCAAGCATGCAAAGAGTATATGAGCAGCGGAAAGTAAAGCATGCAACTTGCAAGAATGTAAAGGGAAGGGTTTTGGAGGATTCAAACGCAATTGGAGACACGAATGTTTTTGGCGTGATTCCGATAGGTGGTGCTATCGTACATCCACGTTGATGGAGACTTCAACCCGCGAAGGGTAACGGTTGCGCGAGTCCACGGAGGGCTCCACCCACGAAGGGTCCACGAAGAAGCAACCTTGTCTATCCCACCATGGCCTTCACCCACGAAGGACTTGCCTCACTAGCGGTAGATCTTCACGAAGTAGGCGATCCCCTTACCCTTACAAACTCCTTGGTTCAACTCCACAATCTTGTCGGAGGCCCCCAAGTGACACCTAGCCAATCTAGGAGACACCACTCTCCAAGAAGTAACAAATGGTGCATTGATGATGAACTCCTTGCTCTTTTGCTTCAAATGATAGTCTCCCCAACACTCAACTCTCTCTCATAGGTTTTGGATCTGGTGGAAAGAAGATTTGAGTGGAAAGCAACTTGGGGAAGGCTAGAGATCAAGATTCATATGGTAGGAATGGAATATCTTGGCCTCAACACATGAGTAGGTAGTTCTCTCTTAGAAAATGTATGCTGGAAGTGTAGGTTCAGTCTGATGGCTCTCTCCACGAATGAAGAGGAGGTGGAGGGGTATATATAGCCTCCACACAAAATCTAACCATTACACGCAATTTACCAAACTCGGTGGGACCGAATCATCAAACTCGGTCGGACCGATTTAGTAAACCTACTGACCGTTAGGATTTTCGATGGGACCGAAATGTAACTCGGTAAGACCGATATGGTTAGGGTTAGGGCATAATGTAATCTCGGTAAGACTGATTACACAAACTCGGTGGGACCAATTTTTGTAATTAGCTAACCAAAGAGTTGGTCAAGCAAACTCGGTGGGACCGAATCATCAAACTCGGTGGGACCGATTTTGATAATAAGTTAACCAGAGAGTTTGCATTGTAATCTCGGTAGTACCGATTGCTCAAACTCGGTGAGACCGATTTTGATAATGGACATACACAGAGAGATTGCAATCCCATCTCGGTGAGACCGAGATCCTTATCGGTGAGACCGATTTGCCTAGGGTTTGTGGCAGTGGCTAAGACATCCAAACTCGGTGGCGCCGGATAGAAAGAATCAGTGGGGCCGAGTTTGACTTTAGGTTTAGGACATATGTGTGGAAGTGGGAAAGTAGTTGAGGGTATTTGGAGCATATCACTAAGCACTTGAAGCAAAAGGCTCATTAAGCAACACCTCATCCCTCCTTGATAGTATTGGCTTTTCCTATATACTCAATGTGATCTTGGATCACTAAAATGTAAAATGAAGAGTCTTGAGCTTGAAGCTTGAGCCAATCCTTTGTCCTTAGCATCTTGAAGGAGTTCCCACATCCTTTAGTCCATGCCACTCCATTGTTGAACTTATCTGAAACATACTAGATAAAAGCATTAGTCCAACAAGAGATATGTTGACATTAATTACCAAAACCACCTAGGGAGCACTTGTGCTTTCAATGTCCCCCTTTTTGGTAATTGATGACAACATACATCAAAGCTCTAGATAAAGATATAGAGAATAGCAAGTAAAGCTTTGGAAGGACATGTAACAAGCATAGGCTCCCCCTACATGTATGCAATCATGTGAATATGGAATATAGAAGCATGTGAGAGCATAACCATGATAGAGCAGGCAATGTGTTACATGTATCTTGGCCATATGTATCAGAGAAAAGAATATTAAAGAGAATACCTTCATGCCCATGAGTCCTTCTTGCAAACAGTATGTACATCAGCAAGAATTTCTCATACACATGATTGTGATGCATATACTTACCTTGTAGTCTTGAGTTGGCTTAGGATGGAATGAACCTGCGTAAACAAGGTTAGATAACACAGATACATCTACTAGCCAGAGCAAACAAAAGAAACCACAAGAATACCAAGACTGGGATGACATGTAGAGAGTGAGTACTAAGTACCACATTTGATTAGACATGCCCCCAAGAGTAAAGATATGCAATGAATTTAAATCATTTCTTTCACTTAGATGTCTTGCTCCCCCTGAATCTAGCATGGGATATTGGGAGAAGACAGGGAACAGAGAATCAGAGCTGAAAGATATAAATGAACAGAGCTAATGCAAACTAATGCAAATAAACACATATAAACATGTCTTTCCCCTCAAGAAGACATGTGGCATCTCTCCTCTTGAACACCAAGCATCTGGGATCCTTGAGAAATACTTTCTACTTGAGTATTCTCTCCCCAGGGAGATCTTTCGCTCCCCCTAAGGAGGTGATATATTTTCTGATGTGATCTCTCTCTAAATGATAAGCTTTGATGTGATCTCTCTCTCCCCCTTTGACATCAATTTCCAAGAAGGGTTTTCTGGAATCTGTCGAATGGGTTTGGTCCTTGAGTCACAGTACAAGGCAAAGGAAAAGTGATGCTTGTAGAGGACAAGATTCATTGAGTGGAGCTGGATCAGAAGAAACACAGAATAAGTGGCAAACTGTTTTTCCTGTGGTGAAATCGGTGGCACTGAGTGGTATGCTTCGGTGGGACCGAAATGATTCGGTTGGACCGAAAATAACAAATCGGTGTAACCGAGTTCATAGCAGAGAAAACACTTGTCACCTCAGCTCACTTAGACTATTAAGGTCTCACACATATTTGCAAGGAATTTACTGAATGATAGGCAATGAATTGGATGCGGAAAATGCAGAGCAAACAGAAAGAAATCTAGATGAAGTTTTTTTTGAAAGGGGAAACAAATATGCATGATACGAATGCAAAAACACAGAAAAGAACACAGGAGAACTTCATCTAGATATGGTCGGTGACAAAGTCACCTATGTTAGAGTATATTGACTTAGGAGTCAAGTGAGATCACTTGATCATAGGTCATACTCATCGTTTAAGCTCAAAAATGGGGTTGCCATTTTTCGTTTAAGCATCTTGATGTATTCACATCTTGTCGAGGTGCTTTAACTCATGACTTGGAGTAAAGCTTCTCTAAGATGGAATAACATACCTTGGTTGGTGGTGTTGTCCATGTAGTTGAACTTGTGTGGGTTGCTCACGGTTGATGTTGCTCATCAAGAGTTGGGAGCACCACTTGGAATTTGAGTCCATCGACCTACATGGGTTAGATAACATGCAAGGTACAAATATATCCAAGACATACGATTTTCATCATAAGAGAAATATCAAGGATTAGTCATAAGCTCATGTCTTGCATGTATCCAATGGAGTTTCTACTCCAAGTTGAAACATCAATGATGTTCAATTCTCCTCTCAACCTGCAAAACACTTTCTCATCAAGAGGTTTAGTGAATATATCCGCTAATTGCTTTTCGGTGCGAACATGCTTAAGATCAATGTCACCCTTAGCAACATGATCTCGAATGAAATGATGACGAACTTCAATATGCTTAGTTCGAGAATGATGCACGGGATTATGACCAATTTTGATAGCAGTTTCATTGTCACAAAGCAATGGAACATGTTTCACATATATCCCATAATCTTTAAGAGTTTGGGTCATCCAAAGTAATTGAGCACAACATGAACCAACGGCAATGTATTCCGCTTCGGCAGTGGATAAGGATACCGAGTTTTGTTTCTTGGAGGACCAAGACACAAAAGATCTACCAAGAAATTGACAAGTACCCGAAGTGGACTTTCTATCAACCTTGTCTCCGGCATAGTCCGAGTCGGAGTAGCCAACAAGATCGAAAGAGGCCGTCTTAGGATACCAAATGCCAAAGTTTGGTGTATGAATTAAGTATCTCACTATCCTTTTCACGGCCTTAAGCTGACATTCTTTAGGAGCAGCTTGATATCGAGCACACATGCACACACTTAGCATGATATCAGGACGTGAAGCACATAGATATAACAATGAACCAATCATAAAGCGATAAACCTTTTGATCAACCGGTTCACCATCTTTGGTTAAGTCAAGATGTCCACTAGTAGGCATGGGTGTAGTCATACCTTTGCATTCTTGCATATTGAACTTCTTGAATAAGTCCTTGGTGTACTTCGTTTGAGAAACAAAAGTACCTTCCCTAGTTTGCTTGATTTGGAACCCAAGAAAGAACTTGAGTTCACTCATCATAGACATCTCAAACTTCTCCGACATTAGCTTCCCAAACTTTTCACTAAAATGAGGGTTAGTTGAACCAAATATAATATCATCAACATAGATTTGGCACACAAATAGTTCTCCATTAACCCTTTTAGTAAAAAGAGTAGAATCAATTTTCCCAATTTCAAAGCCTTTTTCAATAAGGAACTTGGTCAAGCATTTATACCATGCTTTAGGAGCTTGTTTAAGACCATAAAGAGCTTTGTGAAGTTTGTAAACATGATTTGGTTTCTTAGGATTGACAAAGCCGGGAGGTTGCTTAACATAAACTTCCTCCTCTATTTCACCATTTAGAAAAGCACTTTTAATGTCCATTTGGTACAAGGTGATATCATGGTGATTAGCATAGGCAAGTAAGATGCGGATGGACTCAAGTCTAGCAACGGGAGCGTAAGTCTCACTATAGTCCATACCTTCGACTTGTGTGTAACCTTGGGCGACGAGACGTGCTTTGTTGTGAACTACTTGTCCATGTTCATCTTGCTTGTTGTGAAACACCCATTTGGTACCGATGATGTTGTGGTTGTTGTCGAGCTTCTCAACCAATGTCCAAACTTGGTTCCTCTCAAAGTTGTGCAGCTCTTCATGCATAGCATTTATCCAATCCAGATCTTCCAATGCTTCTTCGACCTTCATAGGTTCAATGCTAGAGATGAAAGAATAGTTTTCACAAAAGTTAGCTAAACGAGTTTTAGAGCGAGTGATTCTCCCGGTTTGAATATCATTGTAGATTTGCTTGACGAGATGATCTTTAGCAATTCTTGCTCGAACTCGTGAAAGCTTTTGCTTGGTTCTTGGTTGAACTTCTTCTTCATCATCTTCTTCTTCTTGGCCTTCTTCATTGTTTGCGTTGTCGTTTTCTTGTCATGGTGGAGAAGGAGGTTGTTGACGTTCATCTTGATGCACTTCCTCGTTGTCTTCATCTTGGTGTGTCCCACTTGTGGATGCTTCCGTATCAACTCTTGGTTCACCTTGTCGTGAAGTAGAAGCTTCCACTTGGATGGACAAGGTACTCTCCTTCACCTCCGTTGGACGGACCTTGCCAATAGACAAGTCTTGGATTGCTTCCGAAGGATCTTTGTCTCCTACATCAATTGGCAATTGCTCTACTTGCGAGCCGTTAGATTCATCAAACTTCACATCTACTGTCTCTTCAACCTTTCGGGTGAAATTCTTGTAGACACGGTAAGTGTGAGAGTTTGAGCCATAACCTAGTATGAAACCTTCATGAGACTTAGGAGCAAATTTAGAACGACGATGCTTATCAAGAATGTAGCACTTTGAGCCAAATACTCGAAAGTATCCAACTTGGGGTTTGTTACTGGTGAGGAGCTTGTATGCCGTCTTGCCGAGTAGCTTGTGGAGATATAAGCGATTTGTTGCATGACAAGCTGTCTCAACCGCTTCTGCCCAAAAGTGCTTTGGTGTCTTGTACTCATCAAGCATCGTTCTCGCCATTTCGATGAGCGTCCGGTTCTTCCTCTCAACAACTCCATTTTGTTGAGGTGTGTACGTAGCCGAGAACTCGTGTGAAATCCCTTCTTCGTCAAGAAAGGTGTCCACATTTGCGTTCTTGAACTCCGTTCCGTTGTCGCTGCGAACCTTCTTGTTCTTCACTTCAAATTGGTTTTGGGCCTTCCTAGCGAAGTTTTTGAAGATCTTTTGGACCTGCGATTTATCATCGAGAAAGAACACCCATGTATTGAAAAATCATCAACTATAACTAGACCAAAAGAATTTCCACCGAGACTCTTGTAAGAGTTGGGACCAAAAAGATCCATGTGAAGTAGCTCAAGTGGCCTCCTTGTGGTCATAATGTTCTTCACGGGATGCCTTCCTCCAACCTGTTTACCTGCTTGACAAGCACTGCAAAGTCTACCCTTATCAAATATGACATCATTAACTCCAAGGATATGATTTCCCTTAATAAGCTTGTCAAGGTTTCGCATACCAACATGACCTAATCGTCTATGCCATAACCAGCCTTTTGAGGATTTAGCAATGAAGCAAGTTTTAGGTTGAGCCTTTTTAGTGAAATCAACAATGTATAGATCACCTGTACGCACACCGGTAAATACCATTTTATGATTGTCTCGACGAAATACATGGCAATCAACTTCAGTAAATAAGACATTGAAACCAAAGTCAGCAAGTCTAGATACTGAAAGTAAGTTGTATCCAAGAGATTCAACGAGCATAACATTTTGTATGGAGCTATCATGTGATATGGACACCTTACCGAGGCCAACCACCTTACCCTTTGAGTTGTCACCGAAAGTGACATACTTTCGAGGATCATCGTTCTCAGCAAGCTCACGAAACATGTCTTTATCTCCGGTCATGTGATCGGTACATCCACTATCAAGAACCCATTCCTTTCCTCCTGACATATATCCCCGAAGATTTGCCATAAGACCAAAGTGTCTCATTGCATCATCAAGATCGAAGTCACTATCATCATCCTCATCATAGTATCCATGTTCAACATCGTCATGTGGTGGATCAAATCCTAGAGAGGGTGATTCGTTAGAGTGAGTTTGACAATGATCTTGTCTAGACTCCCCAAAGTAGACTCATCCATCTTCCTCCAATGGTGATTAAACCAAGGCAATGGAGACCAATGCTCTGATACCACTTGTAGGACCTTGAGAAGAGGTGTCTAGAGGGGGGGGGGGTGATTAGACACTAAGTACCAAAGTTGCAGTTTTTAAGATCTTTAAGTTTAAGTGGAGTTTAGGCACAAGTTTATAATTCACAATACATATCAAGCAAGCATGCAAAGAGTATATGAGCAGCGGAAAGTAAAGCATGCAACTTGCAAGAATGTAAAGGGAAGGGTTTGGAGGATTCAAACGCAATTGGAGACACGGATGTTTTTGGCGTGGTTCCGATAGGTGGAGCTATCGTACATCCACATTGATGGAGACTTCAACCCACGAAGGGTAACGGTTGCGCAAGTCCTCGGAGGGCTCCACCCACGAAGGGTACATGAAGAAGCAACCTTGTCTATCCCACCATGGCCATCGCCCACGAAGGACTTGCCTCACTAGCGGTAGATCTTCACAAAGTAGGCGATCCCCTTGCCCTTACAAACTCCTTGGTTCAACTCCACAATCTTGTCGGAGGCTCCCAAGTGACACCTAGCCAATCTAGGAGACACCACTCTCCAAGAAGTAACAAATGGTGCGTTGATGATGAACTCCTTGCTCTTGTGCTTCAAATGATAGTCTCCCCAACACTCAACTCTCTCTCATAGGATCTGGTGGAAAGAAGATTTGAGTGGAAAGCAACTTGGGGAAGGCTAGAGATCAAGATTCATATGGTAGGAATGGAATATCTTGGCCTCAACACATGAGTAGGTAGTTCTCTCTCAGAAAATGTATGCTGGAAGTGTAGGTTCAGTCTGATGGCTCTCTCCACGAATGAAGAGGAGGTGGAGGGGTATATATAGCCTCCACACAAAATCTAACCGTTACACGCAATTTACCAAACTCGGTGGGACCGAATCATCAAACTCGGTCGGACCGATTTAGTAAACCTAGTGACCGTTAGGATTTTCGGTGGGACCGAAATGCAACTCGGTAAGACCGATATGGTTAGGGTTAGGGCATAACGTAATCTCGGTAAGACCGATTACACAAACTCGGTGGGACCGATTTTGGTAATTAGCTAACCAGAGAGTTAGTCAGGCAAACTCGGTGGGACCGAATCATCAAACTCGGTGGGACCAATTTTGATAATAAGTTAACCAGAGAGTTTGCATTGTAATCTCGGTAGTACCGATTGCTCAAACTCGGTGAGACCGATTTTGATAATGGACATACACAGAGAGATTACAATCCCATCTCGGTGAGACCGAGATCCCTATCGGTGAGACCGATTTGCCTAGGGTTTGTGGTAGTGGCTAAGACATCCAAACTCAGTGGCGCCGGATAGAAAGAATCAGTGGGGCCGAGTTTGACTTTAGGTTTAGGACATATGTGTGGAAGTGGGAAAGTAGTTGAGGGTATTTGGAGCATATCACTAAGCACTTGAAGCAAGAGGCTCATTAAGCAACACCTCATCCCTCCTTCATAGTATTGGCTTTTCCTATAGACTCAATGTGATCTTGGATCACTAAGCTGTAAAATGAAGAGTCTTGAGCTTGAAGCTTGAGCCAATCCTTTGTCCTTAGCATCTTGAAGGAGTTCCCACATCCTTTAGTCCATGCCACTCCATTGTTGAACTTATCTGAAACATACTAGATAAAAGTATTAGTCCAACAAGAGATATGTTGACATTAATTACCAAAACCACCTAGGGAGCACTTGTGCTTTCACATCAGGACCCGACAACTTGTTCGGATGCATCATAAACAGAGCTCGCTTCACTTCAGTGTCAGTTATGGGTGCGCATAATTTCTCATTCATTGCTTCACTCACCTCTGGTTCAACAAATGCAGTGATCTTCTCTGGATGGGTATCCACCTGGGCCGTAAAGAGAAACTGATAAAACTCACTTGCTACTACCTCCAACTCTGCCTGGGCCATGATTGTTCTGCCATCATCTAACTGAAGTGACTTGATTTTATTAACTCGTTCCTATTCTCTTGTCCGCGCATGGAAAAAAACCTATATTTCGGTCGCCTTCAGCAAGCCAGGTCACTCCGGGGTGTTGTTTCTCCATCGTCTCTTCCCTTGCTAGCAATTCAGAAATTGTACTGACTAACCTTCTTTCCTCTGTAATCGGGCCTTTCCACATTGAATTTGCTCTCATGCATTCAAGCCTTTGGCACATAGTTTTTAGTTGTTTTTTTGCAGAGCCAAATTCTTCTCTACTCCAGCTTCTTAGCCTATCTCTCACTCCTCCTAATGCATTCGAGACTTCTTGCATGTTACCACTAGTCGGCATCCAGGCATCTTCCACTGTTTGTGTATAATTTACATGTCTGTCATAAATATACTTTAAGGTGAACTTTTTACCGCACTACAGAAAGACGTAAACACTCATGCACACACCTTTATAAACGCATGCCCTCTTTTTATGAGCACTTCCAATACTGAAGCGGCACACCAGCTTGAGGTTACGAAGGCAACACAAATGCATTCGTAGTCAATAGGAATGTTTCCTCTCACTAAACGCGCATCCCCGAAATGTAGTTTAGGACTCGAACTCTGATGTGCTGGGATACCACTGCCCACTGATACGTCTCCAACGCATCTATAATTTATGAAGTATTCATGCTAATATATTATTATTCTTGAATGTTTTACAATCATTTTATAGCAACTTTATATCATTTTTTGGGACTAACCTATTCACATAGTGCCCAATGCCAGTTGATGTTTTTTGCTTGTTTTTTACACCACAGAAAATCAATATCAAACGGAGTCCAAATGCAGCAAAAATTTTTGGAGATTTTTTTTGGACCAGAAGACATCCACTGGGCTAGAGAAGCACCTAGGGGGTGCCCCGGGGGGGGGGGGCACAATCCACCAGGGCGCGCCTGGGGGCCCAGGTGCACCCAGGTGGGTTGTGCCCACCTCGGTGGCCTCCTGCACCGCTTCTTCGCCCTATAAATTCCCAAATATTTCAAAAACCCTCGCGGAAACCCTAGATCAGAAGTTCCGCCGCCGCAAGCCTAGGAGGGGCGCGCCAAGGGGAGTCCTACTCCCACCGGGAGTAGGACTCCCTCCTTCCTTGTTGGAGTAGGAGAAGGGGGGAAGAGGGGAAGAGGAGGAAGGAAAAAGGGGCCGCACCCCTTGTCCAATTCGGACCAGAGGGGGGCTGCGCGCCTCCTTCCTTTTGGCCTCTCTCCTCTATTCTCGTATGGCCCAATAAGGCCCATATACTCCCCGGCGAATTCCCGTAACTCTCCGGTACTCCGAAAAATACCCGAATCACTCGGAACCTTTCCGAACTCCGAATATAGTCGTCCAATATATCGATCTTTACGCCTCGATCATTTTGAGACTCCTCTTCATGTCCCCGGTCTCATCCTGGAGTCCGAACTCCTTCGGTACATCAAAACTCATAAACTCATAATATAACTGTCATCGAAACCTTAAGCGTGCGGACCCTACGGGTTCGAGAACAATGTAGACATGACCTAGAACTATTCTCGGTCAATAACCAATAGCGGAACCTGGATGCTCATATTGGCTCCCACATATTCTACGAAGATCTTTATCGGTCAAACCGCATAACAACATATGTTGTTCCCTTTGTCATCGGCATGTTACTTGCCCGAGATTCGATCGTCGGTATCCAATACCTAGTTCAATCTCGTTACCGACAAGTCTCTTTACTCGTTACGTAATGCATCACTCCGTAACTAACTCATTAGCTACATTGCTTGCAAGGCTTATAGTGATGTGCATTACCGAGAGGGCCCAGAGATACCTCTCCGACAATCGGAGTGACAAAACCTAATCTCGAAATATGCCAACTCAACATGTACCTTCGGAGACACCTGTAGTACTCCTTTATAATCACCAAATTACGTTGTGACGTTTGGTAGTACCCAAAGTGTTCCTCCGGTAAACGGGAGTTGCATAATCTCATAGTTACAGGAACATGTATAAGTCATGAAGAAAGCAATAGCAATATACTAAACGATCGAGTGCTAGGCTAACGGAATGGGTCATGTCAATCACATCATTCTCCTAATGATGTGATCCCGTTAATCAAATGACAACTCTTTTGTCCATGGCTAGGAAACATAACCATCTTTGATGAACGAGCTAGTCAAGTAGAGGAATACTAGTGACACTATGTTTGTCTATGTATTCACACATGTATTATATTTCCGGTTAATACAATTGTAGCATGAATAATAAACATTTATCATGATATAAGAAAATAAATAATAACTTTATTATTGCCTCTAGGGCATATTTCCTTCAGTAGGACCTTGAGAAAAGGTGTCTAGAGGGGGGGTGATTAGACACTAAGTACCAAAGTTGCAGTTTTTAAGATCTTTAAGTTTAAGTGGAGTTTAGGCACAAGTTTATAATTCACAATAAATATCAAGCAAGCATGCAAAGAGTATATGAGCAGCGGAAAGTAAAGCATGCAACTTGCAAGAATGTAAAGGGAAGGGTTTTGGTGGATTCAAACGCAATTGGAGACACGGATGTTTTTGGCGTGGTTCCGATAGGTGGTGCTATCATACATCCACATTGATGGAGACTTCAACCCGCGAAGGGTAACGGTTACGCGAGTCCACGGAGGGCTCCACCCATGAAGGGTCCACGAAGAAGCAACCTTGTCTATCCCACCATGGCCGTCACCCACGAAGGACTTGCCTCACTAGCGGTAGATCTTCATGAAGTAGGCGATCCCCTTGCCCTTACAAACTCCTTGGTTCAACTCCACAATCTTGTCGGAGGCTCCCAAGTGACACCTAGCCAATCTAGGAGACACCACTCTCGAAGAAGTAACAAATGGTGCATTGATGATGAACTCCTTGCTCTTGTGCTTCAAATGATAGTCTCCCCAACACTCAACTCTCTCTCATAGGTTTTGGATCTGGTGGAAAGAAGATTTGAGTGGAAAGCAACTTGGGGAAGGCTAGAGATCAAGATTCATATGGTAGGAATGGAATATCTTGGCCTCAACACATGAGTAGGTAGTTCTCTCTTAGAAAATGTATGCTGGAAGTGTAGGTTCAGTCTGATGGCTCTCTCCACGAATGAAGAGGAGGTGGAGGGGTATATATAGCCTCCACACAAAATCTAACCATTACACGCAATTTACCAAACTCGGTGGGACCGAATCATCAAACTCGGTCGGACTGGTTTAGTAAACCTAGTGACCGTTAGGATTTTCGATGGGACCAAAATGCAACTCGGTAAGACCGATATGGTTAGGGTTAGGGCATAACGTAATCTCGGTAAGACTGATTACACAAACTCGGTGGGACCGATTTTGGTAATTAGCTAGCCAGAGAGTTGGTCAAGCAAACTCGGTGGGACCGAATCATCAAACTCGGTGGGACCGATTTTGATAATAAGTTAACCAGAGAGTTTGCATTGTAATCTTGGTAGTACCGATTGCTCAAACTCGGTGAGACCGATTTTGATAATGGACATACACAGAGAGATTACAATCCCATCTCGGTGAGACCGAGATCCTTATCGGTGAGACCGATTTGCCTAGGGTTTGTGGCAGTGGCTAAGACATCCAAACTCGGTGGCGCCGGATAAAAAGAATCAGTGGGGCCGAGTTTGACTTTAGGTTTAGGACATATATGTGGAAGTGGGAAAGTAGTTGAGGGTATTTGGAGCATATCACTAAGCACTTGAAGCAAGAGGCTCATTAAGCAACACCTCATCCCTCCTTGATAGTATTGGCTTTTCCTATAGACTCAATGTGATCTTGGATCACTAAAATGTAAAATGAAGAGTCTTGAGCTTGAAGCTTGAGCCAATCCTTTGTCCTTAGCATCTTGAAGGAGTTCCCACATCCTTTAGTCCATGCCACTCCATTGTTGAACTTATCTGAAACATACTAGATAAAAGTATTAGTCCAACAAGAGATATGTTGACATTAATTACCAAAACCACCTAGGGAGCACTTGTGCTTTCAATCTCCCCCTTTTTGGTAATTGATGACAACATACATCAAAGCTCTAGATAAAGATATAGAGAATAGCAAGTAAAGCTTTGGAAGGACATGTAACAAGCATAGGCTCCCCCTACATGTATGCAATCATGTGAATATGGAATATAGAAGCATGTGAGAGCATAACCATGATAGAGCAGGCAATGTGTTACATGTATCTTGGTCATATGCATCAGAGAAAAGACTATTAAAGAGAATACCTTCATGCCCATGAGTCCTTCTTGCAAACAGTATGTACATCAGCAAGAATTTCTCATACACATGATTGTGATGCATATACTTACCTTGTAGTCTTGAGTTGGCTTAGGATGGAATGAACCTGCGTAAACAAGGTTAGATAACACAGATACATCTACTAGCCAGAGCAAACAAAAGAAACCACAAGAATACCAAGACTGGGATGACATGTAGAGAGTGAGTACTAAGTACCACATTTGATTAGACATGTCCCCAAGAGTAAAGATATGCAATGAATTTAAATCATTTCTTTCCCTTAGATGTCTTGCTCCCCCTGAATCTAGCATGGGATATTAGGAGAAGATAGGGAATAGAGAATCAGAGCTGAAAGATATAAATGAACAGAGCTAATGCAAACTAATGCAAATAAACACATATAAACATGTCTTTCCCCTCAAGAAGACATGTGGCATCTCTCCTCTTGAACACCAAGCATCTGGGATCCCTGAGAAATACTTTCTACTTGAGTATTCTCTCCCCCGGGAGATCTTTCTCTCCCCCTAAGGAGGTGATATATTTTATGATGTGATCTCTCTCTAAATGATAAGCTTTGATGTGATCTCTCTCTCCCCCTTTGACATCAATTTCCAAGAAGGGTTTTCTGGAATCTGTCGAATGGGTTTGGTCCTTGAGTCACAGTACAAGGCAAAGGAAAAGTGATGCTTGTAGAGGACAAGATTCATTGAGTGGAGCTGGATCAGAAGAAACACAGAATAAGTGGCAAACTATTTTTCCTGTGGTGAAATCGGTGGCACTGAGTGGTATGCTTCGGTGGGACCGAAATGATTCGTTTGGACCGAAAATAACAAATCGGTGTAACCGAGTTCATAGCAGAGAAAACACTTGTCACCTCAGCTCACTTAGACTATTAAGGTCTTACAAAGATTTGCAAGGAATTTACTAAATGATAGGCAATGAATTGGATGCAGAAAATGCAGAGCAAACAGAAAGAAATCTAGATGAAGTTTTTTTTGAAAGAGGAAACAAATATGCATGATACGAATGCAAAAACACAGAAAAGAACACAGGAGAACTTCATCTAGAGATGGTCGGTGACAAAGTCACCTATGTTAGAGTATATTGACTTAGGAGTCAAGTGAGATCACTTGATCATAGGTCATACTCATCGTTTAAGCTCAAAAATGGGGTTGCCATTTTTTGTTTAAGCATCTTGATGTATTCACATCTTGTCGAGGTGCTTTAACTCATGACTTGGAGTAAAGCTTCTCTAAGATGGAATAACATACCTTGGTTGGTGGTGTTGTCCATGTAGTTGAACTTGTGTGGGTTGCTCACGGTTGATGTTGCTCATCAAGAGTTGGGAGCACCACTTGGAATTTGAGTCCATCGACCTACATGGGTTAGATAACATGCAAGGTACAAATATATCCAAGACATACGATTTTCATCATAAGAGAAATATCAAGGATTAGTCATAAGCTCATGTCTTGCATGTATCCAATGGAGTTTCTACTCCAAGTTGAAACATCAATGATGTTCAATTCTCCTCTCAACCTGCAAAACACTTTCTCATCAAGAGGTTTAGTGAATATATCCGCTAATTGCTTTTCGGTGCGAACATGCTTAAGATCAATGTCACCCTTAGCAACATGATCTCGAATGAAATGATGACGAACTTCAATATGCTTAGTTCGAGAATGATGCACGGGATTATGACCAATTTTGATAGCAGTTTCATTGTCACAAAGCAATGGAACATGTTTCACATATATCCCATAATCTTTAAGAGTTTGGGTCATCCAAAGTAATTGAGCACAACATGAACCAACGGCAATGTATTCCGCTTCGGCAGTGGATAAGGATACCGAGTTTTGTTTCTTGGAGGACCAAGACACAAAAGATCTACCAAGAAATTGACAAGTACCCGAAGTGGACTTTCTATCAACCTTGTCTCCGGCATAGTCCGAGTCGGAGTAGCCAACAAGATCGAAAGAGGCCGTCTTAGGATACCAAATGCCAAAGTTTGGTGTATGAATTAAGTATCTCACTATCCTTTTCACGGCCTTAAGCTGACATTCTTTAGGAGCAGCTTGATATCGAGCACACATGCACACACTTAGCATGATATCGGGACGTGAAGCACATAGATATAACAATGAACCAATCATAAAGCGATAAACCTTTTGATCAACCGGTTCACCATCTTTGGTTAAGTCAAGATGTCCACTAGTAGGCATGGGTGTAGTCATACCTTTGCATTCTTGCATATTGAACTTCTTGAATAAGTCCTTGGTGTACTTCGTTTGAGAAACAAAAGTACCTTCCCTAGTTTGCTTGATTTGCAACCCAAGAAAGAACTTGAGTTCACTCATCATAGACATCTCAAACTTCTCCGACATTAGCTTCCCAAACTTTTCACTAAAATGAGGGTTAGTTGAACCAAATATAATATCGTCAACATAGATTTGGCACACAAATAGTTCTCCATTAACCCTTTTAGTAAAAAGAGTAGAATCAATTTTCCCAATTTCAAAGCCTTTTTCAATAAGGAACTTGGTCAAGCATTTATACCATGCTTTAGGAGCTTGTTTAAGACCATAAAGAGCTCTGTGAAGTTTGTAAACATGATTTGGTTTCTTAGGATTGACAAAGCCGGGAGGTTGCTTAACATAAACTTCCTCCTCTATTTCACCATTTAGAAAAGCACTTTTAATGTCCATTTGGTACAAGGTGATATCATGGTGATTAGCATAGGCAAGTAAGATGCGGATGGACTCAAGTCTAGCAACGGGAGTGTAAGTCTCACCATAGTCCATACCTTCGACTTGTGTGTAACCTTGGGCGACGAGACGTGCTTTGTTGTGAACTACTTGTCCATCTTCATCTTGCTTGTTGTGAAACACCCATTTGGTACCGATGATGTTGTGGTTGTTGTCGAGCTTCTCAACCAATGTCCAAACTTGGTTCCTCTCAAAGTAGTGCAGCTCTTCATTCATAGCATTTATCCAATCCGGATCTTCCAATGCTTCTTCGACCTTCATAGGTTCAATGCTAGAGATGAAAGAATAGTTTTCACAAAAGTTAGCTAAACGAGTTTTAGAGCGAGTGATTCTCCCGGTTTGAATATCATTGTAGATTTGCTCGACGAGATGATCTTTAGCAATTCTTGCTCGAACTCGTGAAAGCTTTTGCTTGGTTCTTGGTTGAACTTCTTCTTCATCATCTTCTTCTTCTTGGCCTTCTTCATTGTTGGCGTTGTCGTTTTCTTGTCATGGTGGAGAAGGAGGTTGTTGACGTTCATCTTGATGCACTTCCTCGTTGTCTTCATATTGGTGTGTCCCACTTGTGGATGCTTCCGTATCAACTCTTGGTTCACCTTGTCGTGAAGTAGAAGCTTCCACTTGGATGGACGAGGTACTCTCCTTCACCTCCGTTGGACGGACCTTGCCAATAGACAAGTCTTGGATTGCTTCCGAAGGATCTTTGTCTCCTACATCAATTGGCAATTGCTCTACTTGTGAGCCGTTAGATTCATCAAACTTCACATCTACCGTCTCTTCAACCTTTCGGGTGAAATTGTTGTAGACACGGTAAGTGTGAGAGTTTGAGCAATAACCTAGTAGGAAACCTTCATGAGACTTAGGAGCAAATTTAGAACGGTGATGCTTATCAAGAATGTAGCACTTTGAGCCGAATACTCGAAAGTATCCAACTTGGGGTTTGTTACCCGTGAGGAGCTTGTATGCCGTCTTGCCGAGTAGCTTGTGGAGATATAAGCGATTTGTTGCATGACAGGCTGTCTCAACCGCTTCTGCCCAAAAGTGCTTTGGTGTCTTGTACTCATCAAGCATCGTTCTCGCCATTTCGATGAGCGTCCAGTTCTTGCTCTCAACAACTCCATTTTGTTGAGGTGTGTACGTAGCCGAGAACTCGTGTGAAATCCCTTCTTCGTCAAGAAAGGTGTCCACATTTGCGTTCTTGAACTCCGTTCCGTTGTCGCTGCGAACCTTCTTGTTCTTCACTTCAAATTGGTTTTGGGCCTTCCTAGCGAAGTTTTTGAAGATCTTTTGGACCTGCGATTTATCATCGAGAAAGAACACCCACGTATTGAAAAATCATCAACTATAACTAGACCAAAAGAATTTCCACCGAGACTCTTGTAAGAGTTGGGACCAAAAAGATCCATGTGAAGTAGCTCAAGTGGCCTCCTTGTGGTCATAATGTTCTTCACGGGATGCCTTCCTCCAACCTGTTTACCTGCTTGACAAGCACTGCAAAGTCTATCCTTATCAAATATGACATCATTAACTCCAAGGATATGATTTCCCTTAATAAGCTTGTCAAGGTTTCGCATACCAACATGACCTAATCGTCTATGCCATAACCAGCCTTTTGAGGATTTAGCAATGAAGCAAGTTTTAGGTTGAGCCTTTTTAGTGAAATCAACAATGTATAGATCACCTGTACGCACACCGGTAAATACCATTTTATGATTGTCTCGACGAAATACATGGCAATCAACTTCAGTAAATAAGACATTGAAACCAAAGTCAGCAAGTCTAGATACTGAAAGTAAGTTGTATCCAAGAGATTCAACGAGCATAACATTTTGTATGGAGCTATCATGTGATATGGACACCTTACCGAGGCCAACCACCTTACCCTTTGAGTTGTCACCGAAAGTGACATACTTTCGAGGATCATCGTTCTCAGCAAGCTCACGAAACATGTCTTTATCTCCGGTCATGTGATCGGTACATCCACTATCAAGAACCCATTCCTTTCCTCCTGACATATATCCCCGAAGATTTGCCATAAGACCAAAGTGTCTCATTGCATCATCAAGATCGAAGTCACTATCATCATCCTCATCATAGTATCCATGTTCAGCATCGTCATGTGGTGGATCAAATCCTAGAGAGGGTGATTCGTTAGAGTGAGTTTGACAATGATCTTGTCTATGAATTTTTATGGCTTCGGAAATAATATCACTAATAATTCCAACATCTCCTTTGGCACGCATAAGGTTTGTAAGTTCAAATAGACGATCACCAAACATAGGATCACTAGTATTCATCTTACTCAAAGCAATAGACTTATGGAGAATTTCATCAAGGTTTTTCAAGGAATAATCTGGAAATCGTTCCTCAAGAAATTTCCATATAGTGTAGGCACACTCAAGAGTAGGCAAACATCCAATCAAGTTTCTAGGCAATCCTCTAATAATAAGTTCGGCAGTTCTAAGGTTCCTAACCATGTCAATAGACTCATCAAGGGTAGGATGCATAGGATCAACATGAGGTGCACAAGGGCTAGCAATGTACTTGTTCAAATGATATTGATTGAAAATTACAAGCATCTCATTTTTTCCACTCATGAAAATACTCTCCATCAAGAAGAGGCACTCTATGTCTAAGACTCCCCAAAGTAGACTCATCCATCTTCCTCCAATGGTTATTAAACCAAGGCAATGGAGACCAATGCTCTGATACCACTTGTAGGACCTTGAGAAGAGGTGTCTAGAGGGGGGGGGGTGATTAGACACTAAGTACCAAAGTTGCAGTTTTTAAGATCTTTAAGTTTAAGTGGAGTTTAGGCACAAGTTTATAATTCACAATACATATCAAGCAAGCATGCAAAGAGTATATGAGCAGCGGAAAGTAAAGCATGCAACTTGCAAGAATGTAAAGGGAAGGGTTTGGAGGATTCAAACGCAATTGGAGACACGGATGTTTTTGGCGTGGTTCCGATAGGTGGAGCTATCGTACATCCACATTGATGGAGACTTCAACCCACGGAGGGTAACGGTTGCGCAAGTCCACGGAGGGCTCCACCCATGAAGGGTCCACGAAGAAGCAACCTTGTCTATCCCACCATGGTCGTCGTCCACGAAGGACTTGCCTCACTAGCGGTAGATCTTCACGAAGTAGGCGATCCCCTTGCCCTTACAAACTCCTTGGTTCAACTCCACAATCTTGTCGGAGGCTCCCAAGTGACACCTAGCCAATCTAGGAGACACCACTCTCCAAGAAGTAACAAATGGTGCGTTGATGATGAACTCCTTGCTCTTGTGCTTCAAATGATAGTCTCCCCAACACTCAACTCTCTCTCATAGGATCTGGTGGAAAGAAGATTTGAGTGGAAAGCAACTTGGGGAAGGCTAGAGATCAAGATTCATATGGTAGGAATGGAATATCTTGGCCTCAACACATGAGTAGGTAGTTCTCTCTCAGAAAATGTATGCTGGAAGTGTAGGTTCAGTCTGATGGCTCTCTCCACGAATGAAGAGGAGGTGGAGGGGTATATATAGCCTCCACACAAAATCTAACCGTTACACGCAATTTACCAAACTCGGTGGGACGGAATCATCAAACTCGGTTGGACCGATTTAGTAAACCTAGTGACCGTTAGGATTTTCGGTGGGATCGAAATGCAACTCGGTAAGACCGATATGGTTAGGGTTAGGGCATAACGTAATCTCGGTAAGACCGATTACACAAACTCGGTGGGACCGATTTTGGTAATTAGCTAACTAGAGAGTTGGTCAGGCAAACTCGGTGGGACCGAATCATCAAACTCGGTGGGACCGATTTTGATAATAAGTTAACTAGAGAGTTTGCATTGTAATCTCGGTAGTACCGATTGCTCAAACTCGGTGAGACCGATTTTGATAATGGACATACACAGAGAGATTACAATCCCATCTCAGTGAGACCGAGATCCCTATTGGTGAGACCGATTTGCCTAGGGTTTGTGGTAGTGGCTAAGACATCCAAACTCGGTGGCGCCGGATAGAAGGAATAGTGGGGCCGAGTTTGACTTTAGGTTTAGGACATATGTGTGGAAGTGGGAAAGTAGTTGAGGGTATTTGGAGCATATCACTAAGCACTTGAAGCAAGAGGCTCATTAAGCAACACCTCATCCCTCCTTGATAGTATTGGCTTTTCCTATAGACTCAATGTGATCTTGGATCACTAAAATGTAAAATGAAGAGTCTTGAGCTTGAAGCTTGAGCCAATCCTTTGTCCTTAGCATCTTGAAGGAGTTCCCACATCCTTTAGTCCATGCCACTCCATTGTTGAACTTATCTGAAACATACTAGATAAAAGTATTAGTCCAACAAGAGATATGTTGACATTAATTACCAAAACCACCTAGGGAGCACTTGTGCTTTCACATCAGGACCCGACAACTTGTTCGGATGCATCATAAATAGAGCTTGCTCCACTTCATTGTCAGTTATGGGTGCGCACAATTTCTCATTCATTGCTTCACTCACCTCTGGTTCAACAAATGTAGTGATCTTCTCTGGATGGGTATCCACCCGGGCCGTAAAGAGAGACTGATAAAACTCACTTGCTACTACCTCCAACTCTGCCTGGGCCATGATTGTTCTGCCATCATCTAACTGAAGTGACTTGATTTTATTAACTCGTTCCTATTCTCTTGTCCGCGCATGGAAAAAAACCTATATTTTGGTCACCTTTAGCAAGCCAGGTCACTCCCGGGTGTTGTTTCTCCATCATCTCTTCCCTTGCTAGCAATTCAGAAATTGTACTGACTAACCTTCTTTCCTCTGTAGTCGGGCCTTTCCACATTGAATTTGCTCTCATGCATTCAAGCCTTTGGCACATAGTTTTTAGTTGTTTTTTTGCAGAGCCAAATTCTTCTCTACTCCAGCTTCTTAGCCTATCTCTCACTCCTCCTAATGCATTTGAGACTTCTTGCATGTTACCACCAGTCGGCATCCAGGCATCTTCCACTGTTTGTGTATAATTTACATGTCTGTCAGAAATATACTTTAAGGTGAACTTTTATACCGCACTACAGAAAGACGTAAACACTCATGCACACACCTTTATAAACGCATGCCCTGTTTTTATGAGCACTTCCAAGACTGAAGCGGCACACCATCTTGAGGTTACGAAGGCAACACAAATGCATTCGTAGTCAATAGGAATGTTTCCTCTCACTGGACGCGCATCCCCGAAATGTAGTTTAGGACTCGAACTCTGATGTGCTGGGATACCACTGCCCACTGATACATCTCCAACACATCTATAATTTATGAAGTATTCATGCTAATATATTATCATTCTTGAATGTTTTACAATCATTTTATAGCAACTTTATATCATTTTTTGGGACTAACCTATTCACATAGTGCCCAATGCTAGTTGATGTTTTTTGCTTGTTTTTTACACCATAGAAAAGCAATATCGAACGGAGTCCAAATGCAGCAAAACTTTTTGGAGATTTTTTTTGGACCAGAAGACATCCACTGGGCCAGAGAAGCACCTGGGGGGGGGGGTGCCCTGAGGGGGGCACAATCCACCAGGGCGCGCCTGGGGGCCCAGGTGCACCCAGGTGGGTTGTGCCCACCTCGGTGGCCTCCTGCACCGCTTCTTCACCCTATAAATTCCCAAATATTCCAAAAACCCTCGCGGAAACCCTAGATCAGAAGTTCCGCCGCCACAAGCCTCTGTAGCCACGAGAAACCAATCTAGACCGTGTTCTGGCACTCCGTCGAAGGGGGAAATCATCACCAGTGTCCATCTTCATCATCCCGGCGGCCACCATGATGAGGAAGGAGTAGTCCACCCTCGGGGCTGAGGTTTTGTACCAGTAGCTATGTGTTTAGTCTCTCTCTCTCTCTTGTGTTCTTGAGATGTCACGATCTTGATGTATCAAGGACTTTATTAATATAGTTGGATCATATGCTGTTTTCCCCTCTCTATTTTGTTGTGATGAATTGAGTTTTCCCTTTGAGATTTCGTTCTTATCGGATTGAATACTTTTATGGATTTGAGAGCACTTGATGTATGTCTTGCATTGAATTGTGACGCCCCCGATTCAATCGTACACCAATCATACACGCAAATGTGTACGATCAAGAACAGGGACTCACGGGAAGATATCACAACACAACTCTAGACACAAATCAAAATAATACCAGGGGCCTCGAGGGCTCGAATACATAGCTCGATACACAGGCGTCAGCAGAAGCAACAATATCTGAGTACATGCGTAAGTTAAACAAGGATGCCTTAAGAAGGCTAGCACAAAAGCAACATGATCAAAGAGGCAAGGCCTCCAGCCCGGGACCTCCTAACTACTCCTGGTCATCGGCGGTCTCCACATAGTAGTATCCGTCAACGGTGGCATCTGGCTCCAAGGATCCACCATCTGGTTGCATCAACCAGAAAGAAGAAAGAAGGGGGAAAACGGGTAGCAAAGCAACCGTGAGTACTCATCCAAAGTACTCGCAAGCATCAGATCTATACTAAGTATGCATTTGTATCAAATGGAAGGGTTGTATCTCTGGACTGAACTGCAGAATGCCAGAATAGAGGGGGAAGGCCTATCCTATCAAAGACTAGCATCTTCAAGCAACTCCAAGCATCTTGCAGCATGTAGAAGAGTAAAGAATAGCAGTTTATAATTATCAAACATGTTGTAGTATCAACGCCCAGAGATCCTTCCTTGACTCCCTACGAGAAAGCAATCCCGGGGCCACATATCCATCACATATCTCAAGTATCCATTTCTAGTTATATAAGATCCGGATACAAGTCTGAACGTCCATTACTGTGGACACAGTATTCAAATATATATCTTCCCTGTAGGGGTGCACCACGTTACCCAACACGCTCGATCACTCTAGCCGGACACACCTTTCTGGGGTCAATGCCCGGCCTCAGAAGATCAACACGTCGCAACCCTACCTAGGCTCAGCAGAGAGGTCCCCGCCAGTCTACATCCTAAGCACTCCGGGGTCTAGGCCCATCGCCCGTTGCATTCCGAGTCGTTGTGTGCAGGGTGGATACCGGCACCATCCGTGTAGTGGATGGCACGATCCGACCGTGCCACAATGCTGAACTGGACGTCTGATAAAGCTTCGGCTGATACCACGACGTCGAGGCCCATGTCTATTCTCGCGTGGTGGTTAGTGCGTAAAGGCCAAAGGCCAACTCAGAAAAAATACACAAACCTGTTAGTGCATTGGGGACTTGCGGAGATGAGCAGAGACTCACGATAATGTGACCCCGTCGCCCCGTCTCATGGACTTACGGCAAGGGCCCAGACTGCCCGGCCGTGCCACATGGAAAACTCGCCAGTGCTCAATGGGCCCGCCCGACTTTCACATCAACTCGCGGGTACCCCTCAGGGCCGACCCGACTTCAACAATGGTTTCAAGTAAAGTCAAGGTAACTGTGTGTCGAAACATCAAGGAGAAAACCCGAGGAATCACCCACGGAGGATTCCACTCGATGAAATCATCAAGGTGAACGTAAGAGGATCCACCCTCGAGGTTTACACTTGAGGTGTTGCACGACAGAGACATATCGGGAATGGTGAACGAGGAACCACCCTTGTTGACCACGACCGAATAGCTACACTACAGAATTATCATGAGGAGTGCGTTATGAGGGATCACCCTCAGCACTCGATAGTAGCTCTGCAGAGTCGAGCAACTAAAGGGGCGTGATGTGATGTGAGGTGTCGGGCTCTGGTCGTCGATCACGTTGATCGAGGCATCAATGATGAATCAGGGGCAACAAGGACAAGGCGGGGGTCATTGATGGATCACTAACCAACCTATACTAAGTAGTTTAGGGTAAGCAGGTAAGGTACAATAGCAGATACGAAAACAAGCTATGCATCAGAATAGGAGCAACCAATAACAGTAGCAAAATCTAATGCAGCATGAGAGGATGGAATAGGCGATATCGGGATGATCAAAGGGGGGCTTGCCTGGTTGCTCAGGCGAGAAGGAGGGGTCGTCGTCGACGTAGTCGATCACAGCGGCATCGGCAACCGTCACGGGGTCTACCAAAGAGAAGAGGGGGGAGAAAACAGTAAGTACATAGAAAGCAAGAGTATAACAGGACAACAGGCAGAGCTAGACGTGTTCTAACATGGTGCTACACACTACCGGCGAAGGGGGATAACATCCGGGAATGCTTTCCCGAAGTTTGGCATTTTCGGACAAACGAATCGGAGGGGGAAATTTCAATGTTCACTATGCTAGGGGCATGTGACAGATGAACAGAGAGCATATTTGGATTCGTCTCGTCGTTCTAAGCAACTTTCATGTATAAAACTTTTTCATCCGAGTTAAGGATTATTTTCTATGATTTTTGAAAGATTTAAACAATTTTTAAGATTATCTTTAACTCAAAAATGGACTTATTGCGCCAGCATGACGTCATTCTGATGCCAGCAGAGTCAACAGTCAACTCTGACTAGGTTGATTGGTTAATGGGGGCAGTGGGGCCCATCTGTCATTGACTTAGTTAATTAAACATGTTTAAATTAACTTATTAGTCCATTAGGCTAATTAAGCGAGGTTAATTAACTTAATTAATTTCCTAATTAACTAATTAATCATTTTTATTTTTAGAATATTTTTTTACAGAAAAGAGGGCGTGGGGCCCCTAGGTCAGTGGCCCACAGAGGGTTTAGCGGGCGCCGGGCGAGCGGGTATCAGCCGCGCGGGTGCGGGCGTGGGCGCCGGCCAGCGAGTGGAGGGGCCGAGCGGGTCGCGGCCCGTGGCCGGGGAGGTGTAGGGAGGGTTCCTCGGGCGGCGGCGATGTGGCGGGACGGTGTAGGGACGAGCAGCGACCGCGGGGTTCGGCGAATACGGCGAGGAGTCGTAAGGGGAGGCGAAGGGGGGTTGCTCACGGGCTTTGAGGAGACGAGGGCGGCGAGGCGTGAGGAAGCGAGCCGAGGAGGAGGTCGGGGAGGTGTGTGCGGCGACGAGGTGGCGAAGGCGTCAGGGTCCGGTGATGGCGAGCGGCGACGACGGCGGGGTGGCGTCTGGGACGGGCGCCGGCATCAAGGCGCGGGGCATCACGGTCGCTGGGGTCCCTGCCCCTCAATCTGGATCGGGGGAGGGGCAGAGGGAGCAAGGGGAACGTGGGGGTGGGGAAGTGGATCGGGGGAGTGGGGTTAGGGTTTCGGTGCAGGTGCGGGCTAGTTATGCCAGGAGGCAACTGGGCTGAGGCCTAGTTAGCTGGCCTTGTGGCTAGTTGGGCCAGTCAGCCCTGTGGGGGTGGGTTTCCTTTTTTTTGTTCTCCCCTTGTTCTTTTATTTATTTTTGTTGTTTGACTTAATTTCGAACATAGAATTCAAACGTGATTGAACCATCACGAGGTTAACAACAGTAAACGCAGTGATGTGGCATCATTAGCATGGGATTACTGTAGCATAAATATCCGGGCGTTACAATTCTCCTCCACTACAAGAAATCTCATCCCGAGATTTAGGAGGTAGAAGGAAACAAAGCGGGGTATTCTTCACGAAGACGATCCTCGCGTTCCCAAGTGGGTTCGTCTTTAGAGTGATGCGACCACTGGACCTTGAGGAACTTGACCGCCTTCTGACGTGTGCGGCGTTCAGCTTGGTCAAGAATGCGGACTGGATGCTCTTTATAGGAGATGTCCTGTTGCAACTCGAGGACTTCATGATCCACTACTCGGATTGGGTCCTTGAAGCAGCGGCAGAGTTGTGACACGTGGAACACATCATGAACCTAAGAAAGGTTCGACGGAAGCTCCAACTGGTATGCCACTTTTCCACGCCTTTCAAGAATAGTGTGCAGTGTGCACCCTTTGTTGAGGATATAACTACTGAGTGTAAACCGCCCAGGAGGGGCCGGTTCACACTCAACTATACTGAAGCCCATGAAGACAAGAAGATGGCGCTTTATTGATAAAGCTTAGAGGCCCAGAGCCCAAAGGCGGATTAGGGCCCATAGTGGTAAACCGCCATAAGTTGTATAACTTGTATTGTAAGTTAGGGAAAGGGAGAGACCGAGCCAAACACTTGTATGAGTCGGCCTCGGGACTCTGTAAACCGGCCGGGCATCAACCTGTGTATATAAAGGGACGACCGGGCGGCGGTTCAGGGACAACACAACAACTCGAGACCCAGGCAAAGCGTATTTGCTCCCTGGTCATCGAAACCCCAATAATCCCATCACAACTAGATGTAGGCTTTTACCTTCATCGTAAGGGGCCGAACTAGTATAAAACTCCTATGTCCCTTGTCCGGTTTAACCCCTTTAGGCTAATCTCGTTGCGATGGCTCCACGACTAAGTCCTTCTGCTAGGACATCTGACGTGATATTACCACGATAGTTGGCGCCCACCATGGGGCTATCACACGATGGTTTCGAGTTCTTGAAGGTCAGCTTTGAAGGACTCAAGGGGTACGTGGTTGGCCGGATGACCAAGAGTCGTCGCGGCAAGCTCTACATCGACGATGCAGGATGGGGCCCCGAGGCCGGCTCAATCGAGTACGGGTACCGGGTCCCCTTTGGTGGAATTGACGTTTTCATTGGCAAGATCGGCGAACCGGGCCCTGAGCCAGACATCTCCACCGACCTCGTCGAGACGGCTCAGCGTGCAAGTCCTACCCGCGTTCAGCCTGCCATGAAGCGTGCGTTCATGGGATTCATCCATGGTGCGGAATCTGAACTGGTGTCCGACGGTGAGACGGCCATCTACTCAGATGGTGAATCGTCCACTGGCGAAACCAAGTCGCTGTACCAACTGCAAGATGGCCGGTTTGAGGGATACTCCGATGGCGATAGTATTCCGGGTCCCCTTGAACCGCCAAACCGAGTTGCGGTCTTCATGGCCGGTACACAGCCCACCGTGCAATCTTCATCTACAGCAACAATGATCTCTGGATCGACAGCCGCGGCAGGAGGCCCGGCGCGCCGGCTGGCTCAAGTTCTTGCCAGTTTACTGGACGCCTTGATGGCATTATTAACTATAGCGGTGACTCCGGAGACTCAAGATCAGCATAGTGCGGATGTTACAAAGCTAAAGGATCAGATAGCTCAGGCCAAGGAGGACTTGGCGGCTGAGGAGGCCAGGATGGATGAAGAGCGGGCCGCTTTAGATGCCCAATTGCAACAGATCCAGGCACGAAATTACCAGCTTATGTTGGATCAGAACGCATCAAACGACGTTATGAGAAGGAAGTACCGATCTCGACTGCCACAAATTTACGAAGGTTTGAATCTCTTTGGTACACCAGGAGCTGGGCCTAGCAATCCGACAGGAGTAAACCGGACCGAGGCACCTGGGTCGGCGCCGGATCAGCCACGGGCGATGGACCCACCTCGACGGACGGACAACCCATCGCAATATGTAGCAACACCACCGGGTCACTTTTCTAGCCCTTTGGATAATATGACCGCATCAGCATCACGTTTGGCGGCTATTCCGATGGAGGGTGATTCCTTAGCAGCGATTGAGACTCGACAAGACAGGGATCTTCTTCAAACTGCCGTTATACAACAACAGGCTTATTCCTACAGCCGAGACAGGATACATTCAACCCCTCGTCCGAGCAAGAGTTATAGCAGGCACATAGACGAACCGGCCGTGTCAAGCAGTGTGCGGCGTCGTGATGCCCCTCGAGGGCCTAATCCGGTGAACGACGGTTTGAATGCTCAGGATGTGGTGGATAATGGCAGAGCGCGAAGGGAGGCCGCATTGGCAGCATAGCACGCGGGTCATCATCAACCCGCCCTGGTTCAGCCAGCGGCATCAGTAGAACGAGGGACCGGGCTTGCCTTGAGCTCCTGGGGAGTGCCGTGTCTCATCTCGGCTCTCCGTAATGTGCGGTTGCCCAAATATTTCAAAGGGCCACACAAGGTGCCTAACTATACCGCCGATCAACCCCCCGAGGCGTGGGTTGAGAGTTATAAGATGGCAATGGAGATGCTAGATGTGGATGAAGCAGCGTGTGCAAAATACTTCACCATGATGCTAGAAGGAACGACTCGCACCTGGCTGAAGAGCCTGCCTGCTAACTCGATCAATTCATGGGATGAGTTGAAGGCCAAATTCATAGCAAACTTCAAAGATACATGCAAGCAACCTATGTCCATTGTGGATCTGGTGGCTTGTGTCCAAGGAGAGAATGAATCAACAACCCATTGGGTGCGCCGGGTTTCAGAAATTTTGCATTCATCCGGCCGCATCAATCCGGGTACAGCAATTATGACGTTGGAGGGCAATTGCCGGTTTAAGTCACTAAAAATGAAGTTGGGACAGCTCAAGCGTCACTGCAATGATATGGGAACACTCATTGCGACTCTGGTTAAGTATGTTGATTCTGACAATACCAAGGACCCTGATTCTGATGAAGAGAAACCGGAGAAGGGAAAGAAGAATGCCGGTTCAAAGGGACAACATAACCAGGCGGGCCATGGAAATAATGGTAAGCATAAAGCGGACAATTCCGATTTTGTGGCTAACACCAGTATGCAGGGTAATATGCAGCGTCGTAAGGGTAAACCACCCCAGCGCAGTGGAGGAATGAATCTGGAATGCCTGTTAAACCAGCCTTGCCCAAAGCACAGGACAAAGGAGGCTCCGACCACGCACCTTTGTAAGGATTGCCACATCATGAGGGAATTCAAAAACTCTGATCTTTTCTGGTATGATCAGGGTCCATCTGGTGGTTCCGGTCCAGGGTTCCATGGGCCGGGTTACGGTGGTGGCGGTTCAAACTCAGGGTTTCAGAATAATCAGGGCAATCAGAATAACCAAGGTGGTAACCATCAACAGGGTAATCAACAGCAGTCGGGTTATCAGAGCAACCCAAAGCAGTTAAATGGTGGACAATATCATGTCTTCACTACTAGCTTGTGCAAGCGCGATCAGAAACTCCAGAAAAGGGCAGTCAACTCTGTTGAACCGGCAGTGCCCTGTTATCTACGCTGGTCTGAGCAGCATATTGTCTGGAGCAGAGAGGATCATCCGCCCCGGGTTGAAAATCCGGGTCACCTAGCTTTGGTAGTCGCACCACAGGTGGGAGGTTATAAGTTCACTAAGGTGCTCATGGACGGAGGAAGCAGTATCAATATCTTGTACTATGAAACTTTCCGGCGTATGGGGTTGACAGATAAGAATCTTAGACCGTCAAACACCGTTTTCACGGAGTGGTGACTGGTAAATCAGCTTACCTAGTTGGTAAGATAGCTCTGGAGGTGGTTTTTGGAGATGATCATGATTCTAGGTCTGATACGCTGACCTTTGAAGTGGTCAAGATCAGAAGCCCGTACCATGCTTTATTTGGGCGGCCGGTTTATGCTAAATTCATGGAGAGGCCATGTTATGTTTATCTGCAACTCAAGATGCCGGGTCACAAAGGGACCATCATGATTCATGGTAGCCGTAAGATTGCTCTAGAATGTGAGGAAGGTGATGCGGCATATGCTGAATCGGTTTGTGCAACGGAAGAGTTGAAGTTTTATAAGGACAATGTTGATCCGGCGGATATGACTCCTCTAAAGAAGACCACCGTAGAGCACGACCCGACCCTGAAGTTCAAACCGGCTGACGAGACTAAACTTGTTGACTTCGTTCCTGGCGATTCATCCAAACAGTTTAGTATCATCACAAATCTGGATCCGAAATAGGGAAGCACGTTCATCGAGTTCATCCATGAGAATCGGGACATTTTTGCATGGAAGCCTTCTGACATGCCAGGTGTACCGAGGGAACTCGCTGAGCACACTCTCAATATTGATCCTAAGTTTAAACCGGTAAAGCAGTTTCCGCGCCGCTTCAACGAGGAACGTTGCAAGGCCATTAGAGAAGAAGTAGCTCGGCTGTTGGCTGCTGGGTTTATCATTGAAGTTTTTCATCCGGAGTGGCTAGCTAATCCGATGCTGGTATTTAAGAAAAACGGCACTTGGCATATGTGTGTGGATTACACAGATTTGAACAAGGCTTGCCCAGCAGATCCTTTTGCTCTCCCGCGTATTGATAAGATCATTGATGCTACGGCGGGTTGTGAGTGTTTGAGTTTTTTAGATGCTTATTCTGGTTATCATCAGATCAAAATGGTAGTTAAGGACCAGGAGAAAACAACCTTTATCACTCCCTTTGGAGCCTTCTGCTATGTGTCTATGCCCTTTGGGCTCAAGAGTGCCCAGGCAACTTATCAGTGTTGTGTGCAGAATTGTCTTCATACTCAGATTGGGCGCACTGTTCATGCTTATGTGGATGCCATTGTGGTAAAATCTAGGAAGAAGGAAACATTGATAGATGACCTCAAGGAGACCTTTAACAATCTTCGGGTTTATAAAATGATGCTGAATCCAGACAAGTGCGTTTTTGGTGTTCCGGCAGGCAAGCTCTTAGGCTTTCTGGTATCTAACAGAGGCATTGAGGCTAATCCGGAAAAGATCAAAGTGATTACATCTTTGGCTAAACCGGCGTGTATCAATGATGTTCAGCGACTGGTAGGTCAAATTGCAGCCCTAAGCCGGTTTATCAGCCGCTTGGGAGAGAAGGCGATCCTGCTGTATCAGATGTTGAAGAAAACAGACAATTTTGTTTGGAGTGACGCGGCTAATACGGTGTTCGAGGACTTGAAGAGACTGCTGGTTGAACCGCATGTTCTTGCTGCTCCAGTTGATAAGGAACCCCTGTTATTATACGTAGCTGCTAATGCTCGGGCTGTCAGCGTAGCCATTGTGGTCGAATGCAAGGAGGCTAGGAAGGAATACCCGGTTCAAAGGCCGGTTTACTATATTAGCGAAGTGCTCATTAAGTCCAAGCAAAGATATCCACATTGGCAGAAGCTGATGTATGGGGTTTTTATGGCAAGTCGGAAGCTTAAACAGTACTTTCAGGGTCATCCCATCACAATGGTCAGTTCTGCTTCTTTGGGGGATATAATCCAGAACAGGGAAGCAACTAGCCGGGTTGCTAAGTGGGCTATTGAGCTTGGACCACACGGTTTGAAGTATATGCCTCGAACATCAATCAAATCCCAGGCCCTTGTGGACTTCATCAATGATTGGACAGAGTTGCAGATACCAGAGGACAAATCGGACAGTACATACTGGACTATTCACTTTGACGGATCCAGGCAATTGGAGGGCTCGAGGGCTGGAGTTGTCCTTACTTCCCCTCGAGGTGATAAAATTCATTATGTTCTTCTCTTAATGTTCCCTTGTACTAACAATGTAGCTGACTATGAAGCCTTACTCCACGGTCTTCTAGTGGCTAAGGAGATGAACTTAAGCCGAGTACGATGCCTTGGAGATTCTGGTCTGGTGGCTCAACAAGTTTCTGGCACTTGGGACTCTAAGGATCCCCTCATGGCGGCTTACAGGCGAGAGGTGGATGTTGTGGCTGGTCACTTCAAAGGTTATCAGGTTGAGCACATTGATCGGTGTAAAAATGAAGCAGCAGATGCTTTAAGCCGGCTGGGGTCTCAACGTAAACTGGTGCCGCCCAATACTTTTCTGGATATCCTGCATAACCCGTCTGTAAAATTGCCCACAGAGGAGGAGTTGGCTATTCCTGATCTGGAGGCACAGTTAGTTGCCGCTTTACACATAATTCTGGATTGGACGGTTCCGTATCTGGCGTATATGAACCGGGGCGAGTTACCAGAAGATGAAGTTCTGGCCAGACAGATAGTCCGGCGATCCAAGTCCATGGTTATTCACAATGGCAAGTTACACCGCTGCAGTGTTTCTGGCGTGTTCCAACGTTGTGTTTCTCCTGAGGAGGGCCAAGACATCTTGCGCGAAATCCATGAAGGCGATTGTGGTCATCATGCCGGTTCAAAATCCCTGGTTGCTAAAGCGTTTCGTCATGGTTTTTACTGGCTGACAGCTCATGCCGATGCTGAGGACCTGGTGAAACGGTGTGATGCTTGTCAGAAATTTTCACGCCGAGCTCATGTTCCGGCTCAAGAGCTATGGATGATTCCAATAACTTGGCTATTTGCTACTTGGGGGCTTGATATGGTGGGTCCTTTTAAGCGGTCCAGGGATAAGAAGACCCACCTTTTGGTGGCGGTTGACAAATTTACTAAGTGGGTTGAAGCGGAGCCAATAAGCAAATGTGACGCAGCCATGGCGGTTCAATTCATCAAGAAGGCGATCTTTCATTTTGATTTTCCACATAGCATCATCACAGATAATGGCACAAACCTTTCCAAAGGTGAGATGGAGGAATTTTGTCAACGAGAGCACATCCGGCTTGATGTAGCGTCCGTGGCTCACCCCCAGTCTAATGGTCAAGCTGAGAGAGCTAATCAAGAAATCTTGAGGGGTATCAAGCCTCGGCTTATGGTTCCTTTGAAGCGGACGTCGGGTTGTTGGGTGGAAGAATTACCATTTGTGTTATGGAGCATAAATACCACCCCAAACAGATCTACGGGTTATACACCTTTCTTCATGGTTTACGGGGCAGAGGCAGTTCTCCCAAGTGATATTCGTCATGATTCACCCCGGGTTGCCAATTATGTTGAAGTGGACAATGAGCAAGCTCGCCAGGAGGCACTAGACCTGTTAGATGAGAAGCGGGACATGGCTTTGGCTCGTTCGGTGGTTTATCATCAAGACCTGCGGCGTTATCACAGCCGCCGGGTTAAAACAAGAACCTTTCAAGAAGGCGATTTAGTGCTCCGGCTCATCCAGGATCAGACCGATATGCACAAGTTATCCCCACCTTGGGAAGGGCCCTTTGTGGTCAGCAAGAATCTGCACAATGGATCATGCTACCTCATTGACGTTCAAGAAGACTCACGCAGTTCTGAGGAGGAGACCCGGCGGCCGTGGAACATAGCTCTCCTTCGGCCTTACTACACCTGAGCCATAGGCTCTCACTATGTACATATTTTGACAATGTATATATTATGCTCAATATAATAAACTGGCATCCTTGCTACAAGCAGGGCCTCTGCCGTTCTTCCAATATTTCTTGGTTACAAGGGGGCTTTTGCTTACAAAGCGATGACCCATTTTGTCCATTAAACCGGCTATCATGCCATCATACAGCTTGGGAGCTTCACACCCAAGGGGCCAAAGAGAGTTCTATTGCTAAAAGCACGACTCAAACATAGGCACCCATTGAGCACATCTCACAAAAGTTACTTGGGGGCTCTTTGTGTAAAGTAACAAAGAGTTTGAAAGGACCCTTGTAATTGGGTATCGACCCACGTCTTGGAAGCCTGGTGTATTCACCTAAAACCCTGGGTTAACCTGCCTTCACCAAGTAAGCCACTCCTATCCAGGTAATCCTGGCATGACCCGCCGAACGTTTGACAAGTTACTCTCATCGAGACCCTGAACTTGTCAAAGTTAAAATGATGATTGGTTAGTTGGAGGCCCATCTTAAAAGGCTTTGTTAAATGGTTTAACTCAGCGGCCTGGTAGCCCATGAAAAGCCTCGAATTTGGGCCTGGCAGCCCTCGAAAATCCTCGACTACAAGTTTTATTTGCTTTTGCTTTTACAAGTTTAATCTTTATTGAGCAACTTTTAAACCGGTGTCTCTTGACCCGACTAGACTATATGTCTTCATCTCAACCCGGTGTTTCTTAACCCGGTGTGGCTTACAGTTATCAGCTGTTAAGCATATAATCAAGGGTGAACCGGCATCTTTCAATCCGGTCTGGCATTGACTATAAGTCGCCAGAATGATCATCCGATGTTTACCAATACCCGGTATGGCTTACTACGCACCAGCATAATATGGTGGGTACCTTCCAACACTCAAAGTTTGGGCTTTCACTCTTACTAAACGAACTGGTGGACCAACAAGAGTGATTTAATATCACAAGTATGATATGATTCATATTTTACTACTTTATAACCTTGGTTATGAGGATTCTGTTTCTGTATTGGGTATCATAACCCGCCCGGCGGTAAACCGCCAGGACATGTTTAAGTGTTTAACATGCAGAAAGCAGGACTTATATGGAATACCAAGGTAAATAAAGCCAAGCATGGCAATATCATGCTGGATTACAATATCAAGTAGCATTGCACAATGGCAGCAGATCAAAGTATGCCAAACTAGCCTATTACAAGGCGCTTTAAGGCCTAAAATAAGCGATTGGTCTTTACACAGAACACAATCTGTGACAATCAACCCGGTCGCCGGATTAAGACTCATCGCCGGGTTGACGTGAGGTTGAAGGATCTTCTGGCATCGTTTCAACCTCCTCCTCCCCACCCAGTGGCTAGAAGTCAATGGTGGTCCAGTCAATCCGGGTTAAAGCTTGAAAGACAACCTCTTCACTTATAAGATTTGACGGTTCAACGCTAGGGGCATAAGTGTGCTTATGGATTGGCAGGATAAGATTTTGCACTTCTTTCACAGCAGTGTCAATCCATTGATTGTTTTCATCATAGAAGGACCGATGAACAGACAAGTTAGCCTCTTCTGCCAATTGGCTTGACAATGGACGCATCTCCTTTGTCAGGGCTTTGAGGGCTTCATTATCAAATGCTGACCCGTTTTCTTGTTCACCTAGAAAGCCCTTGGCGATATCAACTGGATCTAGGTCAGCTATCCATGCTTTGGCCCGAGTCAGTGCTAACAAAGCGCCAGCCCTGGCAGCAAATCGTTTCATTTCTTCTATCTGCGCCGGCGTCATCGACAATTTGGCTAGTGTATCTTTGATCAAACTTGGTGCTGGTTTGTTGTATGAGATTGTGCAGATAACTCGTTGGGCACCGGTATACAGTTGCTCAATTAGTGTATATGTTGCCTTCAGTTTCATCCGCATGTCAGAACCTAGATGGGCAACACGGCTACCTGTAACGGTTTAAGAATTCACTGTTAAACCGGATTTTTCAGAGATGGTTAATCAAGCTCTTTTCACAAGGTACTTACCAAATATCGCAGATGTCATAGCATTTACTTGATGCTTCAACCCGGTTAGCTCTTCTGCCACCGGTTTAAGAGCTACCTCAGCGTCTTCTGCCCGCTTCAACAAAGCATCCTTTTCAATTTCCCAGTTGGCACGCTCAGTATTGAAACCGTCATTCAGTTGTTCCATGGCTGTCAAAACGCCTTTTAGTTCCTCTTTAGCCTTGGAGGTCTCTGCTTGCTGGGATTTGATATTCTCTTGAAGATCAGAAATTTGGGAACCTTGGTTGTTTATATCAGCCTGCAATAGTCAGATGATGAAGATGTTAATATTTTTCTCAAAAGTCCCAAGCATATAACCAGTTTTACACCTGGCACTTGGGGGCAAATGCAGATTGCTTCTTTACTGCTGATTCTTTAAAGTCCAAAGGCTCAATACAACTATTAATCTTGGCACTTGGGGGCTAATGTGTGTTTGATCAGAAAATGCATAGGCAAGGGAATTAACAAAATGCAGTCTGAAACATAAAAGTCCCGGTTCATCTTCATAAGATAAACCGGCCCTTGGGGGCTACTCAGTTGAAGTGTTCTTTATCTTAAAAAGTCCTGGTTTATCTTCAAGAGACAAACCGACCCTTGGGGGCTACAATGAAGTGGGTATACAGAACAAGAAGGATTAAAGTGTTTGGAAGATTACCTCATAACGCTCCTTCATCATGTTCCCAAACCGGCCTCATAATCTCGGCTTGTGTATAGGCGGTTTAGGAAACCAGAATGAAGCTCCTGGGCAGTAAGGTTAACATAGCTGGATAAATCTGCCTTCTCTTTCCCCTTGCCCATAGCAACAAATTCTTCCTTGGCAGTATGCTTTGATAAGGCAACCGGATTGCCTGGGATGGTGTGAGCAGTACCGGTGATAATAACATCATCATCGCCACCTTTTGACGGGCTCGGCGGATTAACAATATCCCTAGCTGGGCTCGGTGGATCAGCAGCTGGGCTCGACGGATCAGCAGCTGGACTTGGAGGAGTAGCATGCGGGCTTGATGGATCAACATGAGTAGCCGGATCAGCTTCCGGCATATCAGCATTAGTGTTTTGACCTTGTGGGGCAGAGTCATCCATGACAATATTAGTGTCTCTACCAGCGTCTTCTAGGGTCCTTTCCGGTTCAACTTCATCAGTGGGGACACTGGTTTTGGCTTTCTTGCTCAGTCGGGCTTTGGCACTACAATATCAAACAAAAGTTAGTATGGTAAACCGACGTATAAAGGAAAAACTGAAGAGCAGTATACTTACCCAGCGACGGTCTTGAGGGGAGGCAATTGAGTGGTTGATGAGTCGCTAGATGAAGAATTGGAAGTCACCTGATAATTCGAATCAGACGGATTAAGTGGGTATCGGAAGCAACCTGCCAAGGGATAAGATTTATTAAAAGAGGAAGAGACCTCTGGACGACGTTTCCGGTTTGGAGTATCTGGTAAACCAGAGGAAGTGACTTGTTGGCCATTGTGCCGGGTTGTGTGACGACCTTCATGTTGTTGTATCTTCAAAGAAAACTGTGGATCCAAATGTGCAAGAGGGTGAGAGTATTTTACTTTCCGAACTGCACGACGAAGTTTTTGAACCGACACATGATCTGAATCGGAGGAAAGGGAGATTACCTCTACATGGTCGGCACGAATGGCTTCCGCATCATGCTGGTAATAGTTGTTGTCAATAAGATGTATGAAAAATAAGCCAAGGGAGTCAAGTTCTACCTCTTATTCCGATTCCTCGATATCTTCGGGCAGATCAGAGGACTCAGTGGTTTTCTTCTTGGCTGATCTCTTTGTAACTTTGCTTTTGGCACGAGGAGCCCTCGCCGGTTTATCTTGAGCTTTCCTCTTCCAGAAGGAATCTTTGGCCTGAAAAAATAAACAAAGGATTATTATAGCAGAGTTAAAGCGGAGACGGATCAAAAAGCACAAGATTAAAAAATTTACCGCTGGTGGTTTGTTGGAGGTATAAAAAGGGCGCAACCCAGTTTTGCTGCATGCGGCGATCGGTTCGTCCAGCATCTTCTTCACAGATTCAGTGACTTCATCATCAGTCATATCTATTTCATTAAACCGTTGAGGATCCTTGATGTTGCCGGTATACTCATGCATCAACCCGGAGCGGCGGCTTAAAGGTAGGATACTCCATGAAACCCAGCAGCGAACGAGGTCAACACCGGTTAAACCGTTGGCTAGGAGAGCCCGGAGCTTGGCGAGTTGAGGTGCATAAGCTTGTCGTTCTTTGGTAGTAAGTCGTTGAGGTAATGGGTGGCCGTTGCTAAGCCGGTGAGCACGGTAACCCGGCAGAGGGTTTTCTTCAGCAGGAGCAGTATTCTGACAATAAAACCATGTTTGGTTCCAATCCTTGGGGTGGCTGTGATGTTTGGCGTGAGGAAAATCAACTTCTTTCCTCTTTTGGATTGACACCCCACCAAGTTCAGTGTTGGGACCATCAGAGAACTCAGTTCGGCGATTTAGATGGAAAAAGTCCCGGAAGAGCTCAACAAATGGTTCTTCTTGAAAGTAAACTTCACAGAATACTTGGAAATTGCATATGTTGGACACAGAATTCGGTCCAATATCTTGTGGATGGAGTTGAAAGCTAGCAAGTACATCCCGGAAAAACTTTGATCCGGGAGGGCTAAATACCCGGTCTAGATGCGGCATGAACATGATCACTTCTCCATCTTGAGGTTCAGGAGGGCATTCAGGGCCAGGGACTCGCCAATGAAGGACATTTTTCTGGGCCAAAGCGCCGATCAGAACATATCCATTGAGCTGCGTCTCCGTGATTCGGGAAGGAACCCGGTTGCAAGCGGCGAATTGCTTGGTCATTTTGGAAAACAAACTGTAAAAGAAATGTGAAGGCCGGTTTATGATTCAAGGTTGATGTGGGTTAACCGGTGTTAAACCGGGGAATTCAATCAAAGCATACATGTAAGGTAAACCAAAAATTACCGCTCAAAGTCAAGATGGCGGTTTACGTGAGGGCTAATGGAATATGGCAGATTATCAACTATTAAAGGTCAAACCGCCTTTAATGGAAGAAGTAGATCTAAAATCTACTAAGTGTTGCAGAAACAAGTTTCACAAGATGGTGATATAATTTTGGATCTACCGTGGTTCAGTAAAAATATTTTTCTGAGCCCTACAATGGCGTTAAGCAGAACAAGGAAGGTCTAGATGGGATTTATCCAGGAACAACAAAATGTTATAGTACGACAGATTAAAAGCTAGGGATCTACCACAAAAGGAAACTGTCAGGCCTAGCTAAGATTCAGTAAGATGCCAAGGAAAAAGCAGATAAGCGTTGATGAACGTCGATGAACAGGGAAGAACATGAAGCCCTAATGGAGATCTAGGGTTACAGGAAGAAAGCTTACCGGATTCTCAGGAGCAGCAGAGTAGAGTTGCGGATCTCTGGAAACGTTCAGGTTGATGCAGCGGCCTGGGATGAGGCAGAGCTTCGAGGTCGACGGCGGCGGCGATGCTTGAGTTCTTCGGGTCGCGAGAAGGAAGACGATGTGAAGAGGCAAGGGAAAAAAATGGAAGGAGCCTCGGTCTTATTTATAAAGAAAGGGGGATAAACGGCAGGCACGAGAATCGAGGGGCCTAAAGCGGCAGAAGATGGCGCAGCTGTCGCCTCGATCTTTGGGAATTAATTAAGAGAAGGGAGTCTTCATAAATCTTTTTATGCAGAGATGACATCATGACGATTTACCGCGGTGTCAGAAGATGACGTCACGGCGGTTCACCAAAGTTTACAGGGAGATGATAACATGGCGATTTACAAGAATCATTAGAAGACGCTCACGGAATTTTTCTAAGTATTGAACATTGACATGAACAGGTTCAAATCAACCTGGGGCCTAATGTTGAGGATATAACTACTGAGTGTAAACCGCCCAGGAGGGGCCGGTTCACGCTCAACTATACTGAAGCCCATGAAGACAAGAAGATGACGCTTTACTGATAAAGCTTAGAGGCCCAGAGCCCAAAGGCGGATTAGGGACCATAGTGGTAAACCGCCATAAGTTGTATAACTTGTATTGTAAGTTAGGGAAAGGGAGAGACCGAGCCGAACACTTGTATGAGTCAGCCTCGGGACTCTGTAAACCGGCGGGCGTCAACCTGTGTATATAAAGGGACGACCCGGCGGCGGTTCAGGGACAACACAACAACTCGAGACCCAGGCAAAGCGTATTTGCTCCCTGGTCATCGAAACCCCAATAATCCCATCACAACTAGACGTAGGCTTTTACCTTCATCGTAAGGGGCCGAACTAGTATAAAACTCCAGTGTCCCTTGTCCGGTTTAACCCCTTCAGGCTAATCTCATTGCGATGGCTCCATGACTAAGTCCTTCTGCTAGGAAATCTGACGTGATATTTCCACGACACCCTTCATTGGTGTGATTCGAAGATAGGCCTTTTCACCAGGTTGATAGACCATGTCTTTGTGATGACGGTCATAATTACTCTTTTGACATGACTGAGAAGTCTTGAGATTCTCGTGAATGACGCGGACTTGTTCTTCGGCGTGTTGGATAATATCCGGACCAAAGAGTGGACGTTCCCCAGTTTCTGACCAATTTAGAGGGGTTCAACACTTTCATCCATATAACACTTCGAAGGGAGCCATCTTCAGACTAGCTTGATAGCTATTGTTATATGAGAACTCAGCATATGGGAGAGATTCCTCCCATTTCTTGCCAAAGGAAATGACACAAGCTTGAAGCATGTCTTCGAGAACTTGATTGACGCGTTCAACTTGTCCCTGAGACTGGGGTGAAAAGCGGTGTTGAATGACAAATGAGTTCCCATAGCTTCTTGGAAACTTGCCCAAAATCTTGAAGTGAATAAGCTGCCACGGTCTGAGCTGATTACCAGCGGAATACCGTGAAGTGAAACAATTCTAGACATATAGAGAGTTGCCAGCTGACTAGCAGTGATCGTTTCTTTGACGGCCAGAAAGTGTGCAACCTTGGAAAGCCGGTCAATGACGACAAGAATAGCATCATTACCTTTCTGTGATTTGGTAAAACCAGTGACGAAGTCCATTTTAACATGGTCCCATTTCCATTCAGGAATAGAGATAGGTTGCAGAGTTCCAGCAGGCCGTTGATGTTCTGCTTTGATACGACGGCAAACGTCACATTCAGCAACATAGCGAGTAATGTCTTGCTTCATATTAGACCACCAGAATCTCTGTCGAATGTCTTGATATATCTTGGTGCTGCCAGGATGAATAGACAAAGGCGTATCATGAGCTTCTTTCATAACTTCCTTAGTCATATCCAGGTTTTTCTCCTTACACGGCACCACTAGGCGGCCTTTGAAGTACAAAGTGCCATCATCAGCAACAGTGAAGAATGAGGGCTTCCCTTCTGCGAGGTAGCGTTTAATCTTCTCAACTTGAGAGTCATATCCCTGCATTCTCTTGATGGAGTCCAAGAGATCTGGTTCGACAGCCAGGGTATTGAGGGAACCCTGGGGAACAACGCGGAGGTTCATCTTGCGGAATTCTGGATGAGGGGGTGCGAGTGCACCAGGAGGAACAATATGGAGGTTCAACTTCCTGAATTCTTCAACAAGCGAGGGTTGGACTTTTCGAACCTCGAGGTGATTGCAATATGACTTGTGGCTCAAAGCATCAGCCATTACATTAGCCTTGCCTGGTGTATAAGAAATGCCCAAGTCAAAGTCTGCTATGGTCTCCATCCATCTCTGCTGACGGAGGTTCAGGTCTGGCTGGGTAAACAAATACTTCAGACTTTGGTGGTCGGTGAAGATCTTGCAATGATTACCAAGAAGGTAATGTCGCCACTGTTTTAGTGCATGTATGACAGCAGCAAGCTCGAGGTCATGAACTGGGTAGTTCTCTTCATGAGGGTGCAATTGTCGACATACATAAGCAATCACTCTGCGCTCTTGCATTAGGACACCGCCTAATCCTTGACGTGAAGCGTCGCAGTAAATGACGAAGTCCTTCTTAGTATCAGGTGGAGCAATCACTGGGGCATAAGTCAGCTTGTCTTTGAGTGCCTGGAAACTTTCCTGACACTTTTCTGTCCAATCAAACTTGACGCCCTTGTGAAGCAGACCAGTCAGGGGCTTGGGAATCTTGGAGAAGTTCTCGACAAATCGACGGCAATAGCTGGCGAGTCCGAGAAAACTTCCGACTTGCTTGACATTCTTCGGAGGAGTCCAATCGAGAATAGCCTGAACTCGCTCGGGGTTGACGGCAATACCATCCTTGGAGATGACATGCCCAAGGTAGGTCACTACGGGAAGCCAAAATTCACATTTAGAATACTTTGCATAGAGTTGATGTTCTCGAAGCTTTTCCAAAACAAGTCGAAGATGTTCAGTATGTTCTTCTTTGTTCTTGGAATATACAAGGATATCATCCTGATAAACCACGACAAACTTGCCGAGGTATTCCATGAATATATAGTTCATCAGACGAGAGAATGTCGCTGGAGCATTTGTCAAACCAAAGGACATGACGGTGTACTCGTATGAACCATAGCGAGTAACGAATGCGGTCTCGGGAATATCTTCTTCACGAACCCATATCTGGTGGTAACCCAACCTCAAATCAAGCTTAGAGAATACTGACGAACCAGCAAGTTGATCATACAGATCGTTGATTCTGGGAAGCGGATACTTGTTCTGGATTGTTGCTTGGTTGATAGGTCGGTAATCTTGGACCAAACAATTAGTTCCATCCTTCTTCTTGACAAAGAGAGAAGGTGCTCCCCAAGCAGAGGAACTAGGACGAATGAATCCCTTGTGAAGAGATTTGTCGATTTCCTCCTTAAGTTCAAGGAGTTCATGTGGCGGCATCTTGTAGGGTCGCTTGGCAATAGGAGTTGTGCATCGTTTCAAGTCTATGACGAATTCGACAGCTCTAGCAGGGGGTATTCCTGGAAGTTCTTCTGGGAAGACATCTTTGAAATCACAAACAACTGGAATGTTCTCTATTCCCTCAAGAGGTGAAGCATTCAATGCATTCATAACATATATCTGGTTCTCGCCATCCTGAGCTGCTCGAGCTGAGTATTGAACTGTCTGGCCAGAAGGGTGAGTGAGCTGGACTGTCTTGGTAGCACAATCAATCAAAGCATTATGAGCTGTCAACCAATCCATACCAAGAATGATGTCTATGTTGGAAGGCCCGAGCACCATGAGAGAAGCCGAAAAAAGTGGACCTCCAATCCTGATTTGGTTGCGAGGGCTTACCATTAAGGTTTGCCACTTGGATCCCGGGGACTAAACCATTAGAGGAGTGGGTAATTTTTCCAGGTATAACTCATGTGACTGAGCAAATTGTTGGGACACAAAAGCATGCGAAGCTCCTGAATCAAAGAGGACAAAGGCTGGTACTGAATTAACAGAGAGAGTTCCCAGCACAATAGTCGGTTCCTCCTGAGCCTTTCAGCATCGACATGGTTGGCATGGCCAAGTACAATAGCAGGCGGTATGATATTACGGTTTCTGAACCGGCGGTTTCGGCAACTCTTCTTACGGTCAACAGGAAGACATGGTGCATCCTGAGACTGACCCTGGTGACAATCAAGGGAAAGGTGTCTTGGCTGTCCACCCTGAATCGTTAGTTGTCTCGGCAGCGGAGGCAGATGAGGTGCAACATAAGATGGCCTTGGTGTTGGAGCGGGTCAGTGATGAACATTGTGTGGGATCCAAGCCAGGTGCCTCACATTACAAGCCAGGGGCCTCGAGGGCTCGAATACATAGCTTGATACACAAGCGTCAGCGGAAGCAACAATATATGAGTACATGCATAAGTTAAACAAGGATGCCTTAAGAAGGCTAGCACAAAAGCAACACGATCGAAGAGGCAAGGCCTCCTGCCTGGGACCTCCTAACTACTCCTGGTCGTCGGCGGTCTCCACGTAGTAGTATCCGTCAATGGTGGCATCTGGCTACAAGGATCCACCATCTGGTTGCATCAACCGAAAGAAGAAAGAAGGGGGAAAAGGGGTAGCAAAGCAACCGTGAGTACTCATCCAAAGTACTCGCAAGCATCAGATCTATACTAAGTATGCATTTGTATCAAATGGAAGGGTTGTATCTATGGACTGAACTGTAGAATGCCAGAATAGAGGGGGAAGGCCTAGCCTATCAAAGAGTAGCATATTCAAGCAGCTCCAAGCATCTTACAGCATGTAGAAGAGTAAAGAATAGCAGTTTATAATTATCAAACATGTTGTAGTATCAACGCCTAGAGATCCTTCCTTGACTCCCTATGAGAAAGCAATCCTGGGGCCACATATCCATCACATATCTCAAGTATCCATTTCTAGTTATATAAGATACGAATACAAGTCTGAACGTCCATTACCATGGACACAGTATTCGAATATATATCTTCCCTGTAGGGGTGCACCACGTTACCCAACACGCTCGATCACTCTCGCCGGACACACCTTTCTGGGGTCAATGCCCGACCTCGGAAGATCAACACATCGCAGCCCTACCTAGGCTCAGCAGAGAGGTCCCCGTCGATCTACATCCTAAGCACACCGGGGTCTGGGCCCATTGCCTGTTGCACTCCGGGTCATTGTGTGCAGGGTGGATACCAGCACCATCCGTGTAGTGGATGGCACGATCCGACCATGCCACAATGCTGAACTGGATGTCTTACAAAGCTTCGGCTGATACCACGACGTCGAGGCCCATATCTATTCTCACGTGGTGGTTAGTGCGTAAAGTCCAAAGGCCAACTCATAACAAATACCCAAACCTGTTAGTGCATTGGGGACTCGCGGAGACGAGCAGAGACTCATGAAAATGTGACCCCGTCGCCCCGTCTCATGGACTTACAGAAAGGGCCCAGACTGCCCGGCCGTGCCACGTGGAAAACTCGCGGGTGCTCAATAGGCCCGCCTGACTTTCACATCAACTCGCAGGTACCCCTCAGGGCCGACCCGACTTCAACAATGGCCTCAAGTAAAATCAAGGTAACCGTGTGTCCAAACATCAAGGAGAAAACCCGAGGAATCACCCACGGAGGATTCCACTCGATGAAATCATCAAGGTGAACGTAAGAGGATCCACCCTCGAGGTTCACACTTGAGGTATTGCACGATAGAGCCGTATCGGGAATGGTGAACGAGGAGCCACCCTTGTTGACCACGACCGAATAGCCACACTATAAAATTATCATTAGGAGTGCGTTATGAGGGATCACCCTCGGCACTTGATAGTAGCTCTGTAGAGTCGAGCAACTAAAGGGGCGTGATGTGATGTGAGGTGTCGGGCTCTGGTCGTCGATCACGTTGATCGAGGCATCAATGATGAAGCAGGGGCAACAAGGACAAGGTGGGGGTCACTGATGGATCACTAACCAACCTATACTAAGCAGTTTAGGGTAAGCAGGTAAGGTACAACAACAGATACAAAAGCAGGCTATGCATCAGAATAGGAGCAATCAATAACAGTAGCAAAATCTAATGCAAGCATGAGAGGATGGAATAGGCGATATCGGGATGATCAAAGGGGGGCTTGCCTGGTTGCTCAGGCGAGAAGGAGGGACGTCGTCGACGTAGTCGATCACAGCGGCGTCGACAGTTGTCACGGGGTCTACCGAAGAGAAGAGGTGGGAGAAAACAGTCAATACATAGCAAGCAAGAGCATAACAGGACAACAGGCAGAGCTAGACGTGTTCTTACGTGGTGCTACACACTACCGACGAAGGGGGATAACATCCGGGAATGCTTTCCTGAAGTTTGGCATTTTCGGACAGACGAACCAGAGGGGAAAAGTTCAATGTTCGCTATGCTAGGGGCATGTGATAGATGAACGGAGAGCGTATTTGGATTCGTCTCGTCGTTCTGAGCAACTTTCATGTATAAAACTTTTTCATCCGAGTTACGAATTATTTTCTATGATTTTTGAAAGATTTAAACAATTTTTGGGATTATCTTTAACTCAAAAATGATAATTGTCTTTTATTCATGCTATAATTGTATTATCCGGAAATCGTAATACACGTGTGAATACATAGACCACAATATGTCCCTAGTGAACCTCTAGTTGACTAGCTCGTTGATCAACAGATAGTCATGGTTTCCTGACTATGGACATTTGATGTCATTGATAACGGGATCACATCATTAGGAGAATGATGTGATGGACAAGACCCAATCCTAAGCATAGCACAAGATCGTGTAGTTCGTTTGCTAGAGCTTTTCCAATGTCAAGTATCCTTTCCTTAGACCATGAGATCATGTAACTCCCGGATACCGTAGGAGTGCTTTGGGTGTACCAAACGTCACAACGTAACTGGGTGACTATAAAGGTGCACTACAGGTATCTCCGAAAGTGTCTGTTTGGTTGACACGGATCGAGACTGGGATTTGTCACTCCGTATGACGGAGAGGTATCTCTGGGCCCACTCGGTAATGCATCATCATAATGAGCTCAAAGTGACCAAGTGTATGGTCATGGGATCATGCATTACAGTACGAGTAAAGTGACTTGCTGGTAACGAGATTGAACGAGGTATTGGGATACCGACGATCGAATCTCGGGCAAGTAACATACCGATTGACAGAGGGAATTGTATACGGGGTTGCTTGAATCCTCGACATCGTGGTTCATCCGATGAGATCATCAAGGAGCATGTGGGAGCCAACATGGGTATCCAGATCCCGCTGTTGGTTATTGACCAGAGAGCAGTCTCGGTCATGTCTGCGTGTCTCCCGAACCCGTAGGGTCTACACACTTAAGGTTCGGTGACGCTAGGGTTGTAAAGATATTAGCATGCAGCAAACCAAAAGTTGTTTGGAGTCCCGGATTAGATCCCGGACGTCACAAGGAGTTCCGGAATGGTCCGGAGGTAAAGAATTATATATGGGAAGTCGAGTTTTAGCCATCGGGAAAGTTTCGGGGGTCACCGGTATTGTACCGGGACCATCGGAAGGGTCCCGGGGGTCCACCGGGTGGGGCCACCCATCCCGGAGGTCCCCATGGGCTGAAGTTGGAGGGGAACCAGCCCCTGGTGGGCTGGTGCGCCCCCTGGCCCCCCTCTGCGCCTAGGGTTGGGAACCCTAGGGGAGGGGGCGCCTCCACTTGCCTTGGGGGGCAAGTTTCCCCCCTTGGCCGCCGCCGCCCCTAGGAGATCCCATTTCCTAGGGCCGGCGCCCCCTGGGGTCCCTATATAAAGAGGGGGGCTGGGAGGGCAGCCGCACCCTGACACCTGGCGCCTCCCTCCCCCCTTGCTACACCTCTCCCTCCCGCAAGCGCTTGGCGAAGCCCTGCCGGAATCCTGCTGCATCCACCACCACGCCGTCGTGCTGCTGGATCTTCATCAACCTCTCCTTCCCCCTTGCTGGATCAAGAAGGAGGAGACGTCACGCTGACCGTACGTGTGTTGAACACGGAGGTGCCGTCCGTTCGGTGCTAGGATCTCCGGTGATTTGGATCACGACGAGTACGACTCCCTCAACCCCGTTCTCTTGAACGCTTCCGCTCGCGATCTACAAGGGTATGTAGATGCACTCCTCTCTCTCGTTGCTAGATGAACTCATAGATTGATCTTGGTGAACGTAGGAATTTTTTTATTTTATGCAACGTTCCCCATAGTGGCATCATGAGCTAGGTCTATGCGTAGTTCTCTATTGCACGAGTAGAACACAAATCTATTGCACGAGTAGAACACTAGTCTTATTTTGCTTCAGCGGTATTGTGGGATGAAGCGGCCCAGGCCGACCTTACACGTACGCTTACGTGAGACAGGTTCCACCGACTGACATGCACTAGTTGCATAAGGTGGCTAGCGGGTGTCTGTCTCTCCCACTTTAGTTGGAGCGGATTCGATGACAAGGGTCCTTATGAAGGGTATATAGAAGTTGACAAATCACGTTGTGGTTATTCGTAGGTAAGAAAACATTCTTGCTAGAACCCTATTGCAGCCACGTAAAAGATGCAACAACAATTAGAGGACGTCTAACTTGTTTTTGCAGCAATTGCTTTGTGATGTGATATGGCCAAAAGTTGTGATGAATGATGAATGCTATATTGTGATGTATGAGATCATGTTCTTGTAATAGGAATCACGACTTGCATGTCGATGAGTATGACAACCGGCAGGAGCCATAGGAGTTGTCTTAATTATTGTATGACCTATGTGTCAATGATTTAATGCCATGTAATTACTTTACTTTATTGCTAAATCGTTAGCCATAGTAGTAGAAGTAATAGTTGGCGAGCAACTTCATGGAGACACGATGATGGAGATCATGGTGTCATGCCGGTGACGAAGATGATCATGGAGCCCCGAAGATGTAGATCAAAGGAGCTATATGATATTGGCCATATCATGTCACTACTATTTAATTGCATGCGATGTTTATTATGTTTATGCATCTTGTTTACTTAGAACGACGGTAGTAAATAAGATGATCCCTCATAATAATTTCAAGAAAGTGTTCCCCCTAACTGTGCGTCATCGCTAAAGTTCGTCGTTTCGAAGCACCACGTGATGATCGGGTGTGATAGATTCCTATGTTCACATACAACGGGTGTAAGACAGTTTTACACATGCAAAAACACTTAGGTTAACTTGACGAGCCTAGCATGTACAGACATGGCCTCGGAACACAGAGACCGAAAGGTCGAACATGAGTCGTATGGTAGATACGATTAACATGGAGATGTTCACCGATGATGACTAGTCCGTCTCACGTGATGATCAAACACGGCCTAGTCGACTCGGATCATGTAACACTTACATGACTAGAGGGATGTCAAATCTGAGTGGGAGTTCATTAAATAATTTGATTAGATGAACTTAATTATCATGAACTTAGTCTAAAATCTTTGCAAAAAATGTTTTGTAGATCAAATGGCCAACACTCATGTCAACATGAACTTCAACGCGTTCCTAGAGAAAACCAAGCTGAAAGATGATGGTAGCAACTATACGGATTGGGTCCGGAACCTGAGGATCATCCTCATAGCTGCCAAGAAAGCATATGTCCTAGAAGGACCGCTAGGTGAAGCACCCATCCCAGAGAACCAAGACGTTATGAATGCTTGGCAGTCACGTGCTGATGATTACTCCCTCGTTTAGTGCGGCATGTTTTACAGCTTAGAACCGGGGCTCCAAAAGCGTTTTGAGCAACACGGAGCATATGAGATGTTCGAGGAGCTGAAAATGGTTTTCCAAGCTCACGCCCGGGTCGAGAGATATGAAGTCTCCGACAAGTTCTATAGTTGTAAGATGGAGGAAAATAGTTCTGTCAGTGAGCACATACTCAAAATGTCTGGGTTGCACAACCGCCTGTCCCAGCTGGACATTAACCTCCCGGACGAGGCGGTCATTGACAGAATCCTTCAGTCGCTCCCACCGAGCTACAAGAGCTTTGTGATGAACTACAATATGCAGGGGATGGTGAAAACTATTCCTGAAGTATTTTCAATGCTGAAGTCGGCAGAGGTAGAAATCAAGAAAGAACATCAAGTGTTGATGGTCAATAAAACCATCAAGTTCAAGAAGGGCAAGGGTAAGAAGAACTTCAAGAAGGACGGCAAGGATGTTGCCGCACCCGGTAAGCCAGTTACCGGGAAGAAGTCAAAGAATGGACCCAAGCCTGAGACTGAGTGCTTTTATTGCAAAGGGAAGGGTCACTAGAAGCGGAACTGTCCCAAATACTTAGCGGACAAGAAGGCCGGCAACACTAAAGGTATATGTGATATACATGTAATTGATGTGTACCTTACCAGTACTCGTAGTAACTCCTGGGTATTTGATACCGGTGCCGTTGCTCATATTTGTATCTCACAGCAGGAGCTGTGGAATAAGCGGAGACTAGCGAAGGACGAGGTGGCGATGCGCGTCGGGAATGGTTCCAAGGTCGATGTGATCGCCGTCGGTACGCGGCCTCTACATTTACCCACGAGATTAGTTTTAAACCTCAATAATTGTTATTTAGTGCCAAGTTTGAGCATGAACATTGGATCTGGATCTCGTTTAATACGAGATGGCTACTCATTTAAATCCGAGAATAATGGTTGTTCTATTTATATGAGAGATATGTTTTATGGTCATGCCCCGATGGTCAATGGTTTATTCTTAATGAATCTCGAACGTAATGTTGCACATATTCATAATGTGAATACCAAAGGATGTAAAGTTGATAACGATAGTCGCACATACTTGTGGCACTGCCGCCTTGGTCACATTGGTGTCAAGCGCATGAAGAAGCTCCATGCTGATGGACTTTTAGAGTCTCTCGATTATGAATCATTTGACACATGCGAACCATGCCTCATGGGCAAAATGACCAAGACTCCGTTCTCCGGAACAATGGAGTGAGCAACCAACTTATTGGAAATCATACATACTGATGTGTGTGGTCCAATGAGCGTTGAGGCTCGCGGAGGATATCGTTATGTTCTCACTTTCACTGATGACTTAAGTAGATATGGGTATGTCTACTTGATGAAACACAATTCTGAGACCTTTGAAAAGTTCAAGGAATTTCAGAATGAAGTAGAGAATTGACGTGACCAAAAAATAAAATTCTTACGATCAGATCGTGGAGGAGAATATTTAAGTCACGAATTTGGTACACACTTAAGAAAATGTGGAATCGTTTCACAACTCACGCCGCCTGGAACACCTCAGCGTAACGGTGTGTCCGAACGTCGTAATCACACTCTATTGGATATGGTGCGATCTATGATGTCTCTTACCGATTTACCGCTATCATTTTGAGGATACGCTCTAGAGACAGCTACATTCACTTTAAATAGGGCTCCGTCTAAATCCATTGAGACGACACCGTATGAATTATGGTTTAGGAAGAAACCTAAGCTGTCATTTCTAAAAGTTTGGGGATGCGATGCTTATGTCAAGAAACTTCAACCTGAAAAGCTCGAACCCAAGTCGGAAAAATGCGTCTTCATAGGATACCCTAAGGAAACCATTGTGTATACCTTCTACCTTAGATCCAAAGGCAAGATCTTTGTTGCCAAGAACAGATCCTTTCTGGAAAAAGAGTTTCTCTTGAAAGGAGGAAGTGGGAGGAAAGTAGAACTCGATGAAGTACTACCTCTTGAACCGGAAAGTAGTGCAGCTCAGGAAAATGTTCCTATGGTGCCTACACTGACTGGAGAGGAAATTAATGATGATGATCAAGGTACTTCAGATCAAGTTGCTACTAAACTTCGTAGGTCCACAAGGACACGTTCCACACCAGAGTGGTATGGCAACCCTGTCCTGGAAATCATGTTGTTAGACAACGGTGAACCTTCGAACTATGAAGAAGTGATGGCGGGCCCAGATTCCAACAAATGGCTTGAAGCCATGCAATCCGAGATAGAATCCATGTATGAAAACAAAGTATGGACTTTGACAGACTTGCCCGATGATCGGCGAGCGATAGAAAACAAATGGATCTTTAAGAAGAAGACAGACGCGGATGGTAATATTACCTTCTATAAAGCTCGACTTGTCGCTAAGGGTTATCGACAAGTTCAAGGGTTTGACTACAATGAGACTTTCTCTCCCGTAGTGAAGCTGAAGTCCGTCTGAATCATGTTAGCAATTGCCGCATACTATGATTATGAGATATGGCAGATGGACGTCAAAACGGCATTCCTTAATGGCTATCTTAAGGAAGAACTGTATATGATGCAACCGGAGGGTTTTGTCGATCCTAAGAATGCTAACAAGGTATGCAAGCTCCAGCGATCCATTTATGGGCTGGTGCAAGCATCTCGGAGTTGGAACATTCGCTTTGATGAGATGATCAAAGCGTTTGGGTTTATGCAGACTTATGGAGAAGCCTGCGTTTACAAGAAAGTGAGTGGGAGCTCTGTAGCATTCTCATATTATATGTAGATGACATACTTTTGATGGGAAATGATATAGAACTTTTGGACAGCATTAAGGCCTACATGAATAAGTGTTTTTCAATGAAGGACATTGGAGAAGTTGCTTACATATTAGGCATCAAGATCTATAGGGATAGATCAAGACGCCTCATAGGTCTTTCACAAAGCACATACCTTGATAAGATATTGAAGAAGTTCAATATGGATCAGTCTAAGAAAGGGTTCTTGCCTGTGTTGCAAGGTGTGATATTGAGCTCGGCTCAGTGCCCGACCACGACAGAAGATAAAGAAGAGATGAGTGTCATCCCCTATGCCTCAGCCATAGGATCTATTATGTATGCCATGCTGTGTACCAGACCAGATGTAAACCTTGCCGTAAGTTTGGTAGGAAGGTACCAAAGTAATCCCGGCAAAGAACACTGGACAGCGGTCAAGAATATCCTGAAGTACCTGAAAAGGACAAAGGACATGTCTCTCGTTTATGGAGGTGACGAAGAGCTCGTCGTAAAGGGTTACGTCGATGCTAGTTTCGACACAGATCTGGATGACTCTAAGTCACAAACCGGATACGTGTATATGTTGAATCGTGGAGCAGTAAGCTGGTGCAGTTGCAAGCAGAGCGTCGTGGCGGGATCTACATGTGAAGCGGAGTACATGGAAGCCTCGGAGGCAGCGCATGAAGCAATATGGATGAAGGAGTTCATCACCGACCTAGGAGTCATATCCAATGCGTCGGGGCCAATCACTCTCTTCTGTGACAACACTGGAGCTATTGCCCTTGCCAAGGAGCCCAGGTTTCACAAGAAGACCAGGCACATCAAGCGTCGTTTCAACTCCATCCGTGAAAATGTTCAAGATGGAGACATAGATATTTGCAAAGTACATACGAATCTGAATGTCGTAGATCCGTTGACTAAACCTCTTCCGCGAGCAAAACATGATCAACACCAGAACTCTATGGGTGTTCGATTCATCACAATGTAACTAGATTATTGACTCTAGTGCAAGTGGAAGACTGTTGGAAATATGCCCTAGAGGCAATAATAAAAGTATTATTATTATATTTCCTTGTTCATGATAATTGTCTTTTATTCATGCTATAATTGTATTATCCGGAAATCGTAATACACGTGTGAATACATAGACCACAATATGTCCCTAGTGAGCCTCTAGTTGACTAGCTCGTTGATCAACAGATAGTCATGGTTTCCTGACTATGGACATTTGATGTCATTGATAACTGAAAGTGCTAGTTATCGACTACAGGGGGGGTGAATAGGCGATTTTTATCAAAGTCTTCAAAACGTGGAAGTTGAAGACAAACAATAGAAATGACCTAATTGATATGCAGCGGAAGATAAACTACAACAAGCAAGCCATAGTCAGGTATGCAATAATGTGAAAGTACAAAGACTAATAGCAGCTTGGTAGTAAGGATCAGGATGGAAGATAGTATGAGGCCAATCAACAATAACAGTCAAGCAATGAAGTCACACAGATATGACAAACAAGCAATGACTTCACGAAGACAAACTTAAGGTAAGGGGAGTTAGAGGATAGAACCAGTCACTTGTTGAAGACACATGATTTGTTGGACCAGTTCCAGTTGCTGTGACAACTGTACATCTAGTTAGGGAGGCTGAGATTCAACTCAGAAGACCGCATCTTCACCTTATTCCCCTTGAGCTAAGGACACACAGTCCTCGCCCAATCACTCTGTTAAGTCTTCAAGGTAGACTTCCGAACCTTCACAGACTTCGTTCACCGGCGATCCACAATGACTCTTGGATGCTCAGAACGCGACGCCTAACCGGCTGGAGGATACACAGTCCTCAAGTGTTGTCACATCCCTAGTTCTGGCCTGACCTATGCTTGCTTCCATCTGTGCATCATGTTTTAATTCTTGAAACTTGAACTGAGGAATTTAGAAGCCTCAAAACCCTAAATAAAAGAAGGGCAAAAACCCTAAAATCTCATTCATTGTTCCAAAATGCTCTTCTGAGATGTTTAATATTTTTGGCAAGGGTTTTGATCCAAACCAAAAATATTGAACATTTTTAAGGATTTATTTTTGGGACTTTGAATTTAAATCATTAGCTATTTGCATTTGAATTATATTCATATAACTAGAATATAATTTCAAATACCCCTGAAATATTTTATGAGCTTTTGGAAAAGTCGATCTAGCAAAATAAAAATATTCAGAGGAGCTTTTGGCATTGTTTGAATTATTTTAAATTCAAAACAATGGCAAAAGATTAAATAAAAATAAAACAGAACAGAAAAATTAAAAAAGAGCAGAAGACTTACCTGGTAGCCCACCAGCAGCCCAGCCACTTACCTGGCGCCACCAACCGGCCCAGCACGGCCCAGCCCACCGCCGCTTTCCCCCCTGTCGTCTTCCTCCCTCGCCAGAAGGACAGAGGCGAGGCATGGCGAGCGCCGACGCCGCCCCGGCCACCTCCTGCTTGCCGCTTCGCCCTGGCCTCTTCGGGTGAAGCCACGCAGGCCCCTCGCTCCTCCCTCTCACTCTCTCCCGACCCCTTCTCCCTTCTCTGCTCTCCCCCTCTCGCACCCGAGCGCGCTCGTCGCCACCGTCCACTGCCACCACGGCCACCGGGCCTCCCTCGCTTCCCCGACTAGCCCACAAGCTCCGTCACTCCGTCCTCGACCCACCTCACCGAGCCACGCCCCTCTAGAAGCCCCGAACGACCTCACCGGGCTCGTCTTCTACCTCGGACCTGCCGGCCATCACCGTCAAATTCGTCGGCTCCGGACCGTCCCCGACCTCGCCGAGCGTTCTGTCGTCATCGCCGTGAGCTCCTGCTCCTGCTCCCCCTCTCCGCTCCTTCTTTCGCACGCCGTAGCTGCCGCACCACATCCAACCGCACGCGCCGCCGCCCGCACTCGTCGCCGGTGATGCTCCGGTGACCATTTGGTCCCGGGCATGCGCCCAACGCGCTCCCCGCATCGCGTAGAGCCTCCGTGGTACCTCGCCGCGCTCGTTTGCTCACTGCAGCCCCATCCCCACTTGCACCCGAGCTTCGGCCGCCGCCGAGCTCGTCGCCGGCACCACTCCGGCCACTCCTCGGCCGCGCCACCACCACAGTTGGATGCGGACGAGCGTCCGCATCCCGAAGCTGTGCTCCGCGCGCCAAACCGAGCCCTGTGGGCAAAACCCGAGGCTCGCCACCGCGGCTGGCCTTGCCGGCGTCAAGCCGCCGGTGGGTTTGACCCACTTTGACCACGGCGGGACCCCCCCTGTGTCCATGACAGGTGGGGCCCAGCCCTATTAGCTAGTTAGGATTAGCACTAATCGAATTAGTTAAACTAATTACCCCCCTGCTGACACTGACAGTGGGCCCCGTGACTATTAATTTGATTAGTTAGAGTTAATTAACTCTGTTAGTCACCTGAGTCACTGACCAGTGGGCCCCACTGGTCAGGTTTGACCCGGACCAGCCCTGTTGACCTGCTGACGTCATGCCGACGTCAGGCTGACGCAATAATGAATTACTGGAATTATTATAATTTAGGAAATTTCAGAAAATTGTATAAACTTCTAAAATTCATAGAAATTCAACCGTAACTCCAAATTAAATAAATTATATATGAAAAATTATCAGAAAAATTCAAGGAATCCATCTGTACCCTTTTCATGCATGTTTGAACAATGTTTGTCCTCTGTTTTGGACAAAACAAATAAAGGGCATTTAAATAATCACATATGGAGTTTGAATTTGAATCTTGTATTCAAACCAACTTCATTTAATCTGTTGCTAGTTGCATTAGCTCAAACACATTCATATTGCCATGTCATGAGCATGCATCATATTGTGCATTGCATTGATTGTATTTCTTCTTTGTTGCCGGTATCTGTTCCCTCCCGGTAGACGATGTTCCGACGTTGTGATCGTTGACACTGATGAAGACTCAATGTTATCTTCAGAAGTCCCAGGCAAGCAAAACACCCTTGTTCATTCCGATACAATCCTACTCTCTCGCTCCTGCTCTCTTTTACTGCATTAGGACAACAACGATTCATCTGTTACTTGCTGCGGTAGCTGAACCCCTTTATCCTCTGCATGACCTGTCATTCCACAGTAAATAGATGAAACCCACTAGCATGAGTAGGAGTTGTTTGAGCCCTGTTGTGCCTACTCATTCTTGCTTGTTTGTCATGCCTGCTACTGCTTAGAGTTGTGTCAGGTCTGATTCATCGGGAATGAATCAGAGGTGTGTGAACATGTCCTACTGTGTGTGAGCTAAGTGTGTGAACACGATTTGGTAAAGGTAGCGGTGAGAGGCCATGTAGGAGTACATGGTGGGTTGTCTCATTGCAGCCGTCCTCAGGAACTGAGTTCTGTGTTTGTGATCCATGATTCAGCTACTACCACGCATTGGGCCCGAAACCAATGGACCCTCTCGGCTTCTTGATCACCCTTGTCCTCTGTCCAGGAGTTGCAAGTAGTTTCTGGTGTTTGTAGTATGCTGGAGGCCGTGGGCAGCGCTGACCGGAGGGGTGGGCTGTGATGCGGTAGGCACGTGGCACGGTGTACCGGGCGCCCGTTTGGTGTCTCGGGAACCCTGTTCACATCGTTTGGGGCTGTGAGCGAAACTCCAGCCGGATCTCCTCATGGATGGAACCTGAATAGGCGATAAACCTGGACTAGAGACTTGAGTGTTTAGGCAGGCCGTGGCCGACACCCACGTTGGGCTTCCGCTTGAAGGTTGCCGAGTACATGTCGTGTAAACGGCGGTAAGTGGTGAGAGCGTGTGTGAAGAAGTACACCCCTGCAGGGTTAACATCATCTATTCGAATAGCCGTGTCCGCGGAAAAGGACTTCTGGGTTGCTTATATCAGTTCATAGACAAGTGAAAGTGGATACTTTAAAATACGCAAGATAAGCGTGAGTGCTATGGATGGCGTTCTCGTAGGGAGACGGGAGCGGATCCATAGTGGTGTATTGATATGGTGAATATGTGGACTCGTGTGCGCCACCTCAAAAGAGTTACATTGCAGTCGTAGTTTAGTATAGCCACAGAGTCAAAGCTGGCTTGCTGCAGTCAAACTCCACCACCCCCTTTGTTGATAATGATGCATATGTAGTTAGATCTGATGTAAGTCTTGCTGGGTACATTTGTACTCACGTTGCTTAATTTATGTTTTTGCAGAGAGACTTCAGTCTCACTAGTAGTTCCACGTGGACTTCGACGTTTAGCTTGTTACCTCAGCTACGATCTTGTGCCCTCGGCAGGATTTGGTGGATAGTCAGGCTTTCAAGCCTTTTTCATTTATAGATGTCTGTACTCAGACATGATAGCTTCCGCTTGTGTTTTGATTTGTATGCTCTGAATGTTGGGTCATGAGACCCCTGTTTGTAATATCCCGCTCCTCGGAGCCTAATGAATACTTGAGTTGTAGAGTCATGTTGTGATGCCATGTTGTATTTGCGCATATCGAGCATATTGTGTGTATGTTATTGAAATGCTTGGTATGTGTGGGATCTGACTATCTAGTTGTTTATCCTTAGTAGCCTCTCTTACCGGGAAATGTCTCCTAGTGTTTCCACTGAGCCATGGTAGCTTGCTACTGCTCCGGAACACTTAGGCTGGCCGGCATGTGTCCTTCTTCGTTCCTGTGTCTGTCCCTTCGGGGAAATGTCACGCGATGAATACCGGAGTCCTGTTAGCCCGCTACAGCCCGGTTCACCGGAGTCCTGCTAGCCCAGTGCTACAGCCTGGATTCACTCGCTGATGACCGACACGTTCGATGCTGGGTCATGGATGCCTGTCCCTGTAAGTTTGTGCCACTTTGGGTTTACGACTAGCCATGTCAGCCCGGGCTCCTTATCATATGGATGCTAGCGACACTATCATATACGTGTGCCAAAAGGCGCAAACGGTCCCGGACAAAGGTAAGGCGACACCCATGGGAATACCGTGCGTGAGGCCGCAAAGTGATATGAGGTGTTACATGCTAGATCGATGTGGCATTGAGTCGGGGTCCTGACAGCGTTGGTATCAGAGCTTGACTGCCTGTAGGATTACCAAGCCAAACTGGTCGAAGTTGAGTCTAGAAATTCTTTAGTTATATAAGGGAATTGATTGTGGGATGGAACGTAAGGCTCTTTTACTCCTTATACCTTATGCCCTTCTGATCTGAGTCATCTTATCTTTCCTACGGGGTTAAGGAACTAGGTCTTCTCATCTATCTATCAGGATGACATGTTACTAATCCGTAGACTTATAAGATTGTTGGATTTAAGTCTCAGTTCAGTTCCTACTACTTCCGTATGTTAATTGTTGATCTCGAAACCTTGATATTGTGTTTCTGAGTGGTTATGCCACCATTTTGTAGTATGTCTCCAAACTTTTTGGGCATTTACAGCCGTTATGCTGTCCGAGTCATTCCAGGTTTCTAAATAGTCTGAAGCAATTTGCAAATTCCTTCCTCCCGTTTCGATGTTCCTTTGGGCCAGATTAACCACACTAATCGGTGAGTTGAGGTACTTTATTGCCTTGACATATATGTTGGAGCTGGTATTATGACCCTAGGTGTCTTAGGGGATCATCTAGTAATTTAGCCATGATTTGTGTCTCAGTGTGATGATTCTGGCCTTTATCCTCGAAAGCATCCCGTGATGCCACTTAGTAGTAGGTATTCTACTCCTGGGTTTTGAACCCGAGATTCACTCTACTTACTTCATGTTGATAGTGTTTGCTAGTTCCTTTAGGTTATTAGTAACCTTTGCGATAGTCCTCGAGGTTCGTGGTACATCCTTCTTCCAATTACCATGAACCATTCTTGGCAGGAGTTCTTCTGAACCAAAAGATCACAACCAGAATGCTCTTGATGAGTTCTCCATTATATATTGTGACTCTGCCAGTCCTACTTTTCTGCATGGGTTATCCGAAAGAAACATGTTGAACTTGGTTCGACATACTAATCTATGCATCCACAACTCAGAAAATTATATGTTCCTTGAGTTGTCCCTCCTTAATTGTTTTCTGACCTCCATCTATCAATTGATAATCAAGAGTATGCTTGCATCCGCTCATCGATGCCTATTACTCTTGTGGTCCGTCAAGCCATTCTATTCCAGAATGACTAGGAGAAACAAACTCCAGTACCTCGTCCATATCCAGGATTGGGTCAAAGTAGTTGTATCTCACAGATCAAAATGCTAACCTAGCTTTTGTTCTGTTCTACCCTGAAGTATTACCTACTTTATGTCAGGAATGTCATGAGGGTTGCACCTTCTCTTATGGATTCTTGATGTAGTGATACTTCTCACCATCGTTATTCATTTCTCGGTCCCCGTGTTGTTGCAACCGGAACGCCGACAAGTGAATCGTGATGTGTGAAATCAACACTCCTAGCAATGCTATTGCTTGGTAGTTAAAGGACAAAACTTTCATTCTTAGCGTGTTGGTTATGGAATCATCATTCTAAGACTGATTGTGCTACCTAGTCCTTGTTCTCGGTGCACTCTTCGATCGATGAGTTAGGATTATTTCAAATCTTCGCTCTATTGATCATATCGTCTTGCCTCAAAAAGCAAGATTGTTCTCGAGCTTAGTAACATATCGGTGGTTTGTGATTTTTCGAATATCTTCTCGAAGGTATCACCAGGTTGTCACCTGACTGTTATGTTGAGCTCGTGATCAAGTTGGTTTATCCTGTAAACCACCCTTTCTCCAAGAATCCGTGTTGGATACCCCTGAGCTAGTTGGTTAAACTAGACAACAACTTGGAGAGTTGGAAGATAAAAGCTTGCCTAACTTTGTTCGTTCCAAAGGGATATTCTTGTGTAGTGTGTGTTGAAGAAAGATGATATCTTCATCGATTGGTCCCTGTGATCAGTTGCTGGACCTATTGTCTTATCAATCCTTTGATTTGAGTGTGGGCTATCGTCAAATCAAATTAGTACCAAAGATATTCGTAATGTTGTCTTACTCGTGGTTGATCCCTCGAGCATACATCATTATATCTTTTGGGTCTGACCAATGCTATCACTTGTTCACTTAACTATGGAATTCCTTTTAAAAGGAAACCCAGATGAATTGTTGTTGAGCCCATTGACAACATCCTTATCTCCTCCATGATCTTGTTGGACAACAAGTTAGTGTTGGAAACTTTTGAAGCATTTTCTTCATGCTAGCTCATGAAGTATTTGTTCGGATGTAAGAAGTGACTTCCTCTAGTTCATGTGCATTGGATGCAAGTTGCCGACGTGGACTCGAGAAAGTCAATGTTGTTTCCTTTGGAATCATCCCAAATCAGTCATGCATACGTGCGAAGTATTCTGTGGTCTGGAGACTTGCAACCTTCATTCCATATGTGTCCCGATCACACCAAGCCACTGATTGATTTGTTCAAGGAGAGGAAGTTCCCTCATAAGAGCTAATCATATGACTTATGCAAGGACTTCGTTATCCACGGTGATGGTACCCAACCAGAACTCGGTAGTGTTTTATTGTAAGACTACCACGTGGTCATGCTTGTCTAGGACATCGTGTTCACACGTGTGTAGCAGTACCAACTCATGTCTTAGAGCTTGCTATCGTAGTTCATTTCCCAAGAATCTCGCAACGTCATCTCGTCGATTTGTGTTGCAAACTTTCATTTTTCTTCCTAGACTCGACGAGTCTGGAATATCCTGACACCAACCAGATCCGAATCTCAGGCAGATATGATGGTTGGAACATTCCCCAAGAACTATAATATTGGCCCCTCGATAACCGGTAAGGTGGATGTCGTGGCCAACACACCCAGCCAGAAGACCCATTATTGTAGTATCTTGATTGAGGAAGTTGGCCACCTCCCCATAAGGATTTCGCAGGATTACCTCCGTAGTTACTCCTTATGGATTCTTGTGCTCCCGAAGTCCGACCTTTTACTTGATGTTCTAGATATCAAACCATAATTATCTATGGATTACGCTAGCACATCAAGGAGAACATTAGAAGCGGAGTGCTAAATGTCTCTCGGTCGATCATCCAGATTTTGTTTCCTTGGCCTCGCCAAGGGTGAAATCTGAGAAAGTGTTATCTTCCTTTGCATCTGCATCATCCATCATCATTCATCATGGTAGCAAGTTGTGTTGCCAGGATCCTTGACACGGATATTGGTAAAATCTTGATGATTATGGAAATGCTCAAGTTCTTGAGAGCACGCACAAGCGCTAGGTGTTATCATCGACACTAACTGGGATAGCTCTCAGTTCCCTCGATTATGCTATAACTTTCAAACAGTGAATTCACTCCCTATTGTTGGGTTCTTCCCCAGTTACCAGAATCATTCCCAGCATTTGCATTTTGTTCCCAGCTTGCACCGCCAATGTGCCATTCTACCACGGGTCTCTTCCATTTCCGGTGGTAAGCAAATTCATCCATTACGTTGTCTTCAACAAGGTAATCCACATCATCCAAGTCCGAGTATGCCATTCTACCGACCCCCTCCAAACGATCGCTCGAGAATTGCCTTAGGCTGGTTTAAAGAGTTTCAATGATCTCTGAATCAAAGGTAATTCTTTTTGCCACTTAAGGGGATATATCCACAAGTCTCCATCCCTAAGATGCCTCGTTGTGGTATCATGGCAACTCAACTCCTCGCTACGTGACAATCGTTTACCACCTTTTTAAGTGTGGAATTGTTGTCTACCTAGTGAACCCTCGTCATCTGTTCCACTCCATCTCTCTAGAGGTGTGCTTCGTCTCTCAGCTCGAGAGATGTTGCTATGTCTCAATTCGAGAGTTAATCCTGAGTTGTTCGACCTTCGAGAAGATTGATCCTTCTAGAGTTCCCTTCTCCTCTCGTTGCCATGTTGGTTGGAGTTCTCGGAGCAAGACATCAAGATAATGATGGTGATCGAATCAATGCTCTTATGAAGGGCAACCTGGATCATGAAGATTGTGTTAGGTTGCGTTCCCCCTTCGTCTTACCCTACACTTGAATCTCGGGTCGAGATTATTGTTTAGTGGGGGTGAGTTGTCACATCCCTAGTTCTGGCCTGACCTATGCTTGCTTCCATCTGTGCATCATGTTTAAATTTTTGAAACTTGAACTGAGGAATTTAGAAGCCTCAAAACCCTAAATAAAAGAAGGGCAAAAACCCTAAAATCTCATTCATTGTTCGAAAATGCTCTTCTGAGATGTTTAATATTTTTGGCAAGGGTTTTGATCCAAACCAAAAATATTGAACATTTTTAAGGATTTATTTTTGGGACTTTGAATTTAAATCATTAGCTATTTGCATTTGAATTATATTCATATAACTAGAATATAATTTCAAATACCCCTGAAATATTTTATGAGCTTTTGGAAAAGTCCATCTAGCAAAATAAAAATATTCAGAGGAGCTTTTGGCATTGTTTGAATTATTTTAAATTCAAAACAGTGGCAAAAGATTAAATAAAAATAAAACAGAACAGAAAAATTAAAAAAGAGCAGAAGACTTACCTGGTAGCCCACCAGCAGCCCAGCCACTTACCTGGCGCCACCAACCGGCCCAGCACGGCCCAGCCCACCGCCGCTTTCCCCCCTGTCGTCTTCCTCCCTCGCCAGAAGGACAGAGGCGAGGCGTGGCGAGCGCCGACGCCGCCCCGGCCACCTCCTGCTTGCCGCTTCGCCCTGGCCTCTTCGGGTGAAGCCACGCAGCCCCCTCGCTCCTCCCTCTCACTCTCTCCCGACCCCTTCTCCCTTCTCTGCTCTCCCCCTCTCGCGCCCGAGCGCGCTCGTCGCCGCCGTCCACTGCCACCACGGCCACCGGGCCTCCCTCGCTTCCCCGACTAGCCCACAAGCTCCGTCACTCCGTCCTCGACCCACCTCACCGAGCCACGCCCCTCCAGAAGCCCCGAACGACCTCACCGGGCTCGTCTTCTACCTCGGACCCGCCGGCCATCACCGTCAAATTCGTCGGCTCCGGACCGTCCCCGACCTCGCCGAGTGTTCCGTCGTCATCGCCGTGAGCTCCTGCTCCTGCTCCCCCTCTCCGCTCCCTCTTTTGCAGGCCGTAGCTGCCGCACCACATCCAACCGCACGCGCCGCCGCCCGCACTCGTCGCCGGTGATGCTCCGGTGACCATTTGGTCCCGGGCATCCGCCCAACGCGCTCCCCGCATCGCTTAGAGCCTCCGTGGTACCTCGCCGCGCTCGTTTGCGCACCGCAGCCCCATCCCCACTTGCACCCGAGCTTCGGCCGCCGCCGAGCTCGTCGCCGGCACCACTCCGGCCACTCCTCGGTCGCGCCACCGCCACAGTTGGATGCGGACGAGCGTCCGCATCCCGAAGCTGTGCTCCACGCGCCAAACCGAGCCCTGTGGGCAAAACCCGAGGCTCGCCACCGCGGCTGGCCTCGCCGGCGTCAAGCCGCCGGTGGGTTTGACCCACTTTGACCACGGCGGGACCCCCCTGTGTCCATGACAGGTGGGGCCCAGCCCTGTTAGCTAGTTAGGATTAGCACTAATCGAATTAGTTAAACTAATTACCCCCCTGCTGACACTGACAGTGGGCCCCGTGACTATTAATTTGATTAGTTAGAGTTAATTAACTCTGTTAGTCACCTGAGTCACTGACCAGTGGGCCCCACTGGTCAGGTTTGACCCGGACCAGCCCTGTTGACCTGCTGACGTCATGCCGACGTCAGGCTGACGCAATAATGAATTACTGGAATTATTATAATTCAAGAAATTTCAGAAAATTGTATAAACTTCTTAAATTCATAGAAATTCAACCGTAACTCCAAATTAAATAAATTATATATGAAAAATTATCAGAAAAATTCAAGGAATCCATCTGTACCCTTTTCATGCATGTTTGAACAATGTTTGTCCTCTGTTTGGACAAAACAAATAAAGGGCATTTAAATAATCACATATGGAGTTTGAATTTGAATCTTGTATTCAAACCAACTTCATTTAATCTGTTGCTAGTTGCATTAGCTCAAACACATTCATATTGCCATGTCATGAGCATGCATCATATTGTGCATTGCATTGATTGTATTTCTTCTTTGTTGCCGGTATCTGTTCCCTCCGGTAGACGATGTTCCGACGTTGTGATCGTTGACACTGATGAAGACTCAATGTTATCTTCAGAAGTGCCAGGCAAGCAAAACACCCTTGTTCATTCCGATACAATCCTACTCTCTCGCTCCTGCTCTCTTTTACTGCATTAGGACAACAACGATTCATCTATTACTTGCTGCGGTAGCTGAACCCCTTTATCCTCTGCATGACCTGTCATTCCACAGTAAATAGATGAAACCCACTAGCATGAGTAGGAGTTGTTTGAGCCCTGTTGTGCCTACTCATTCTTGCTTGTTTGTCATGCCTGCTACTGCTTAGAGTTGTATCAGGTCTGATTCATCGGGAATGAATCAGAGGTGTGTGAATATGTCCTACTGTGTGTGAGCTAAGTGTGTGAACACGATTTGGTAAAGGTAGCGGTGAGAGGCCATGTAGGAGTACATGGTGGGTTGTCTCATTGCAGCCGTCCTCAGGAACTGAGTTCTGTGTTTGTGATCCATGATTCAGCTACTACCACGCATTGGGCCCGAAACCAATGGACCCTCTCGGCTTCTTGATCACCCTTGTCCTCTGTCCAGGAGTTGCAAGTAGTTTCTGGTGTTTGTAGTATGCTGGAGGCCGTGGGCAGCGCTGACCGGAGGGGTGGGCTGTGATGCGGTAGGCACGTGGCACGGTGTACCGGGCGCCCGTTTGGTGTCTCGGGAACCCTGTTCACATCGTTTGGGGCTGTGAGCGAAACTCCGGCCGGATCTCCTCATGGATGGAACCCGAATAGGCGATAAACCTGGACTAGAGACTTGAGTGTTTAGGCAGGCCGTGGCCGACACCCACGTTGGGCTTCCGCTTGAAGGTTGCCGAGTACATGTCGTGTAAACGGCGGTAAGTGGTGAGAGCGTGTGTGAAGAAGTACACCCCTGCAGGGTTAACATCATCTATTCGAATAGCCGTGTCCGCGGAAAAGGACTTCTGGGTTGCTTATATCAGTTCATAGACAAGTGAAAGTGGATACTTTAAAATACGCAAGATAAGCGTGAGTGCTATGGATGGCGTTCTCGTAGGGAGACGGGAGCGGATCCATAGTGGTGTATTGATATGGTGAATATGTGGACTCGTGTGCGCCACCTCAAAAGAGTTACATTGCAGTCGTAGTTTAGTATAGCCACAGAGTCAAAGCTGGCTTGCTGCAGTCAAACTCCACCATCCCCTTTGTTGATAATGATGCATATGTAGTTAGTTCTGATGTAAGTCTTGCTGGGTACATTTGTACTCACGTTGCTTAATTTATGTTTTTGCAGAGAGACTTCAGTCTCGCTAGTAGTTCCGCGTGGACTTCGACGTTTAGCTTGTTACCTCAGCTACGATCTTGTGCCCTCGGCAGGATCTGGTAGATAGTCAGGCTTCTCAGCCTTTTTCATTTATAGATGTCTGTACTCAGACATGTTAAGCTTCCGCTTGTGCTTTGACTTGTATGCTCTGATTGTTGGGTCATGAGACCCATGTTTGTAATATCTCGCTCCTCGGAGCCTAATGATAAATACTTGAGTTGTAGAGTCATGTTGTGATGCCATGTTGTATTTGCACATATCGAGCATATTGTGTGTATGTTATTGAAATGCTTGGTATGTGTGGGATCTGACTATCTAGTTGTTTATCCTTAGTAGCCTCTCTTACCGGGAAATGTCTCCTAGTGTTTCCACTGAGCCATGGTAGCTTGCTACTGCTCCGGAACACTTAGGCTGGCCGGCATGTGTCCTTCTTCGTTCCTGTGTCTGTCCCTTCGGGGAAATGTCACGCGATGAATACCGGAGTCCTGTTAGCCCGCTACAGCCCGGTTCACCGGAGTCCTGCTAGCCTAGTGCTACAGCCTGGATTCACTCGCTGATGACCGACACGTTCGATGTTGGGTCATGGATGCCTGTCCATGTAAGTTTGTGCCACTTTGGGTTTACGACTAGCCATGTCAGCCCGGGCTCCTTATCATATGGATGCTAGCGACACTATCATATACGTGTGCCAAAAGACGCAAACGGTCCCGGACAAAGGTAAGGCGACACCCGTGGGAATACCGTGCGTGAGGCTGCAAAGTGATATGAGGTGTTACATGCTAGATCGATGTGGCATTGAGTCGGGGTCCTGACAAGTGTAATAAGTCTTCAGGTCACACAGACAGAAAGACTTCAGTGATGCCTAACACTCTTCGGCTCTGGGTGTTTGGGCTTTGTCCTCGCAAGGATTTCTCTCTCTCAAAGGCTTCGAGGTGGGTTGCTCTCAAATGACAAAAGTCGTAAACTAACTCTGAGCAGCCACCAATTTATGGTGTAGGGGGTGGGCTATTTATAGCCACAAGGCAACCCGACCTGATATGTCCGAAATGACCCTGGGTCACTAAGGAACTAACACGTGTTCCAATGGTCAGATTTCAAACACACACGACAACTTTACTTGGGCTACAAGCAAAGCTGACTCATCCAGCTCTGGATAAGATTTGCTCTCATTGTCTTCGCTCGAAGACATAGGATTTGGGTTGAGCATCACTTCAGTCAATCTGACTTTGTTCACTTGGACCCCACTTAACAGTACGGTGGTTCCTATGACTCAACAAAGAAGAAAAGGAAACAACGAAACAACACAGTCTTCGCGCTCCATAGTCTTCACCCATTGTCTTCTCATGTCATAGTCTTCAATGTGAATATCTTCACATACCACCATTGTCGTCAATGTCTTCATACATTTTTAGGGGTCATCTCCGGTAGGTAAACCAAATCAATGAGGGACACTACCTGCGTTATCCTGCAATTCTCACAAACGCATTAGTCCCTCAACCAACTTTGTCGTCAATACTCCAAAACCAACTAGGGGTGGCACTAGATGCACTTACAATCTCCCCCTTTTTGGTGATTGATGACAAACTGGTTGAAGTTTTCAACGGGAATGAAGTATGTGAAATTGTAAAGGATAGGGTATTGTCTTCATAAGTGGCAAGGGCTCCCCCTGAAGATGTGCATATAAGTAATTTTCTTTTGGAATGCAAATGCACATGGCAGGTTGTACTTGTGGAGATCCTCTTCAACTTATGAAGATAATTCATCATGCATGAAATGATATGACTAAGAGAATGACATGCATAATGAAAAATGGACGTCAGCAGAATGATCTAAGTGCGGAATGATCTAAGTGCGGAAGTTATCATCGCACATGAAAGAGCAAATAACTAGCAGACGACCATCGAGTTTAAGTGTTACAACTCAAAGAACAAAGTGTATCAAAAGCAAGAGTTGTAAACACTAGGCAAAATATAAAGCAAGCGTCCATATGAACCCGCTTGAAGACTATCAAACTCACTTCTCCCCCTTTTGTCAGTAATCTATACTACTATTAAAAGAGCAAACATGAATTCTCCTAAAACCACACAACAAATTATACATGGGATAATCAGGACTGTCCGATCAAATCAACCTAAACAGATCCTACTGTCTATATAACGTCAATGGTTTGTCACCCAAATCAACGATTCAGATCTAATGTTCTGCCGGGCAGACGCCATCATCTGCCAACCGTCCTAGTGCACCGCGTCCCGCAGATCCACGTCCCTAATTTACAGAACAATTCCATCCTAAGCGCTGCCTCGCAGTCCCCTCCGCCCAGCCCTATCAACCCATGCGAGCCCAGCGACCGTCGCACTCTCGGTCCCTCTCTCCGCCGCCTTTGACGCGCGCCTCTCCCCGCCGCCCAGCCACCGCCCTCGACAGATCGATCATCTGCATATATTTTTACAGCAGAGGAATTAGAGAAGTTCCGCACAAGGCCTCGGCGGTGGTGGTCGCTGCAACCGCCCCCAATGATGCCCGCGACTCTGGTCTTGGGAGTTCGCTCTACTGGGCCTAGATCTGCGCGGCAGCAGAGGCAGCTCCGGTCCCCGCGGCTCGACAGGAGGAAGAGGAGGAAGAAGGCTTAGTCCTCCACATCCCCGTCAAGGCCTACTTCCTTTCCATCAGGTGAGTTAGAATGCGTAGGTGGTTGTACGCTTGGTGTTTGAGGATAGTTCTGTAAGAAAGACCTTGTGGGCTACTGTGTTTTTTCAATCTCTCATCTAACATTGTTATGGGAGGCCACGGTGATTTGGTGATGAGGAATGAAAAATGACCTTTGTTTGATTTTCTTTATCCAATCTTTTACAACATGGGAGCGACTTGGTAAATCCATCCACCTGGTTGCTAAACTACATTGCGCTGCTACTCTGAATTCCCCCCAGAGATCATGGTAAGTGATTTCAGTGTAGCACCACATATTTTGAGGGCCAACAAATATATTTATGTTTGATCGTTTGTTGAACATGTTGTATGTACATCATGTAACCTCATTTATTTCACATTTTTGTAGGGCATTCGAGTGAAGAATGACATATTTTGCTGTCGCTATGTGGTTTTCTACCAACATGGTTCTGCTGTGCTCTTCAATGTATATAATCAGGAATCATGCTTTTGGGATGGCTTCTCAAGATGAGGAAAGACGGGTATGTCCATGCTATTCACGAGCTGGCCTATTGTTGTGTAATCTACTAAATAGTGTAGTTTTCCTCATTGATTTGTACCTATCTTTCTTCTTTCATTTCCATGTATGTGCATGATCAATCCATTTTTTTATGATAATGATTGCTGATATTTGATAAAGACCATTGATGATCAAGAGAATTTCTCTGAATTTAATTTGTGTTTGGCCGAACCTACATATGGCTGTTGGATACTAGCATTGTTAATTGTTTGCACAATACTTCTTAAATTTACCGTGAAATATGTGCAACAATGTACAAGGCGCGGTGGGTTATGTGAGTGGCAGTCAATGCATAAGTATATAGGTACCCAGTCATATGGCACCTAGCTCCTAATCCACTTTTATAACACTGAACCTGTATTATATTCTCACATGATGACATTTATTTCACAATTTCCAGATTATGCAGTAGTTGAGAAGCCATCCCAGACAACTTGGATGAAAGGAGGTATTGATTATATAGTTCTTAAAAATTTACACACGGATGGAATTCGGATCATTTCAAGTGTTCCTGGTCAAAGCATCGCTCTTGATCATTGCATACGGCAGGTACTGTGATTGAGCAAAGTGAACAAACTACAGTTGTTGCAAGGTTTCAAGTTCTAAGACACTACTTCAATAGGTCAATGATATGGTTGCGGAGTTTACTGAAATCAATCGTATCATGAAGAAGCCTGGGGACTTCACAATGAAAAGTAAGAAGCTCTTTCAACTTATGGGCAACTAATTCTAATCTTGCAGATGTTATCAAGACATGGCCTTTTTCACCGGTATGTAAGTGTTGCACTCTCTCCTACATATTCTATATTATATACCATATATTTAGCAGTGTATGTGCTGTCATTTTCTGGAAAGAAGGAATTTCAATACGCACCAACCCCATGTACTGTGGAGTGTTATGGAAAATAAGTCATGTAACTGCCAACAAATTAAGAAGACATAACTTGACATCGTAGCCAGGTAGGACTATGTGACGCCCGGATAATCAAGCTACAGTAACCTCTGCTAATAATGCCACGTCACCTCGATTACTGTTGCTAATATCGCGTTAGTTTGAAACCGATTCAAATTCAATTTCAAAAGAAAAGCAAACAACAAAAGTTTTCAAAAATTAAAACTAAAATGTTCGGGTTGTAACACTAATTTAGGTGGAGAAACCAAGCTTTTATAAAATAAATCGCTCTTGATCATTGCATACGGCAAGTCAAATAAATCGTAAGCAATTATGGTGGAGAAACCAAGCTTTTATAAAATGCTTAAATGAACTATAAGGACTTAAACAGTAGCAAAAGCAATTAATTAAATGCCTTTTACAATTAATAAATTACTAAACTATTTTATTTTGTCACCAAACTTTTTGTGGCATTGGGGTATTTTGTAACACTAATTTAGGTACTACTTGTATATTTTATAAAACAAAAATATATAGAAAATAAAATAGAAAACTAATAAACAGAAAACAAATAAATACAAAAAAGGGCCTAGGCTACTGATGAGGACTGGGCCTAAGTGCACAGTGCCTGGAACCCAGCCCACCACGGCCTCCTCCTCCTCCCCCCGTTCTCTGTTCAAGTGACCGAGGCGTGCCCGCCGTCGCCGCCGAACTCACCTCGTCGACCACACCGCTACAGGCATCGCGGGTGGATAAAGATCCACCTCTCCTCCCCCTCGGCCTTCCCTCAATCCCTATCAACTCTCCCTCCCTCGCCATCGCTCGCTCCGCCCCTCCTCTCCTCCAGATCCGCGGCCCGAGTGCCCTTGCTGCCGTCCTCCGTCGTTGCCACGGCCACCGGCGGCCCCGTGCCAGCTGGCCTTGTCCACGGGCCTCGCCGCGGTCGGCAACCTCTCCTGGTGCCACCAGGTGGAGATGTGGAGCCCCGCTGCCTCCGTTCGCCTTCGTCCACATCTCCGGTCGCCGCCGCTCATCCTCGGCTTTGACGACGTCTCTACAGCTCCTAAACCACCACAGGCCATCGTGTGAGCCACTCGGTGAGCTCCACCCCTTTCCTCTCCCCGTCCTAGCTCCGTTTACGTGCCGCAGCAAGCTGTGAACGATGCGTCGCCACTGCCGCACCCTGACTCCGCTATCAAGCTCGTAGCCATCACGGTAGGGCTCGTCCCGGTCCGCCGAGCTCACCAACGCGTTCGTGGCTTCGAGTAGTCGCCGTAGGAGTAGCGCGCCACCCACTTTGGCCTCCGTTTCATCGCGCGCGAGTTCGCCGTGCTTCGGGTCTCCGCCGTCCGTGTCGCCGGCGGCGGCTCCGGCCATCACAGCTCGCGTGGCCACCCGCGTTGGATGCGGCGTTGCTCACTCGTTCGGACGTGCCAAATGGCCCCCTGTACGTGGATTCCGGCGAGATCCCGAGCGCCTCTGCCGTATTTTCGGTCGCCGGCGTTTAGCCGCCGGCCACCATCGACGTGGCACACCTGGGGCCACCCCTGGGTCACTCCCAGTGGGGCCCCTGGCCTCCTGTTGACCAGTTGACCCGGTCAACTTTGCTGACTGTGCACTCAGTGCCACTGACACCCCCCGCCTTTTTAACCTAATTAAATCATTTTCCTAAATAAACATAATTAGCTAAACTAATGAGTCACTGACTAGTGGGGTCCAATCACTAATTATTCTATTTAAATTAAAATGAATTGTTGTTAGCCCACTGCCAATGACAAGTGGGACCAATTGGCCAGTTTGACTAGTTAGCGGGTCTGTTGACCTGCTGATGTCATGCTGACACTCTGCTGATGTCATAATTCATTTCTGTTAATTTAAATAATTTCTGAAAATGGTTTAATCTTTAGAAATTCATAGAAATTAACCCGTAAGTCAGATGAAAATGTTTTCTATATGAAAGTTGCTCAGAAAAATCCAACGAATCCGAATACGCGGTCCGTTCATCTATCACATGCCCCTAGCATGCTGAAAGTGGGACTTTCCCCCTCCGATCATTTGTCTAACACAGGTCCGGAACCGGGAAAACATTCCCGGTTGACTTCCCCCCTCGCCGGTATCGTGTAGCACCACGTTAGAACACGCCTAGCTCTACTGGTTGTCCTGTTATGCTATGTTGGCTTTATATTTACTGTTTCTTCCCCCTCTTCTCTCCGGTAGACCCCGAGACCGATGATGCCCCTGTGACCGACTACGTCACTGACGACCCCTCCTTGCCAGAGCAACCAGGCAAGCCCCCCCTGATCACCAGATATCGCCTATTCTTCTCTATACTGCTTGCATTAGAGTAGTATATCATGTTACTGTTCGGTTACTCCTATTCTGCTACATAGCCTGTCATTGTTGCTACAGTCATTGATACCCTACCCGCAATCCTAAATGCTTAGTATAGGATGCTAGTTTATCATCATTGGCCCTACATTCTTGTTAGTCTGCCTTGCTACACTATCGGGCCGTGATCACTTGGGAGGTGATCACGAGTATATACTATACATATATACATACTATACAGATGGTGACTAAAGTCGGGTCAGCTCGTTGAGTACCCGCAAGTGATTCCGATGTGGGGGCTGGAAGGACAGGTGGCTCCATCCTGGTAGAGGTGGGCCTGGGTTCCCGACGGCTCCCGACTGTTACTTTGAGGCGGAGCGACATGGCAGGTTGAGACCGCCTAGGAGAGAGGTGGATACTTAACACGCTTAACGAGATCTTGGTATTTGGTCTGAGTCTGGACACTGGCCTATACGCACTAACCAACTACGCGGGAAAGTTATGGGCACTCGATGTTGTGGTATCAGCCGAAGCCTTCTTGACGTCAGCGACTGAGCGGCGCGCGCCGGGTTGGACTGCGTTAACGCAACTTCCTTTGTAACGGAGGTTGCTAGGTCTGCTCACCGGCCGCGTACGCAATGTGCAGGTGTGCAATGGGCGATGGGCCCAGACCCCTGCGTGCATAGGATTTAGACCGGCGTGCTGACCTCTCTGTTGTGCCTAGGTGGGGCTGCGACGTGTTGATCTTCCGAGGCCGGGCATGACCCAGGAAAGTGTGTCCGTCCAAATGGGATCGAGCGTGTTGGGTTATGTGGTGCACCCCTGCAGGGAAGTTAATCTATTCGAATAGCCGTGATCTTCGGTAACAGGACGACTTGGAGTTGTACCTTGACCTTATGACAACTAGAACCGGATACTTAATAAAACACACCCTTCCAAGTGCCAGATACAACCCGGTGATCGCTCTCTAACAGGGCGACGAGGAGAGGATCGCCGGGTAGGATTATGCTATGCGATGCTACTTGGAGATGCTACTTGGAGGACTTCAGTCTACTCTCTTCTACATGTTGCAAGATGGAGGCTGCCCGAAGCATAGTCTTCGACAGGATTAGCTATCCCCCTCTTATTCTGGCATTCTGCAGTTCAGTCCACTGATATGGCCTTTACACATATATCCATGCATATGTAGTGTAGCTCCTTGCTTGCAAGTACTTTGGATGAGTACTCATGGTTGCTTTTCTCCCTGTTTTCCCCCTTTCCCTTCTACCTGGTTGTCGCAACCAGATGCTGGAGCCCTGGAGCCAGACGCCACTATCGACGATGATTCCTGCTACAATGGAGGTGCCTTCTACTACGTGCAGGCCGCTGATGACGACCGGGAGTAGTTTAGGAGGATCCCAGGCAGGAGGCCTGCGCCTCTTTCGATCTATATCCCAGTTTGTGCTAGCCTTCTTAAGGCAAACTTTATTAACTTATGTCTATGCTCAGATATTGTTGCTTCCGCTGACTCGTCTATGATCGAGCACTTGTATTCGAGCCCTCGAGACCCCTGGCTTGTATTATGATGCTTGTATGACTTATTTATGTTTTAGAGTTTGGTTGAGATATCTTCCCGTGAGTCCCTGATCTTGATCGTACACGTTTGCGTGCATGATTAGTGTACGATTGAATCGGGGGCGTCACAAGTTGGTATCAGAGCCGACTGCCTGTAGGAATCCCCCTTTCCAACTCCTTGGCCGAAGTTGAGTCTAGTCATGAAAATTGTTTTACTAACTTGGTTGTGCGGCCCATGGGCCCACGTTGCCAATTGGGTGGTATTAGGATCTTTTATTCCTCGACCTATACTCTGGGACTCTAATCTCTCCTCTATTTGGGTTAAATGATTTTCTAAAAATCTAACTTTAGGTTCTCGAAAATACTTTCTCCCGGAGAGCCCCTCACTCCCGATGATCGTTTGTTACACCAGAAGATTCCGAAGATACTCGCTGAAGTTCTCTCGAGACTTTGTGCCCACTTCTTTTGCAATTCCCTACCACCGATAAATCCTTATGGATAACTTATTACCCTTGCCATTCTTACATTCATCCCTAGCTGCTCTTGTTATTACAAGATGCATCGAATTGTTCTTCGACTTTTAAGAATCTTTTGAGCCATTGCATTGCAAATCTTTGCCACATGAATACCCCCTATGGATAACTCCTCACACTTACCGAGTATCCGTTCTTTCAACGTTGTTCATGTGTTCCACAGTGGTCTTCGAAATACTATTCGATACTCCAAAAATACTTAGTAGCTTATTGCTCTGCAATACTTGTCTGCTTGCATTTTGGATTCTTTCCATATGTCTGGCAATATTCGTTAGTATCCTTAGGCACCGTCATTTTGATCCTATTGATTCAAAATGAGTGCGAATGCACGCAATCATCAGTTGATCCTTTTAAATTATCTTTCCGACTCAGACGTCACTTTAAACATGAGCTTGATCTCGACCAATCAAATTGTTGTCGATTTTACCCCTAAGCTTACTCAACTTATCCATCCTTAATCAGAGTGTTTGCTTCTGATCCTTTGATTTGGTAATCATAATTCCTTTTCATGTGAGCTTTGAATTAGTAATTTGCTTCTATAATCCAATGCCTTCGCATTGTTTCTTCCTCTGGTTGTGTGCCAATACTCACATCGGTTTCACTAAGGACTATCGGATCCTTTGTTGAAATATCATCCAACAATGTCCTTCGTATACAAAAACCTCGAGAAGTTCTTTCCCTGATACATAATGCCTTAGGTAAATTGTATCCTCTGTTTTTGTCAACCATGCTCTACTATCGAGCTTGTGTTAGTTACTATTGAAGCTTGTGGTATATGTTTCCACGATACCCTGACGGGTTGAACCTATGCCTTCCTTAATATGTGTGAACTCGAAAGTTTTCATGAGTCATACTCATCTGGTATTACACCAGGTAAAGCTTTCAACACTAATGCATTTATCAAAGCGAGAAGTGAATGGGAGGTTATACATTGAAGAAGTGGGAGTCGACCTTGAACCTTGCGTTCATGCCCATGGACACGATGTATAACTTATCATGGAAGCTGCTCATAAAAATAGTTACCCCCTTGTTATAAGTTCATCCTATATCCGTGGTTCGATCATTTATGATCGAGGTTTCCGACCATGTTCTTCTTTAAATACCATTTCTCGTGGAAGTTTAAGCACTTGTCTTCTGTAGAGTAATACCCCAGTCCAACCTCTACTTTGATTTGTCCTCGAGTATTACCCCCCAGGTATCTCAAGATTATCACGGAACTGCATCACTTCTTATGAGTTCTTCATCAAGTGCTACATTCTCATTGATTCCAATTTTTCACGGGCTCTGCGTTATTTAACACTCAAAGACACCGATAACTGAAACGAGTACGCATTGCGATTAAGCAACTCTTGGTAACCTTCATTACTTACGAGTTTGAATTCCATCACGTCATTCCTAGCCTGTTTGGCTATATCCTTGTTGTGCCGATTTTAACTGTGCTACCTGGTCCTCTTCCCAGAGCATAATTTTTGACGATGAGCTAAGCTTATGTTGATCTTTCCTCATCATATCATTTTGCTTTGGACAACAAGCTTGCTTTGGGGTTTGTGTCCTAACCGTGGTTCTAATAACCTTTCGCTTCATCATTCGTTTGACTTGATGTCATCGTCGATCAATTACATCTTCGTGTAACCTCTCGACAAATGTGTCGTGATAATCATAAACCTTATGAGCTCTTCCAGGATATCAATCAGATTCATGATGAGAAATACATCCTTGCCTCGATGATTTGTGTTATCATCAACCACTATACTGCCTTCCCTCCAACACAAACTTGTTCGTGTTTTGTGTTATACCTTGAGTTCCTTGCTACCCAACATTGTTCTTCTTTACCTTGGAATATTACCACCTTTTATGTCAAGAATGTCGTGGGAATTTCACCACCTCTTAAGAATTCTTGGTATGGTGATACTTCTCACCATCACCATTCTTTCTTGGGTCCTTGTGTTGATTCCAACCAAGGTACCAACAAGTGAGCGGTGCTGTTTGGATTCCGCCCTTTTAGCAACCCTATTGCTTTGAAGTTAATGGTCGGCCGTTTATTCTTAGACTATTGATTATTGAATCACCATTCCAATGTTGGCCGTGCAACCCGGCCCATATTCCGGGTGCACCTTTCAACCATTGTTAAATTGTGTATGTTTTCCTCAAGCATACATCAATATATCATTTTGATCTGACAAATGCTCCTTGTTCACATAATTGTGGAAATCCATCCTTTGGAAATTTTGATGAATTGTCATTGAGTTCATCAGCCACCTCCTTGTCCTCTCCTTGGGTTAATGATGAACTGTCGGTGTCAAAACCGGCGGATCTCGGGTAGGGGCTCCCAAGCAGTGCGTCTTAGGATCAATGGTAACAGGAGGCAAGGGACACGATGTTTTACCCAGGTTCGGGCCCTCTCGATGGAGGTAAAACCCTACGTCCTGCTTGATTAATATTGATGATATGGGTAGTACAAGAGTAGATCTACCACGAGATCGTAGAGGCTAAACCCTAGAAGCTAGCCTATGGTATGATTGTTGTTGTATATGTGTATCGACCAGCCTGGCCCCGGTTTATATAATGCACCAGAGGCCTAGGATAACAAGAGTCCTAGCCGAATACGCCAGTGGGGGAGGAGTCCTTGTCTTGATCGCCAAGTCTTGTTGATTCTTCCTTGTATGTGGCAGCTGTCTGGACTGGCCCATGAGTATACGGCCATGGGGGTCCTCGGCCCAATCCATCTGATCGGGAGACGACGCGTTGAGTACCCCCTAGTCCAGGACACCGTCAGTAGCCCCCTGAACCGGTCTTCAAGTTAGGGACACTCCTCGATTCTTCCGAACTGTTCTTCATCTTAGGTTGCCAGTCTTGAAAACTGGTTCAACAAATCTTCTCATCTTCTATCTTGAGGATCGCCGAAATGCATTCGACGAGTTTACGCGTTGGGTATCCGAGGAGCCCCTTTAAGTTTATGGCCTTTATCAATGCCTTGTTATTTTTATGCCATGCCTCGGGTTTGAAGTTGTTCCCGGGTGGCAACGTCCTCTTGTGTCCGAGCTCTAACGCCGGACTGCATTCGAGGTATCTTTTGCAGCCGAGCACCAATGCCGGACTGCTTCCCAGCTCTAACGCCGGACTATGTATCCGAGCTCCAACGCCGGACTGTATCCGAGCCCCAACGCTGGACTATGTATCCGAGCTCCAACGCCGGACTTTATCCGAGGTGTCATAAATCACCTTGGTTCAAAGAAGTTTGAAGGAGGTTAACCGAGCTTAATGCCGGAAATGCCCTCTAAGGAGCCAGCCACTTGCATCCGAGCTATATGTCGAACTGCTTCCGAGGTGGTTAAGCACCTCGGTCATGGGCTGATTTTTGGTCAATGTTTTTTATTGATGCAATTTATTCTTTGACGAGATATATAGCCAGTAGCCCTCAAGGTATGTATCGGTCTAAAACCCGAGATGCACGTGAAGGATGACATAAGACCGCTGATCCCCGTAGCCGCTGAGATTCAGGTTGATTTGCAAAATCGGTCTGAGGATCAAGTCCTAGCTCGGCAGAATACTTCGGGACACAAAAAGTGGCGTGCTCAGTCCTCGAGACTCAGGTTGGGTGCGGCCGACCAACCTGAGGATCAAAATCTCCTCGGAAACTGTATTGCACTTAAGATTTTCTGCATAGAACAAGCAATGCAGTAGCCCCCGAGACACTGGTCGGGTGACAACACCATATCAGGGGATCAATGTGCCCCTTTAATATTTGTAAATAATAAGCCAGAAGCCCAGTAGCCCCCGAGCCTTAATGCGGGCATGGGTGGCCGAATTAAGGATCAATATCCGTAGTAAAATCACAAATTATGTGTAATGACTCAATGTATCCAAGTACTTTATGTCATTAATGCTCGGATCCGCATTGTACAAAACTTTGTTGACCGACCATGGGCTTCAACCTCCTCGGCCGGTAGCCGAGGAGTGTTTGTCCTACTTTATAAAGCCTTTATGAGGGCAAAGATTTATGACAAACAAGGCAATCTGGTCATACGGCTTTCTAAACAAAGGTACGCAGAGAGATATGTTATATTGCTGTTTAACAGAAGAAATGTCTTCCAAAGAAAATAGTCCCGCTATCGGTTCCTTTCTTTGGGTTGTCATGCTAAGCATGATCATGAAACCTCAGCTCCAATGTAAGAGCAAAAGATCGAGGATTTAGTTTGGGAGGCCAGTTAATAGCCCCCGGTAGTGTTCGGCGACAGTCGAGGTCAAGCCGGAAACACTTCGGCCAATGTTATGAATGGCCCGTCATTTAATATAGTCATCGGATCGCTGACCAGTTTACACCTATTGTGACAGTCAGTTTTCGGCTTTCTCCACTGAGGTGCTTGACCATGCGAGCTGGAAGCACAATCGCAGTGGTTCTCCCTTTGCACACCTAGCCGAACAAAGCGGAACGTAGGAGGCAAGCGCGGGAGCCGGGCAACCCAACTATTGACCGAAGACACAATTCGAAGCTGATGCATATATAGCAATATCCGAGAATGTTTTTGCCGAATCTCTAAAGGTGTCCGGCGTTGCACTGCGAGACTTGTGCTGAAAACACACAAATAGTTAAAAGTGCCAAAAGCTTGGAAAACCAAAAAACGTCAGTAAAAACATGACGTCCGAACAAGATCAAGTGTTCGGTGCCAATCCGAAAATTGGACTTTAGAAAAAAAGTGCTTCTGCCGTGCTTTAACTTTGCAACGACTAAGAAGAAAAACACTTAGTATGAAACGGCTCAAATAAACATAAGAGCCCCCAAGCGACTTGGGTAAAAGTTGACTATAAAATGTAAGGTGACATGTAGAATGCCTTCTAGCCGGATTGTAGATCGTTTGTCGTAGCGGACCTTTTCGCTTCAACCTCTGGACCCAATAGTCCGGAGTGTGTCCGAATACCCTCGCGGTTATAAAAACCGGGGCATGCGTGGAGACCAGGCGTAGGGGTCATTAGTGCTTTATCAGACAAGTGCCCAACTAGTTATGTTATATTACATGGTTAGTAAGAAACATCTTCCAGGGAGAATAGTTCCGTTAGGGGTTCCTTTCCCTGGGAGGCATGCCCTAAAGTGCATGTCCGGACTGCGAAAAGAGCAGAAAAACATCTGGGGGCAGGTAAATAAATAGGTAAGAAATCATCTTTTAGTTCACCGACCGAGTATTCCCTTAAGAACGCTAGCTTTCGGCTTCACCCAGTCTGAGGTACACATCCGGCTGACCCGGCAGTAACAATCGCAGAGGTGCTCCCTTTACCACCTAGCCGAACAATCGGGAACGTAGGGGTAAGCACAGGAGCCAGGCAACCCAGCTTGGCCAAAACTTAAGTCATATCGATGCATATAATGGTGAATAAAAGGTACATGCGGAAGTGTGACACATGTGTTGGGCATAAAGCCCGTATTAATAAGCTTCTGTTAAAGAAGCCCCCAGGTATAATGAGCGCGGGTAGCGCGTCAAGTGTGTGCGAACAAAGTTTCGACAAGGAAAATTTTTACAAGCAACTTTTTTACAAAAAAGTATAATTCTTGGTCGAACCGAACACAAGTTAGAAATTTAAAACTTTGAGCATGAAGGCAACTTAGCTGGTTAATGTGTTCGGTATTGACGACGCGGTCCGAGCTTGATGCGGGACAAGGTTCCATCCCCCAAGCCGGTCCCGAGGTGGCGGAGCAAGGAGCTCGGCACTCCGAAGTGGTGACATAGCACGGTCAATGCAGGACGGCAGAGTGATGCCGAAGTCCCCGGCATGGGGTAATGAAGTGTTGACGAAGCCCCCCGTCCAGCCGAGGTGACGTCAAAGGATATAGTCCGGCTGGATCATTTTCCTGTGCACAAAAAATAGTGCAGACCGGGGATAATAGTAATAATAGGAATTAAAAAAATGTTGCATAATAAATAATTTATGCAAAGTGAGTAGTAAAAGAAATATGGCCTGGCGCCGAAGTCGATGTCGATGCAGGTCGTCGGCGTAATGCAATAAAGGCGTGGCAAAGCCTGGATTCACAGGTCGGTCCGAGTTCCGGATGCGGCGTTCGCCGAACTGTGTACGGAAACTGACCGAACCATCATGCGACCGTCGATAATGCGGCCACCATTTGATAGACCTGTGTACATATGCTGGACTAACCAGAGTAATAATTCCTTGGGAAAAATTTAACCCAAACAAGCAAAAAGAAATACTAGGATTAATAGCACCTGGTTTATTTGTTGTAGCAATCCGAAGGAAGGTGATTCCCAAAATTGGGACTCGATCCGCGCACCCATGCCTGGTCGGCTAGTGACGCCGAAGTGTCCGGAGTAGGTTGATGAAGAGATGGCGAAGCCCCCGGTCCAGCCGAGATGTCGAAGTAGGTCGGCGTGATGGACACCAGCTTGAAGAAGCAATAGTGCGGCCCTGCCGATGCAGGTCGTGACGTGGTCGATGCCGGCTTGATGAAGCGACCGTGCGGCGATGCCGGTATGCCCGCTCCGTGTAATCCGTGGGGCGGCGATGTTGGTGATGATTTATCCTTCGCGATGCCGGACTCTTGTTCGGCTTGCCAAGATGATGATCCGAAGAAGTTGAGCTTGGCTCAACAAAGTGACGACGTGTCTAGCGCAGGTCGGCAGCCGTGGAGCAATATTGCCGGACTGGTTTGACACCAGCATGATGTTGAAGATCATGTTCAAAAGATCTTAAAGTTAGTGGGATGTGTTCGGGAACAAAACACAATACCCCATACAAAACTTCCTTCAAAAAGGATGTCCGAAATCCCGTTCATAAAAAAGACGAACTCGGGTCGGATTCGTTTTCGCGCAGAAAACAGATCCAAAAAGTGATGCACTAATCGGAAGTTTCCCGGAGTTTGGACGGTCGGATCGAGCTGAATTTTTGGCAGGTGGTAGATAAGGGAATTCCGCAGCAAATCAACGGTTGGATCCTCCAAAGGACATCCGAGCTAGACGCTGGATACCACGCCCTAAACTCGTCCGGATTCTCGTCCAGATTCAACAGGGCTCCGGTATATCGGAGATTGCCGGAGATTCCTCCATCGGAACTCGACGAAATTTTTGCAGGGTTGTTGTAGACTTAATTCCGCATAATTCCACCGAAGTAATCGTTTAGGCGACACTCGAGGAGGCGGTGGCGGCGGATACAAGTTTGTTGTCCAGAAAAACAGCACGGTCGCCTGAGGGCAATGTTGACGTTGAGCCCCCGAGCTTCATGGATGACTCCTCCATGATCTTGATAGAGGTCGGAGTTGGTGTTGATGAAGGCCTTCATCCGAACATGACGATCGGAGGTAGGGCGCAGTCCTCCGTCAAGCCAAGGTGACCAGTCGAGCTGGTGACGAAGAAGCCAACGTCGCAGTTGACCTGCAGTCGAGCCATTGATCCTTTCGCCGATCACACAGCGGAACTCTCAATGAAAGCACCAATGTCGGTGTCAAAACCGGCGGATCTCGGGTAGGGGGTCCCAAGCAGTGCATCTTAGGATCAATGGTAACAGGAGGCAAGGACATGATGTTTTACCCAGGTCCGGGCCCTCTCGATGGAGGTAAGACCCTACGTCCTGCTTGATTAATATTGATGATATGAGTAGTACAAGAGTAGATCTACCACGAGATCGTAGAGGCTAAACCCTAGAAGCTAGCCTATGGTATGATTGTTGTTGTATATGTCTATCGACTAGCCTGGCCCCGGTTTATATAATGCACCAGAGGCCTAGGATAACAAGAGTCCTAGCCGAATACGCCGGTGGGGGAGGAGTCCTTGTCTTGATCGCCAAGTCTTGTTGATTCTTCCTTGTATGCGGCAGCTGTCCGGACTGGCCTATGAGTATACGGCCATGGGGGTCCTCGGCCCAATCCAACTGATCGGGAGACGACGCGTTGAGTACCCCCTAGTCCAGGACACCGTCATGAACTCTTGTTAACGGAAATTACTTCATAGTTCATTTCCTGAGAATCTTACAGTGTCATCCCGTCAATTTGTGTTGCACCTTTCTTCTCAGGCATCCCAAGTCTGAGGTATCCTGACACCAATCAGATCTGAATCTTGGTCAGATATGATGGTTGGAACATTTTCCAAGAGTCAGAACATTGGTCTTTATATGACCCGGTAAGGTGATGTCATGCCTAGCACACCTGGCCGGAGGACCAATTGTTATAGTTTCCATCTTAGCAAGGTTAACCATTTTTCCATGAGGAAATTGTGAAACTTATTTTATAAGTTGTTCCTGATGAATCCTTTGTATATCCAAGTCTGACCTTTGCTTGAAGACCATGTCAATGCTATCTCGAAGCATGTCTATGGTACTTCGATTTTCAACAAAAACATTTGAAGCCCAAAGCTAAATGTTTGTTGCCTAGTTATCCAAACACCGTTGTATGGGTAACATCTTGATTAATCCTTGCCTCTTTTCTGAATGGTTGGGTACTTGCTCTCCTACCCTGTATGCCATGTTCTGCTTGTACATGGAAAGGATATTGTCCTAATAATTGTGTATAATCATAATTTTTCTTTCCATTGTTCTGTTTAATATGATAATCACGTTTTCCTTTCCATTCTTTTGTTTAGCCCTTCCTGTAATCTGACTTAACTGAGCAGAGATAATTCCCTGCTTAGGTAAGCACCTTGTTGTACCGCTCTGTCTGTAAGACCCTGTTACTATTGTTGATGACATTCCGGTAACCACCGATGGACGAGAACTTTGCCTATTGGTCCGCCTCGTTCAACGAGCAGGAAAATGGTTCTCTTCGTCCCTTGCCTTTGGTATCGCTGTTGTTGCCGACATAACTGATAGGCTACCCTCTGACATACCTTGCTTGCATGATCACGCAAGACATCTCCGCCCTTAATACTTTTAACCCACATGGTGGGCCCATAACCCACAGTTCCACAGGATTGAAACCTGACTCTCCTATACACCCATGTTCCTAAAGCTAATCCTCACGCTTGGCTTCGTATGAGAGATCACGAGCCACCTTCGTAGTGATCTATTCTGGTATCAGACACACTGCTTATTCCCCTTGCTCTGAACCCCTTTCACGCCTTGTAACAGGCATCAAACGATTGCCTGCCCGCTCGAAACTTCCCATGATACCTCCTTACTTTGCTCTTGATACTTTCTTAAGTTTCAATTCGAGAGTTACTTCCCACCACCTTCGTCGATGTTATTGACCAGATAGTTAACCTTGCAGAGGTTCGTTCCCCCGGAATACCCACCCTTTATTCTTTTGAAAGTACGATGGAATTCCCGAAGAAAGGATGCCGACTTCATCATGATGACCTAAAGCAGAGAAATGAATACATCAACGAAAAGGATCGACCACTTCGAGAAGAGCAACCAAGAACGAGAAGATTCGTTAGAATTCCGTAACCAGACCTTACCCTCTAGTTCCCCTCTTAAATCTCGGGACGAGATTTCTTGTAGTGGAGGAGAATTGTGACGCCCGGATAATCAAGCTACAGTAACCTCTGCTAATAATGTCACGTCACCTCGATTACTATTGCTAATCTCACGTTAGTTCGAAACCGATTCAAATTCAATTTCAAAAGAAAAGCAAACAACAAAAGTTTTCAAAAATTAAAACTAAAATGTTCGGGTTGTTTCAAATAAATCGTAAGCAATTATGGTGGAGAAACCAAGCTTTTATAAAATGCTTAAATGAACTATACGGATTTAATCAGTAGCAAAAGCAATTAATTAAATGCCTTTTACAATTAATAAATTACTAAACTATTTTATTTTGTCACCAAACTTTTTGTGGCATTGGGGTATTTTGTAACACTAATTTAGGTACTACTTGTATATTTTATAAAACAAAAATATATAGAAAATAAAATAGAAAACTAGTAAACAGAAAACAAATAAATACAAAAAGGGCCTAGGCTACTGATGAGGACTGGGCCTAAGTGCACAGTGCCTGGAACCCAGCCCACCACGGCCTCCTCCTCCTCCCGCCGTTCTCTGTTCAAGCGACCGAGGCGTGCCCGCCGTCGCCGCCGAACCCACCTCATTGACCACACCGCTACAGGCGTCGCGGGTGGATAAAGATCCACCTCTCCTTCCCCTCGGCCTTCCCTCAATCCCTATCAACTCTCCCTCCCTCGCCATCGCTCGCTCCGCCCCTCCTCTCCTCCAGATCCGCGGCCCGAGCGCCCTCGCCGCCGTCCTCCGTCGTTGCCACGGCCACCGGCGGCCCCGTGCCTGCTGGCCTTGTCCACGGGCCTCGCCGCGGTCGGCAACCTCTCCTGGTGCCACCAGGTGGAGATGTGGAGCCCCGCTGCCTCCGTTCGCCTTCGTCCACATCTCCGGTCGCCGCCGCTCATCCACATCTCGGCCACACCCCCCCTCCTTTTTAACCTAATTAAATCATTTTCCTAAATAAACATAATTAGCTAAACTAATGAGTCACTGACTAGTGGGGTCCAATCACTAATTATTCTGTTTAAATTAAAATGAATTGTTGTTAGCCCACTGCCAATGACAGGTGGGACCAATTGGCTAGTTTGACCAGTCAGCGGGTCTGTTGACCTGCTGATGTCATGCTGACACTCTGCTGACGTCATAATTCATTTCTGTTAATTTAAATAATTTCTGAAAATGGTTAAATCTTTAGAAATTCATAGAAATTAACCCGTAAGTCGGATGAAAATGTTTTCTATATGAAAGTTGCTCAGAAAAATCCAACGAATCCGAATACGCGGTCCGTTAATCTGTCACATGCCCCTAGCATGCTGAACGTGGGACTTTTCCCCTCCAGTCATTTGTCTAACACAGGTCCGGAACCGGGAAAACATTCCCGGTTGACTTCCCCCCTCGTCGGTATAGTGTAGCACCACGTTAGAACAAGCCTAGCTCTGCTGGTTATCCTGTTATGCTATGTTTGCTTTATATTTACTGCTTCTTCCCCCTCTTCTCTCCGGTAGACCCCGAGACCGATGATGCCCCTGTGATCGACTACGTCACCGACGACCCCTCCTTGCCAGAGTAACCAGGCAAGCCCCCCTCCCTTGATCACCAGATATTGCCTATTCTTCTCTATACTGCTTGCATTAGAGTAGTATAGCATGTTACTGTTCGGTTACTCCTATTCTGCTGCATAGCCTGTCATTGTTGCTACAGTCATTGATACCCTACCCGCAATCCTAAATGCTTAGTATAGGATGCTAGTTTATCATCATTGGCCCTACATTCTTGTTAGTCTGCCTTGCTACACTATCGGGCCGTGATCACTTGGGAGGTGATCACGGGTATATACTATACATATATACATACTATACAGATGGTGACTGAAGTCGGGTCAGCTTGTTGAGTACCCGCAAGTGATTCCGATGTGGGGGCTGGAAGGATAGGTGGCTTCATCCCGGTAGAGGTGGGCCTGGGTTCCCGACGGCTCCCGACTATTACTTTGAGGCAGAGCGACAGGGCAGGTTGAGACCGCCTAGGAGAGAGGTGGGCCTGGCCCTGTTCGGCGTTCGCGGATACTTAACACGCTTAACGAGATCTTGGTATTTGATCTGAGTCTGGCCACTGGCCTATACGCACTAACCAACTACGCGGGAAAGTTATGGGCACTCGACGTCGTGGTATCAGCCGAAGCCTTCTTGACGTTAGCGACTGAGCGGCGCGCGCCGGGTTGGACTGCGTTAACGCAACTTCCTTTGTAATGGAGGTTGCTAGGTCTGCTCACCGGCCGTGTATGCAACGTGCAGGTGTGCAATGGGCGATGGGCCCAGACCCCTGCGTGCATAGGATTTAGACCGGCGTGCTGACCTCTCTGTTGTGCCTAGGTGGGGCTGTGACGTGTTGATCTTCCGAGGCCGGGCATGACCCAAGAAAGTGTGTCTGGCCAAATGGGATCGAGCGTGTTGGGTTATGTGGTGCACCCCTGCAGGGAAGTTAATCTATTCGAATAGCCGTGATCTTCGGTAACAGGACGACTTGGAGTTGTACCTTGACCTTATGACAACTAGAACCGGATACTTAATAAAACACACCCTTCCAAGTGCCAAATACAACCCGGTGACCGCTCTCTAACAGGGCGACGAGGAGAGGATCGCCGGGTAGGATTATGCTATGCGATGCTACTTGGAGATGCTACTTGGAGGACTTCAGTCTACTCTCTTCTACATGCTGCAAGACGGAGGCTGCCCGAAGCGCAGTCTTCGACAGGATTAGCTATCCCCCTCTTATTCTGGCATTCTGCAGTTCAGTCCACTAATATGGCCTTTACACATATATCCATGCATATGTAGTGTAGCTCCTTGCTTGCGAGTACTTTGGATGAGTACTCACGGTTGCTTTTCTCCCTCTTTTCCCCCTTTCCCTTCTACCTGGTTGTCGCAACCAGATGCTGGAGCCCTGGAGCCAGACGCCACCATCGACGATGATTCCTGCTACAATGGAGGTGCCTTCTACTATGTGCAGGCCGCTGATGACGACTTGGAGTAGTTTAGGAGGATCCCAGGCAGGAGGCCTGCGCCTTTTTCGATCTGTATCCCAGTTTGTGCTAGCCTTCTTAAGGCAAACTTGATTAACTTATGTCTGTGCTAAGATATTGTTGCTTCCGCTGACTCGTCTATGATCGAGCACTTGTATTCGAGCCCTCGAGGCCCCTGGCTTGTATTATGATGCTTGTATGACTTATTTATGTTTTAGAGTTTGGTTGTGATATCTTCCCCTGAGTCCCTGATCTTGATCGTACACGTTTGCGTGCATGATTAGTGCACGATTGAATCGGGGGCGTCACAGACTATATGATATCTATAGACCAGCTTGAGACTCACATGGTACTTCTCCCGGGAAAACAACAACAATAATATTTATGCTGTTCAATGAAAAAAATTCCTCGTGCTTTCAAGAAAGTTTGATGTTTTGATCTCCAGACATACAAAATATACAATGCCATAGCTCTTTATGTTTGTAGTCTTTTTATTTACTAGCAATCAAAGAACAACAGATGCACACTGAGACTATTACCCCATGTCGCAGATGTTGCTCCACCAACACCAGCAAAGGCCGCTGCCGTTGCAAGCAAGTGCTGCCCCGCTGTTTCCTCACGTCAAAGACTGAAGCATTGCCACTGCTGTTTCTTTGCGCACGTCAGACATGCATCGACCCACAATTTTTTTTGACGCGCCGGAGACCCAGAATGTGGAGCTCGACAAATTACTCGAAATCCTGGTTTTGGCCATCTACGTGCAGTTCCACCGTTTGTTATGAACAGAAAACTGAGGTGACTTGTGATTTCTGAATCTGTGGAGGGAATTAGAAAAACTTAAGAGGAAGTTGGAGACACTGTTTAAGTATACTGCCATCAACCTGATCAATATGTTCCTCCTTGCATTTGCTCCATTACATTAACTTTAAATCCAACAATGATGATAGAAGAGATAAATAGTAAACGTACTTGATTTTCATTTTGTAGATGCTTTTGACTTTTATAAGTTTCATAAAATATTTTGTCCATCAAACTCTTTGTTTCTTATAGAAATGAAAAATGATGTGCAACTGTCAGAGAGAAGAGAGTGCAGTGACCGCTTGAGAGTGGAGACAGTGGAAGAAGGTGGGAACTACATGTTCATTGCAACGCTTTGCTACTTACCATTTGTATGTGGATGCTCCCCGGTGATTGCCAAAGCATGCCAATTACCATTTGCAGGTTAGGCATTTTTACAAATTGTAATAGAAATGGTATGAGTTTCAAGCAGGAGCTGGAGCTACTTCTTGTTTGTCAGTTTAACTTTTACTAATTTGTAACTTCAATTGCAGCTACTGTGTGAAGTGGCAGCTCGTGAACCAGATCGACAATGGATCAATTAGTAGTGTCACCAATCTTGGTTCTGAAGTAATTCGTCAGGCATCTCCTGCCATAACAATCTGGTTCTTACCTGAGTATTGTCTACTAAGACTCCATGTTGCTAGGTAAATATAAATAGTGGATTATCTCCAATCATGTGTTGCAGCTTCTACCATGCTCCTTTTTTAGCATGTCAGACACTCGGTATACTTATTCATATAGATAGATTTTTGAAGTATAAGAAGCTCATGTTTAGATAATGCTGACATGTGAACCAACAATGCAAGATGAACACAATTATTGTGGATGATACTTTGATCAATAATTTCTGTCATCGGCCATGCACTAATTTAGACATATTCTATTTTCCTGAAAGCAATTCATCCCAAATTTTCAGCTGAGCCGCATTGCATTTTTTTCTTGAATCTCCGTCATCAATTATTTTTTCAAAGATTTATTGCATTTATGAGACACATTTACTTTATTTTAATTCAATTTACCATATATTAATCCACTTCAATTAGCAACAAGATCCCAAGCTGAAGCTATTGTGGTCTGGGGCTGGTATGCGACTCCCATTTTTCCATTATTGTTTTTTTTCACAACAGATACATTCAAGCATTTCATTTTAAAGTCAAGTTTCAGCCATTATTTTTTAGCAGAAATACAGTGATCTATATGCAAACAATCTCTGTTTTAGTAATGTTATGGGATATCAGAGAGCAGATAGCATGTCATATCCCCAGTAAATGTGTCAATTATACTAAATCATCAATGGTTTCTAATTTGGATATTGAAAGAATTCTATTTTCTCGAGTATAATATGATAGTACTCCCTCTGTGAAGAAATATAAGAGTTATTTGATCAGTAGAGTAGTGATCTAAATACTCTTATCTTTCCTTACAGAGGGAGTACTAATTAACTCATTTTCTGTTTGTAAGCTATCTTGATATTTCTTAGCTGTTTTGATGTTTCGCTTGGCAAAAAGTATCACTGGAGTACTTCTTGAGAAGACATAAGTGTGGGAGATTGTGGTTTCAAATCAGAGAATAATGGTTTCAAAGTTATTCGTAAAAGGTACCCCCTCCGTCCCATAATATAAGAATATTTTTCAAGAAATGTTAGCTTGAAAAATGATCTTATATTGTTGAACGGAGGGGGTAATTCATATTTATCTTAAGGTTACTAACATACTTCTTATGAACTTTTTTTTCTTCATTATCATATAGGCCAAGATGTTCTCAATATGCTGCATCTGGAACGTCTATGAAGAGATTAACCATCTGAAGACCCGGCCACCTGGTTTTATTTTAAATGAAGTTGTGTGTGTGAGGAAGTGAACAATAAATTTGTGCATGAACTAACAATGTTGGTAAAAGTTTAGGTGTTCGTAAAATTGGTTAGGTGAATACCACTATCTTGTAGTTAGTTGGTTATAACTAACATCGTACACTCTTTTAATGGTGATCAATAGATTGTTGTGTCCATCGGAAGATAAAACGTGTCAAGAATGGTATGTTGTCGATAGATTTTCGGTTCACTTAAGCACGGGTGATGGAGCGAGGTGGGACTCGGAACGGAGGAAGCAAACTATCGCCACACTTAGACAATCTAGAATTGAACCCTCGTTACTTTGTCCCCATTTGTTCGGATGGACAATCCAGACACGTACGAGAGAAAGAAAAAGGCCACCCAATTGGACCCCCCCTACTTCATCATATGTTTTGGCTGTTTGCGAAAACTCAAACTCAATTCATATATGGAAAAGAAATGCAGGTGTCTAGACAGTCTGCTACATTGAATGCGGTCCACCCCAGACCACTTTATTTCTTTCTCCATTCTTTCTTCATCCTAACCAATCATATGCATGTGAATGGCAATTTGGGGGCATGGCCGCGTGGATGGACAAAAGCAGACACTTCCGAAAACTGCACAGATGTGTCAGTGGACAAATATGGGGTGGGTCATATTTGTACGGGGTGGGTCATATTTGTCCAATCTGTGGGTCATATTTGTCCAATCTGATTGTAGATGCTCTTATCCCCTTAGTAGGAGAGGTTAGAAAAGAGCGAACCATAACTTCTTAACGATACGTGCGTTGCACGTGCACACTTACTAGTGACCAAAAAGGTTTGAAGACATAGAGCATCTACTCGTCCTCATGAGGAGTAGGTGAAGCAGCAGGGTTGTCGTTGTTGCTTGGTGGCGCAGACGAACTTGGTGCAGTGTCGATGCATGCAGAAGTAGGGGGCGGTGAGGTAGCATCGTCTTCATCATCGATCACGTTGGCATTCACAGTTGCCGCGGAGGAAGAATAGTCAGAGTCTTCAAGGGATGGAGTTCGACGTAGGACAACATTCCGTGGAGGAGTGGAGTCAAACTTGAATCTTTCAGTGAAGCCATTGTCTTGAAAATCTGCTTCAGCAATGAGCAATGTCAAACTCTTCCATGATCACCGACAGGTTTCGTGAGTGACAAGTGCATTCTTGGTGGCAAGATTTCGAATGCGATTTACGTCCACCAAGAGGCTTTGCATCTGTCGCTTGAGCCAAAAGTGATGCTTGTCTTGTTTCTGATCCAGTGCCACAAGAAGTTCTTGGTCATTTAGGACCCGAGAGCGCTTCTTTGGCCTTTGAGCAATTGTGCTCTTAGTAGCTTCAGTTGGTGCACGATGAGGCAGACGAGTGTTTCCAGCCATCGGATAGACTCGAGTTACAGCTTGGACTCCTTCCATAGGCTGAGTGAAGCTTTGGTGGTCAGCATTTTGAAGACAAAGAGGCTTCTTGGCAGGCTCAGGGTATATGGCTTCAACTGACATATCAACCTCTGGTAGAAAGATCACATGATTGCAAGTAGAGGGCTGATAGTTGATAGCAGAGTGTAGCTTGATGAGGCGCATGACCCATGGAGCATAGAATTTCAGACCAAAAAGGTCAGATCCAGATGCAGCCAGTTGCTGGAGGAAGAAATCTTGTGCATTGAAGCTAATGCCATTGAGGATGTAAAAGACCAATGTCTTCATGGCTCCTTCAAGTTTTGCAGCTGATGAATGCCCTTTGATTGGCCATAGAGTCCGCCTGATGATGTGATATATTGTGCGTGGCAGATACTCAAGGTCATCAACAAAGAACTCCTTTGGGTATTCCGCGTCATGTGGCAATGGCTTCATCATGCTCAACATCTGGCTCATGTTGGGTTCTGGCTTATGGAAGATGCTCTCTAGTGCATTGTGGTGATTTTGACAACCAGGTTCATACAGCTCTCCGGGAGTGGATAACCCTGTAAGCTCAATGATGTAAAGAGCTTTGGCTTCATGATGAACATTTCCTGTCATCCACTCAAGAACCCATGTTTTTGTATCCCTGTTGTAGCCGTGAATGTGGAGGGTAGCATAGAACTGAAACAGAAGTTCCTCATTCCAATGTTCTTTGTTTGTCACAAAGCTGAGCAGACCAGCATCACGAAAGCAGTCAAGTGCTTCTTCTAAGCATGGCAGTCCAGCAATGGCTTCAGTGTCGAGGCGCATATGAGGGAAAATGCGCCCTTGATCATACAGAACGCAGGAGTAATATCTTCGTTGCTGATGATTCCAGAAACGATCAGATGATATTCTTGGCCTTGAGTAGGGGTTCTTTGAGCTGTCAAAGAAGGTGTTGTGGCTTTTGAAGCTATTTGCATTAAAGGACCCTGTAGAAGTGGCAGTACCTGGAAACCTTGGCAGTCTTGGCTTTGGTTTCTGGACCTGAGGCCTATGCTCAATGTGATAATCAAACTGAGGACCAGAGACATTAAGCGGAGGAACCAGAACGGGCCATCTTATTGTGATTAGCTCCCCATGGTTGTATGCTTGCTCAATTGTATAGGGCCTTGGTGGCGGAACAGGAGCAGTGGCAACAATAGTGGCTTCAGGCTGCACAACAGAAGCTTCAGGAGCTGTTGCAGCATTGACTTCTGGCATGTTGCTTGGTGCAGGCTCCACATTAGCTTCAGCCATGACTACGTCATTGGCTTCATTTGTGTTGATGGTGGCAGCCTCAACGTTTTCAACCTCCATTTGTTGAGCTGGAGGGTCTGGCACAAACACGTTCACTTCAGGAACAACTTCTTCAGTGATGGGGGGAGTAGGGACACGTTCTTCTTGATGTTCGTCATCGGCTGATGCAGCCGGATTGTCTTCAGCAGCTTGGGCTTCAGACACGGAGACATTCACAGTTGGAGTGGCTTCTGAAAACACTTCACGTGCAACAGATTTGTGGTGCACTTCTCCTTTTGGAATGCTCGGAAGAGGGACTTGAGGCCTTGGTCCTTTGCGAAGCCTTTGCAATACATGCGACGCCTTTGGTGATGGAGTTGGTTGGGCCTCATCCTCTTCAACTTGCACAGATGGTGTGACTTGTTGTTGTTGGGGAGTACTGGGGGATTCTTGTTGTTGCGGGCGATCAGCCCATGATGCATCCTGAGCAATTGGCGTCAGAGGACGACCAATGCTGATGATTTCGCTGTTCGTGAGAACAGGCGATGATACCACGTTGTGTTCAATCTGAGGAAGAACTTCATCATCTTCAACATTGTCATGGTGACCAATGTCTTTAGCAGCGATGGGATCAACTGCTGGAATCTCTTCAGCTTCATAAGCCTCTGTGGAAGCAGGCTCATGAAAAATCATTCGTCGTTCTTGGTGTTCAGATGCAGGGCGAACCACTGAGATAGGTTCAACAACTAAGGGCTCTGTGGGAGCAGCCCGATTCTTCTTGATCTTGCGCTTCTTCTTGGAGGGAGCAACATCAGAGGCTTCTGAGGTTTTCCTTTTTCTGGCTTCAGCCTCTGCAACCCTCGTCTTCTTCTGTTCTGAAGCGGTTGACAGGGCCTTTGGCTTCGAGCCAGTCATGCTGCTTGGGAAGACTATGCGAGGTTCATCCTGCCTCGAAGGTGCAGGTTGGACAGTTGATAGCTTCTTCTTCTTTGCAGCCATCCTGGGGTCGATGCTAGGACGACCAAGAGCCTTGCGCTTCTCAGCCTCATTGTAGGCTAGCACACACTTGTCAGCCAGATTCTTCATGCGCTCTCGAGAGCCTCGAGCTTCTTCACGCTTCTTGTGAAAGGCTTCTTTGAGCTCGTGCAGCATGATCTTGAAGTTTTTGACATCTTGCACGTTGAGCATGGCCACATGCTTCTTGAACTGAGGCTTTTCATAGTCAATCTTGTGCTTCACTTCGACAATGCGCTGAGCAATAGCTAGCTCAGAAGCAATAGCGCCATTGAAGGAGACGCTGAGGCCAATGGGAACTTGAAAATCATCAAAGCTGAGATTTGGTGTGTCAAACCACTCATCAATGAAGTTATGGATGATTGCCACATCAAAGAGAGGCAAATTATTGAAGATCTCTGCTTCTTCCTTGCTCTTGATCAGTTGCTCAAGGGCATCATCTGCAAGATTGTCATCACTGGAGAGATCAATGTGCTCTTCACGCAGAATGGCAGCAGGAGTCAATGTCTGATCAATACTCTTGATGATTTTCTTTTTCTTCTCCGTCTTCTTGGAGATGCGTGAAAGATCTTCAGACTGCACACTGTCTTCAGGAGGTGCAGTGGCCAGTGGCTTCACACGTGAAGCTTTTGGAGGTGCAGCTGATGTTGAAGCCTTAATCTTCTTTAGCTTCAGGGGCTTTGGAGGTGGAGCTGGGGCTTCATCAGTGTCAGCATCATTTTCAGAATGATCCACTTTGGCACCTTGTACCAAGATGTATGAGATGAGGCCATCAAGGTTTGAAAAGGGGCCGATTTCATTGGGTTCCGCATCACGTGAGCCGTCATCTCGGGGAGCAGAGGTACCAGGATTGAAATCTAATCCCCATGACTTCTTGTTTTCCTTTGCTGATGCCTTTGCATGCAGGAAGTTGCGCTTGAAGAGATTATCGTCACGACACCAGAGCAATGATGATGGGTCGGAATTTTTAGGTTGAGGTCCATGGACCATACAAGGATAGAATTCTTGTGCAATAGCTTCAGCTCTGTTCTTGGGGGGGGGGGGGAAGGCCTCGATAGAGAATATCCCCCAAGGACTTTTGATAGCATTCTTCTCAGCGTACTCCTGAGTCACGAACTTGTACTTGAACCATTGTTCAGCCCAATATCGTCGAATCCATTGGATTCGGGTCTTGCGCTGATTATAATCCTCTTCAGGATCTGTCTTGTACATTTTTGCGAGGTCATCAGGCAAATCTTTTGATGTTCCCCCTTGATGCTGTCTGCCACCCTTCCTCACCGACTTCTCTGTAGCCATGAACTTCAAACTGAATGGCTTCAATATGTTCAAAGGCTTCAAGGGCTTTCGCTTGCTGGTCAAACAGGAACTAGCTTCAGGAGAGTTAATGTGTTGCTGTAGGAATTCTGCAAACGAATGCAGACTATGAGAACCAAGGGATTCTCCCATGGACATGTACCTGTGACAGCATTAGATATGCGAGGGAAGGGGAAGAGGTCATATGCATTCTCAGAAGATTTGGAAGATAAATCAGTTTGAAGACATTGACCTCATGTTGCGAAGACATTCACTTATGTGTTGAGAGTTGGTTCCAGATTTGTACGAATCCGTGAATAAGTACAAGTGAGGAATCTAACTATATAAGAAGCTTAAGTGAATATACTAGGCAGTATGAGATACAGACAGAATAGATCTAACATCGTATAGGCAGAAACCAATTTTGGTAAATAGGATGAATCATTGAGGATCAAAAAGATGGTAAAAATAGAGTTATATTTACCACATGAAGAACTGCTTGATGGGATGAATAGGAGACCGAGCAGTTCAATCCACCATGCCCTAACTTGGCGACGGAGGACACCTACGGCGGCGGCGGAGAGGACGATGTCCGCGGTCGGCATGAAGACGGCGTCGGAGAAGTCGCGGCAGCTAAGCGCTTCGTCGCCGGCGTCGTCGAGAGCTAGCGGTGGCACTAGGGTTTTGACGAGGTGGAGAGGTGGAAGAAGGTTTTCTTGACCGCAGGGGACACGTATTTATAAGAAGGTGTGCAGCATAGCGCAATTACGTAGGTGCCCCTGCCTGTTCACATCCGAGGGACACGTGGCACGCATGCAACATACTCAGAGTTATCCCACGTTCCCACGCCCGCCAAGTTTGTCGGATGGTTGTTTCGGCTTCTCCGGATTTCAACAATAATGATGAATCATTTAAAAGGACTTGATGTTTGTTTCTGTGTCTTCTGCTGACAAGGATGCAGAGAAGACATTCGACAGTTTCCATAGAATGCATATGATTTGGACAGATAGATTTTGAGATAGTAAGCATAGAGAGATTAGGGTCCGATCACATTCACTTAGTTCAAAAGATTCAACAAGGAAGACATAGCTATAAGTCAATGCTGTAGAGGACAGAATACTAGTATATATATATATGAGAAAGCAATCAAATCGACATAGTGAAGTAAATCATGAAGATAAGTTGAAAGTTGAAGACAAATCAAATGCGAAGATATTCAACAATAACACCATGAGCGAAACACTTTAAACCAAGAAATTTGGTGGTGGCGTTACCCACCGTATAGGGAAGTATTAGACCCAGACACGGTGCGCAATTATCGGGGCGCTCCGAAGTCAAATTCCACATTAATGTATTCACACTCAGAATGTAAGTCTTCATTTATTGAAGATATACTTTACTTCGTGCGTTGCACATTTGAGTCATCAACATGCATACGTGTTAGGATGTGTGCCTGATCATAGGACATTTGAGGATTCCAAGATATTTAGCTCACACCGTAACTTGCAAAACCTTTTCTCATCCAAGGGATTTGTGAAGATATCTACCAGTTGCTCTTCAGTGTTGACGTGAATGATGTCAATATCTTTCTTCATGACATGATCTCTGAGAAAGTGATGACGAATTTCAATGTGCTTTGTCTTCAAGTGCTGGACTGGATTGTTGGCAATCTTGATTGCGCTTTCGTTGTCGCAGAAGAGAGGTACTTGTTTCAGATTGATGCCATAGTCCTTGAGAGTTTGCTTCATCCACAGAAGCCGAGCGCAGCAAGATCCAGCAGCAATGTATTCAGATTCAGCAGTTGAGAGTGATACACAGTTTTGCTTCTTTGAAGACCAATAGACAAGTGATCGTCCCAGAAAGTGACATGTGCCTGATGTATACTTGCGATCAACCTTGTCTCCAGCATAATCAGCATCCAAGAATCCAACCAAGTCAAATCTTGAGCCCTTTGGATACCATAATCTGAGTGTTGGGGTGTAAGCCAAATATCTAAGAATTCGCTTCACAGCTAAGTGATGCGATTCCTTTGGTGCCGCTTGGAATCGAGCACACATGCAAACACTAAGCATAATATCTGGCCTAGATGCAGATAGGTAAAGTAAGGAACCAATCATGGAGCGGTATACCTTTTGATCGAACTCTTTACCATTATCGTAGGGACCAAGATGGTGTTTGGCTGGCATTGGCGTCGTGTAACCTTTGCAATCTTGCATTCCAAACTTCTTCAGACAGTCTTTGAGATATTTTTCTTGAGATATGAAGATGCCATTCCTTTGCTGACGAATTTGAAGACCAAGGAAGAACTTCCGCTCACCCATCATGGACATATGATATTGCTCTTGCATCATGTATCCAAACTCATCACTATACTTCTGGTTGGTGCAGCCAAAGATAATGTCATCCACATATATTTGGCACACAAACAGTTCACCATCATATGTCTTCGTGAAGAGTGTGGGATCGAGGGATCTAGGTTTGAAGCCTTTGCTCTTTAGGAAGTCTTTGATCGTATCATACCAAGCGCGAGGAGCTTGTTTGAGGCCATACAGTGCTTTGTTTAGTTTGTACACCATATCAGGATGTTTTGGATCTTCAAAGCCAGGTGGTTGAGCAACATACACTTCTTCTTCTATCTTGTCGTTGAGGAATGCACTCTTCACATCCATTTGATATAGTAGGATGTTGTGATGGTTAGCATAGGCTAGCAGTATGCGAATAGCTTCAAGCCTAGCTACAGGAGCAAATGTTTCATCGAAGTCAATTCCTTCAACTTGAGTATATCCTTGAGCCACAAGACATGCTTTGTTTCTGACGACTTGACCATGCTCATCTTGCTTGTTTCGATATATCCATTTTGTGCCAATAATGTTATGCTTGTGAGGGTCAGGACGCTTGACAAGTTCCCAAACATTATTCAGCTTGAACTATTGAAGTTCTTCTTGCATGGCTTGAATCCATTCAGGTTCCATAAAGTCTTCAACAACTTTCTTGGGTTCTGATATTGACACAAATGAAAAATGCCGATAGAAATTTGCTAACTGTGTTGCTCTTGAGCGAGTGAGTGGACCAGGAGCATTGATGCTATCAATTATCTTCTCAGTTTGTACTTCATTAGCAACACGAGGATGAACTGGACGAAGACCTTGTTCTTGCTGATCATTGTCTTTGGTCTGAGCATTGTCTTTGGTCTGAGTATTGTCTTCAGTCTAGTTTGGTGCATAAATGATAAGTTCCTCTTCAGGCTGTGCTTCAGAGGGCATGATTTCACCTGTTCCCATCAGCTTGATTGATTCGCTAGATGGAGCTTCATCAAGTGTACTTGGCAGGAGCTCTCTTTGTGAACCATTGGTTTCATCAAATCGCACGTCCACAGTTTCAACGATTTTGTAGTGATAGAGGTTGAAGACTCTGTAAGAGTGCGAGTCCTTTCCATAACCGAGCATGAAGCCTTCGTGAGCTTTAGGTGCAAATTTTGACTTGTGATGGGGATCCTTGATCCAGCACCTAGCACCAAAGACTCTGAAGTAACTGACATTTGGCTTCTTGCCAGTAAGGAGCTCATAGGATGTTTTGCTCAAAAGCTTGTGGATGTAAACATAGTTGATGATGTGACATGCTGTATCAATAGCTTCAGGCCAGAACTTTATTGGTGTCTTGTACTCATCGAGCATTGTTCGAGCCATCTCAATGAGGGTTCTGTTCTTGCGCTCAACAATGCCATTTTGCTGAGGTGTGTATGGAGCAGAAAACTCATGAGTGATTCCCATTGTATCCAGATAGAGATCAAGCCCGGTGTTCTTGAATTCAGTGCCGTTATCACTTTTGATATGCTTGATCTTGATGCCATAATTGTTCATGGCTCGATTTGCGAAGCGTCTGAAGACATCTTGTACTTCAGTCTTGTAGAGAATTATGTGCACCCATGTATATCTTGAGTAGTCATCAACAGTGATGAAGCCATAGAGACAAGCTGTTGTTGTGAGGGTAGAGTAGTGAGTAGGGCCAAATAAGTCCATGTGTAACAGCTCGAAGGGTTGAGATGTCGTCATGATTGTCTTCGAGGGGTGCTTCGCCCTAGTCATCTTTCCAGCTTCGCAGGCACCGCACAAATGATCTTTCTTGAACTTGACACCTTGATGCCTATGACATGCTTCTTCTTGACGAGTGTGTGTAAGTTCCTCATGCCAGCATGCCCCAGCCTCCGATGCCAGAGCTAGCATTCTGAAGCTTTCGCAAGAAGACATATGGCAAGCTGTGGACCTGCTGAGAAATCTACCATGTATAGATCAACCTTCCGATACCCTTCAAAGAATAGAGACTTGTCAGATTCCATTAGTACAAGGCAACGATATTTTCCGAATAGCACAATCATGTTCAAGTCACAAAGCATTGAGACAGACATTAAGTTGAACCCAAGGGATTCAACAAGCATCACTTTATCCATGTGTTGATCCTTTGAGATTGCAACTCTACCTAGACCCAATACCTTGCTTTTACCAGAGTGAGCAAATGTGATGTGACTCTTGTCGGATGGACGTAAGGTTGAGTCCATGAGAAGACTTTCATCACCAGTCATATGATTAGTGCATCCGTTGTCCATAATCCATTCAGAAGCACGAGGTGTCATTCCCTACAGTGCAGTTAGGAGGATAGGCTTCACAAGGTATGTTGCGAAGCATAAGCAGTTGACGCACACAAGGATTATCACAGCTTAGATCAAGGTTAGAACACACAGTATGACAAGTAAACGATTCACATAGTAAGTCATTTTATCATGCGTCCCTTAATGTGTTTTAGGTCCCCAGCAATAGTATCGGACGCCTTTGATTGCTGGCTGGAGACCATATTCTGCAAAAGAGAGTTAATTCTTCTTCACCACCCACATCTTCAGGGGTGGCTTAGAAGCAATGAATCTAAGTGCAACATCTGAGAATTTTGGCTTTGAAGCCCTAGCAAATAGCCTTGCAGGAGATGAATGATACTCATATGAATAAGCAGAAAAGTTCTTAGTCCTATGAACATAGTGGTTTGAAGACACACATTCATATTCATAAGTTTGAGTACGATTTCCCTGCAAAACATTGGCATTAGGGTGACTCAAGTGAGTCCTGTATCCGTATGAAGCCGTTGGACCATATGATGCCTTTGGTCTGGGGTTTGTCTTCTTCCCTGGTGGTGTCATGATGACATTCACTGGAAGATTCTCAAGACAACTTTTGGGAACCCAGATCTTCTTCACAGGTGGTCCATTCCTGCAGTTAGTACCAATATACCTGGCAAACACTTCACCGTTCTGATTTTTAAATAGTTTATAGTTTGCATCAAAGGATTCATCAATGATAATAGGATTAGCACAGGTAAAGCCAGATAAAGTGGATGGATCCACTGAAGGTTCCTTTGCAGCAACCCATGTTGTTTTGGGATACTGCTCAGGCTTCTAGTAGGAACCATCAGTATTCATTTTCCTCTCGAACCCAACACCCTCTTTCCTAGGGTTTCGGTTCAGAATCTGCTTTTTGAGGACATCGCAAAGTGTCTGATGTCCTTTCAGACTTTTATACATCCCTGTTTCAAGCAATGTCTTCAACCTAGCATTTTCATCAGCAATAGTAGTGGTATCCTCAATAGAGGGGTTAGCTACCACATCAGTAGTTGAAGACAAGGCAACAGTAGCAGCAGTGGAACATTCAGCAACAGAGGTAGCGTTATCACGCTCAATGCATTTCAGACATGGTGGTTCAAATCCATCCTGAGCGGAATGATCTGTTGAGCGCGAAATGACTCATTCTCTTTTTGAAGATCTTGATGAGCCGCTTTCAATTTCTCAAGCTCTTGCTTCCTTTGAAGATAATCATAGGAGAGCTTTTCATAAGTGGTTGAGAGCGTCTCATGAAGACTTTCAAGTTCTTGGTACTTAGCATGAAGATTTTTTATGTCTTCAACTAAGGACTGTTAACGTGTCATTTCCGCGTCCAACAGGTCATCGCTTTTGTCTAACAGTTTTTGAGTATGTTCCATAGCCCTTTGTTGTTCAGTAGCAATTTTAGCAAGTGTTTTGTAGCTGGGTTTGGATTCACAATCAGAGTCATCTTCACTTGATGTTTGAAAGTAAGCATCACGTGATTTTACCTTGGCACCACATGCCATGAAGCAGTAGGTGGGAGCAGGATCATCCATGTCATCAGCTTCAGCGTTGGTGTGGAAGTCATTGTCTTCAGTGTTGAAGATGGACTTGGCAACATAGGCTGTGGCTAGAGCCAGACTTGCAATGCCAGGGTTGGACTCTTCTTCAGGCTCCACCTCCGCCTCCTCAGAAGCAGACTCCTCCTCTGAATCCATTTCCTTGCCAACAAAAGCACGAGCCTTTCCAGATGAGCTCTTGTTATGTGATGAAGATCTTGATGAGGACTTAGAAGAATACTTTGAAGATTTCTTCTTCTTCTTGTCATCAGAATCATATTCCTTGCTCTTCTTCTTCTTCTTCTCATTGTCCCACTGTGGACACTCAGAGATATAGTGTCCAGGTTTCTTGCACTTGTGACATGTTCTCTTCTTGTTGTCATGAGTGGAAGCTTCATCATTTCTTGAGCTAGATCGTGAAGACTTTCTGAAGCCCTTCTTCTTGGTGAACTTCTGGAACTTCACAAGCATGGCAAGTTCCTTTCCAATGTCTTCAGGATCATCAGAACCGCAGTCAGATTCTTCTTCAAATGAGGAAACAACTTTTTCCTTCAAAGTGCAAGTTCGGCCACAATTGGGACCATATATATCTCTTTTCTCAGAAAGCTGGAACTCATGTGTGTTGAGCCTCTCAAGTATATCAGACGGATCGAGTGTCTTGAAGTCAGGACGTTCTTGTATCATGAGGGCAAGGGTGTCAAACGAGCTGTCAAGTGATCTCAGTAGTGTCTTGACGATTTCATGCTTGGTAATCTCAGTGGCGCCAAGAGCCTGAAGCTCATTTGTGATGTCGGTGAGGCGATCAAACGTGAGCTGGATATTTTCATTGTCGTTTCTCTTGAAGCGGTTGAAGAGGTTGCGAAGAACACTGATCCTTTGATCTCTCTGTGTGGAGATGCCTTCGTTGACCTAGGATAGCCAGTCCCAGACTAGCTTTGACGTTTCCAGATCACTCACACGGCCATACTGTCCTTTGGTCAGATGACCACAGATGATGTTCTTTGAAGTGGAGTCCAGTTGAATGAACTTCTTGACATCAGTAGGGGTGACACCTTCACCAGTTTTGGGAATGCCGTTCTTGACGACATACCAGAGGTCGACATCAATGGCTTCAAGATGCATGCGCATCTTATTCTTTCAGTAGGGATATTCAGTTCCATCGAACACGGGACAAGCAACGGAGACTTTGATTATCCCTGCAGTCGACATAGCTAAACTCTAGGTGGTTAAACCGAATCACACAGAACAAGGGAGTACCTTGCTCTGATACCAATTGAAAGTGCTAGTTATCGACTAGAGGAGGGGTGAATAGGCGATTTTTATCAAAGTCTTCAAAACATGGAAGTTTCCAAGACAAATAATAGAAATGACCTAATTGATATGCAGCGGAAGATAAACTACAACAAGCAAGCCATAGTCAAGTATGCAATAATGTGAAAGTACAAAGACTAATAGCAGCTTGGTAGTAAGGATCAGGATGGAAGATAGTATGAAGCCAATCAACAATAACAGTCAAGCAATGAAGTCAAACAGATATGACAAACATGCAATGACTTCACGAAGACAAACTTAAGGTAAGGGGAGTTAGAGGATAGAACTAGTCACTTGTTGAAGACACAGGATTTGTTGGACCAGTTCCAGTTGCTGTGACAACTGTACATCTGGTTAGGGAGGCTGAGATTCAACTCAGAAGACCGCGTCTTCACCTTATTCCCCTTGAGCTAAGGACACATAGTCCTCGCCCAATCACTCTGGTAAGTCTTCAAGGTAGAATTCCGAACCTTCACAGACTTCGTTCACCGGCGATCCACAATGACTCTTGGATGCTCAGAACGCGACGCCTAACCGGCTGGAGGATACACAGTCCTCAAGTGTAATAAGTCTTCAGGTCACACAGACAGAAGACTTCAGTGATGCCTAACACTCTTTGGCTCTGGGTGTTTGGGCTTTGTCCTCGCAAGGATTTCTCTCTCTCAAAGGCTTCGAGGTGGGTTGCTCTCAAACGACAAAAGCTGTAAACTAACTCTGAGCAGCCACCAATTTATGGTGTAGGGGGTGGGCTATTTATAGCCACAAGGCAACCCGACCTGATATGTCCGAAATGACCCTGGGTCACTAAGGAACTGACACATGTTCCAACGGTCAGATTTCAAACACACACGGCAACTTTACTTGGGCTACAAGCAAAGCTGACTCATCCAGCTCTGGATAAGATTTGCTCTCATTGTCTTCGCTCGAAGACATAGGATTTGGGTTGAGCATCACTTCAGTCAATCTGACTTTGTTCAATTGGACCCCACTTAACAGTACGGTGGTTCCTATGACTCAACAAAGAAGAAAAGGAAACAACGAAACAACACAGTCTTCGCGCTCCATAGTCTTCACTCATTGTCTTCTCATGTCATAGTCTTCAATGTGAATATCTTCACATACCACCATTGTCGTCAATGTCTTCATACATTTTTAGGGGTCATCTCCAGTAGGTAAACCGAATCAATGAGGGACACTACCTGCGTTATCCTGCAATTCTCACAAACGCATTAGTCCCTCAACCAACTTTGTCGTCAATACTCCAAAACCAACTAGGGGTGGCACTAGATGCACTTACAATAACGGGATCACATCATTAGGAGAATGATGTGATGGACAAGACCCAATCCTAAGCATAGCACAAGATCGTGTAGTTCGTTTGCTAGAGCTTTTCCAATGTCAAGTATCCTGTATGGGGTATAATATTGATTCACTTGATATGTGTTTTGCACTCAACTCGCGGATTCCCGACGTGACATTGGGTAACCTATGCATAGGGGTTGATGCACGTTCTCGTCTTTTGTTTCTCCGGTAGAAATCTTGGGGCACTCTTTGAGGTTCTTTGTGTTGGATTGAGTATTATGAATCTGAATTTGCTTTGGTGTTATTTTAGTACGAACTCTTGATAGATCGATCGGAAAGAATAACTTAGTGTTATTTTAGTACGAACTCCTGATAGATTGGTCGGAAAGAATAAGTTGGTGTTATTTTAGTATGAACTCTTGGATAGATCGATCGAAAAGAATATGAACTTTGGAGTGATTCTTCGTCGCACGTTGAGGGATGTGTTGGAAATATGCCCTAGAGGCAATAATAAAAGGATTATTATTATATTTCCTTATTCATGATAATTGTCTTTTATTCATGCTATAATTGTATTATCCGGAAATCGTAATACACGTGTGAATACATAGACCACAATATGTCCCTAGTGAGCCTCTAGTTGACTAGCTCGTTGATCAACAGATAGTCATGGTTTCCTGACTATGGACATTTGATGTCATTGATAACGGGATCACATCATTAGGAGAATGATGTGATGGACAAGACCCAATCCTAAGCATAGCACAAGATCGTGTAGTTCGTTTGCTAGAGCTTTTCTAATGTCACGTATCCTTTCCTTATACCATGAGACCGTGTAACTCCCGGATACCGTAGGAGTGCTTTGGGTGTACCAAACGTCACAACGTAACTGGGTGACTATAAAGGTGCACTACAGGTATCTTCGAAAGTGTCTGTTGGGTTGACACGGATCGAGACTGGGATTTGTCACTCCGTATGATGGAGAGGTATCACTGGGCCCACTCAGTAATGCATCATCATAATGAGCTCAAAGTGACCAAGTGTCTGGTCACGGGATCATGCATTACAGTACAAGTAAAGAATTATACATGGGAAGTCGAGTTTCGGCCATCGGGAAAGTTTCGGGGGTCACCGGTATTGTACCGGGACCACAGGAAGGGTCCCGGGGGTCCACCGGGTGGGGCCACCCATCCCGGAGGGCCCCATGGGCTGAAGTGGGAGGGGAACCAGCTCCTAGTGGGCTGGTGCGCCCCCCCTGGGCCCCCTCTGCGCCTAGGGTTGGGAACCCTAGGGGAGGGGGCGCCTCCACTTGCCTTGGGGGGCAAGTTTCCCTCCTTGGCCGCCGCCCCCCTAGGAGATCCCATCTCCTAGGGCCGGCGCCCCCCGTGGGGTCCCTATATAAAGAGGGGGGTGGGTGGGAGGGCAGCCGCACCGTGACACCTGGCGCCTCCCTCCCCCCCTTGCTACACCTCTCCCTCCCGCAAGCGCTTGGCGAAGCCCTGCCGGAATCCTGCTGCATCCACCACCACGCCGTAGTGCTGCTGGATCTTCATCAACCTCTCCTTCCCCCTTGCTGGATCAAGAAGGAGGAGACATCAGGCTGAACGTACGTGTGTTGAATGCGGAGGTGCCGTCCGTTCGGCGCTAGGATCTCCGATGATTTGGATCACGATGAGTACGACTCCCTCAACCCCGTTCTCTTGAACACTTCCGCTCGCGATGTACAAGGGTATGTAGATGCACTCCTCTCTCTCGTTGCTAGATGAACTCATAGATTGATCTTGGTGAACGTAGGAATTTTTTTATTTTATGCAACGTTCCCCAACAGGATGGTTATATGGTCCAACTATATTAGCATTGTTGAGCGATTGCACTAGCGAAAGTACGGACCCTAGCCCTCATTTTCAAGCATTGCAATACCATTTGTGGTCCGTTTTATCAATTGTTACCTTGCTGTTTTTTATTGTTCTTATTACAAAAATTAATATCTACTATCCATATTACACTTGTATCACCATCTTGTCGCCGAACTAGTGCACCTATACAAATTACCATTGTATTTGGTGTGTTGGGGACACGAGAGACTTTTTATTATTTGGTTGCAGGGTTGTTTGAGAGAGACCATCTTCATCCTACACCTTGATGACCCACAAGCATACGAGATCAATTGTAGCCTTTTTGATAAGTAAGAGTGTTGAACCCAACAAGGAGCAGGAGGAAATGACAAGTGGTTTTCAGCAAGGTAATGTCTGCAAGTGCTGAAATTGTAAGTAACAGGGTAGTTTGATAGCAAGATAATTTGTCACGAGCAAGTAACGGTAGTAGTAACAAAAATGCAGCAAGATAGCCCAATCGTTTTGAGGCAAAGGATAGGCCAAAATGGTCTCTTATAATAAGCAAAGCATTCTTGAGGGTACACGAGAATCTCATCTAGTCACTTTCATCATGTTGGTTCATTTCGTGTTCGCTACTTTGATAATTTGATATGTGGGTGGACCGGTGCCCCGCCGCCGACCGTCGGCGACGTGGGCGACCCCGACGGCGGCGGCCGCCGCCACCGACCGCCGCGGCTGTTCTCCTACTTATGATTAACCCCCTCGCAAGCATCCACAACTACGAGAAAAATATTAAGAATAAATTCTAACCATAGCATTAAACTTTTGGATCCAATCGGTCCCTTACGGAATAGCGCATAAACTAGGGTTGAAGCTTCTGTCACTCTCGCAACCCATCATCTAATTACTACTCCACAATGTATTACCTTAGGCACAAATATGGTGAAGTGTCATGTAGTCGACATTCACATGACACCACTAAGGGAATCACAACATACATATTATCAAAATATTGTACACATATCAAGTTCGCATGATTACTTGCGACAAGATTTCTCTCGTGACCTCAGAACAAAAGTAACTACTCACAAATGATAATCATGCTCAAGATCAGAGGGGTATTAAATAGCATATTGGATCTTTACATATGATCTTCCACCAAATAAACCATATAGTAATCAACTACAAGATGTAATCAACACTACTAGTCACCCACAAGCACCAATCTATAGTTTCGGTACAAAGATTGAACACAAGAGATGAACTAGGGTTTGATATGAGATGGTGCTGTTGAAGACGTTGATGGAGATTGCCCTCCCCAAGATGGGAGAGTTGTTGGTGATGATGATGACGATGATTTCCCCATCCGGGAGGGAACTTCCCCCGGCGGAATCGCTCTACCGGAGGGCAAAAGTGCTCATGCCCAAGTTCCGCCTCGAGACGGCGGCGCTCCGTCCCAAAAGTCCTCTCCTTATTTTTTCTAGGTCAAAGTGACTTATATACGAGAAGATGGGCACCAGAGGTGGGCCGGGCTGAGCACACCCCACTAGGGTGCACCTGCCCCCCTCACTAGGTGGCCCTGCTACCTCTTGAGCTTGCGCTGGTTTTCCGTTGAAGAGGAAAGGGTGATGCAGCAAAGTAGCGTAAGTATTTCCCTGAGTTTTGAGAACCAAGGTATCAATCCAGTAGGAGACAACGCACAAGTCACCGAATACTTGCACAAACAATCAACAACTTGCACCCAACGCGATAAAGGGGTTGTCAATCCCTTCACGACCACTTGCAAAAGTGAGATCTGATAGAGATAGATAAACGTTAAGTAAATATTTTTGGTTTATAGATTGGAAAGTAAGATTGCAAAATAGTAGATCGGAAACTAGCAAGATGTAAACGTGATTCAATATAATGAAAAAGAGACCTGGGGGCCATAGGTTTCACTAGTGGCTTCTCTCAAGATAGCAAATATTACGGTGGGTGAACAAATTACTGCTGAGCAATTGATAGAAAAGCGCATAGCTATGACGATATCTAAGGCAATGATCATGAACATAGGCATCACGTCCATGTCAAGTAGACCGTCTCCTGCCTGCATCTACTACTATTACTCCACACATCGACCGCTATCCAGCATGCATCTAGAGTATTAAGTTCATAAAGAACGGAGTAACGCATTAAGAAAGATGACATGATGTAGAGGAATTAACTCAAGCAATATGATGAAAACCCCATTTTGTTATCCTCGATGGCAACAATACAATACGTGCCTTGCTGCCCCTACTGTCAGTGAGAAAGGACACCACAAGATTGAACCCAAAGCTAAGCACTTCTCCCATTGCAAGAAAGATCAATCTAGTAGGCCAAACTAAAATGATAATTCAAAGAGACTTCAAAAGATATCAAATCATGCATATAAGAATTCAGAGAAGAACCAAATAATATTCATAGATAATCTTGATAATAAATCCACAATTCATCGGATCTTGGCGAACACACCACAAAAGAGTATTACATCGAATAGATCTCCAAGAACATTGAGGAGAACATGGTATTGAGAATCAAAGAGAGAGAAGAAGCCATCTAGCTAATAAATATGGACCCGAAGGTCTGTGGTAAACTACTCATGCTTTATCGGAGAGGTAATAGTGTTGATGTAGAATCCCTCCATGATCGAATCCCCCTTCGGCAGGACGCCAGAAAAGATCCCTAGATGGGATCTCACGAGTACAGAAGGTTGCGGCGGTGGAAAAGTGGGTTCGTGGCTCTCCTGGATGTTTTCAGGGTATAAGAGTATATATAGGCGAAGGAACTAGGTCAGGGGAGCCACGAGGGGCCCACGAGGGTGGGGGGCGCGCCCTACCCCCTTGGGCGCGCCCTCCTACCTCGTGGCTTCCTTTATGCGTCTCCGACTTTATCTCCAAGTTTTCTGGTTTGCTTTCGGTCCAAGAAAGATCATCGCGAAGGTTTCATTCCGTTTGGTATTCCTTTTCTGCAAAACTCTAAAATAGGCAAAAAAACAGAATTTGGCACTAACGACATGATGTAGAGGAATTAACTCGAGCAATATGATGAAAACCCCATCTTGTTATCCTCGATGGCAACAATAAAATACGTGCCTTGCTGCCCCTATTGTCACTAGGAAAGGACACCGCAAGATTGAACCCAAAGCTAAGCACTTCTCCCATTGCAAGAAAGATCAATCTAGTAGGCCAAACTAAACCGATAATTGAAAGAGACTTGCAAAGATATCAAATCATGCATATAAGAATTCAGAGAAGAACCAAATGATATTCATAGATAATCTTGATCATAAATCCAAAATTCATCGGATCTCGGCAAACACACTGCAAAAGAGTATTACATCGAATAGATCTCCAAGAACATCGAGGAGAACATGGTATTGAGAATCAAAGAGAGATAAGAAGCCATCTAGCTAATAACTATGGACCCGAAGGTCTATGGTAAACTAATCACGCTTCATTGGAGAGGTAACGGTGTTGATGTAGAAGCCCTCCGTGATAGAATCCCCCTCCGGCAGGACGTCGGAAAAGTCCCTAGATGGGATCTCACGGGTACAGAAGGTTGCAGCGGTGGAAAAGTGGTTTTGTGGCTCTCATGTTTTGAGGGTATAAGAGTATATATAGGCGAAGGAACTAGGTCAGGGGAGCCACGAGGGGCCCACGAGGGTGGGGGGCGTGCCCTACCCCCTTGGGCGCGCCCTCCTGCCTCGTGGATTCCTCGTTGAGTCTCCGACTTTATCTCCAAGTTTTATAGTTTGCTTTTGGTCCAAGAAAGATCATCGTGAAGGTTTCATTCAGTTTGGACTCCGTTTGGTATTCCTTTTCTACAAAACTCTAAAATAGGCAACAAAAAAACAGAAACTGGCACTGGGCCCTCGGTTAATAGGTTAGTCCCAAAAATAATATAAAATAGCATATAAATGCCTATTAAACATCCAAAATAGATAATATAATAGCATGGAATAATAAAAAATTATAGATATGTTGGAGACGTATCAGGACCCCCTCCGGTGGTTATTTGCTCCAGTATTTCTTGTTTATTCCATAAACAATCCTCGTGAAGTTTCAGCTTGTTTGGAGTTGTGCAGAATAGGTGGCCTGACGTAGCTTTTCCAGGTACAGATTTCGAGCTGCCGGAATTCTCCCTCTTTGTGTGAACCTTGCATATTATGAGAGAAAAGGCATTAGAATTACTCCAAAAAGCATTATTATGCATAAAACATTATAAATAAAAGTAGGTAAACATAATGCAAAATGGACGTATCAACTCCCCCAAGCTTAGACCTAGCTTGTCCTCAAGCGAAAACCAAAATCGAAAACATGTCCACATGCTTAGAGATAGAGGTGTCAATAAAACAAAATACAGACATAGAAGCATCATGTGAATTATTATAATTGATACGTCTCTGACGTATCTATAATTTATGAAGCATTCATGCTATTTTATTATCTGTTTTGAATGATTACGGGCTTTATTATACACTTTATATTACTTTTGGGACTAACCTATTTACCGGAGGCCCAACCCATATTACTGTTTTATTGTCTATTTCAGTGTTTCGAAGAAAAGGAATATCAAACGGAGTCCAAATGGAATGAAACCTTCGGCAGCATGATTTTTGGAATGAACGTGACCCAGGAAACTTGGAGTGCAAGCCAGGGGAGCATCGAGGAAGCCACGAGATAGGGGGGCACGACTGTCGGTGTCAAAATCGGCGGATCTCGGGTAGGGGGTCCCGATCTGTGCGTCTTAGGCTAATGGTAACAGGAGGCAGCGGACACAATGTTTACCCAGGTTCAGGCCCTCTCGATGGAGGTAAAACCCTACTTCCTGCTTGATTGATATTGATGATATGGGTATTACAAGAGTTGATCTACCACGAGATCGTTGAGGCTAAACTCTAGAAGCTAGCCTATGATGATTATGATTCTGCCTCTAAGGACTAAACTCTCTGGTTTATATAGACATCGGAGAGGGCTAGGGTTTACATGGAGTCAGTTACAAAGGAGGAAATATAATATTTGAATCGCCAAGCTTGTCTTCCACGCAAAGGAGAGTCCCATCTGGACACGGGACGAAGTCTTGAGTCTTGTATCTTCACGCTCCAATAGTGCGGACAAAGCATATAGTCCGACTGTTCGGATACCCCCTAATCCAGGACTCCCTTAGTAGCCCCTGAACCAGGCTTCAATGACGATGAGTCCGGCGCACAGTCTTGTCTTTGGCATTGCAAGGCGGGTTCCATCTCCGAATACTCCAAAGTACCTGTTGCAATGAATAGTGTCCGACTTCCCATCAATGTTGTACTCCTCGGCTTCTGTGCCTCAATAATGACCATCTCCATGTGTCGAACGAATACGAGGGGCCGAGGCATTTTTGCACTTGCCACCCCCGTTCTAGCAGGCTGACCGTCTATTTGAAGAGACGGGGATTCTCAGATCCAAACCTCATCCTCCTCCCTCGAGCAATCATCCAACAGAGTTCTCCGGAAAAACCATTCCAACATGGCTGGTCGCCACAGCTCTTCTTCTCGCTCCCCTTGCTCCAAGCCGGGTGACTGGGAAGAGTGTTCACTTCATCACAACCGTTTGATAGAGTTACAGACCCAAGGGTTTCTCCCACTGGCGTTCATGGTCCCCGTCTGAGCCGGACTTGCCACCTATAACGGCGGGGAGCAGGCAGAGGGATCTCCTAATCCATCCTCAGAGGAGCGAATATGTCTCATCCCTCATATGCTAAGGGGCGACGGTTTCCTATCCACCCATTTCTTTGCGGGGTTTTGGAGTTCTATGACTTCCAGTTGCACAACTTCACCCCTGCCTCCGTGTTGCATATAGCAGGATAGGTTGCCCTTTGTGAGCTATTTCTAGGCTGCGAGGCTCACTTTGAGTTATGGAGGAAGTTGTTCTGCCTTGTCCCTCGCAACCAGGGGGAATCCCTATGTCAAGTGGGCGGAGCCGAAGTATGGCGCATCGCCGAGACCGGATACCTATCCGGTACTCCCAAGAAGGCACCGGAGAACTGGCCTTTGGAGTGGTTTTATGTCGACGACGTTCCCCTTTCGGATCCAGTCTGGACGGGTCTCCCTAAGTTCAGTAATGCTCTGTCAAAGGCACGTCAAAGCCGGCGCCCTCGGGGCCCCCGAGAGGAGGATACCAGAGAGATACACTTCCTGATGAGCAGGATAAAGTTACTAGCCAAATCCGGGCTGACGATAGTCGAGGTTATGGCAATATGCACAATGCAGGGAGTGCAGCTGCTTCAATATCGGGGGAAGCCCATGTGGCACTACAACGGGGAAGATGATGCCACCCGCAGCGGTCATAAGGGTCCGGACTCCGCCATTGCTCTGGCGAGGATATTATCCGATTTGTATAAAGGAGAAGAGGAAGAATTCCTTCACATTAAACCGCGGGATGGGTTTTCTATGTACAACCCCCCAAGATGGGTAAGTCGCCACTCCTTCCCCTGCTTTACTCATTCTGGCGTTCTTTGTCAAGATTATTTACCTCGATATTTTCGAGCAGGAACTGAGGAGGGCCGTAGAAGGAATCTCCAGCTCCTCCCCGCAGCCAGAGGACCCCGAAAGGGCCTTCGATCCAGGACTCGAAGAAGATCCGAATATTACTGTGGAGCTCATCAACAGGATATTTTATCAGGCGAGCTGCGATGGCACCTCAGTGGTTATTATCGCCGACGATCCCGGACTGCTACCTACGTCGCTTGTAAGCCAAGCCAAAAAACCCTATCCTTCAAAGAGGACTCCTTTCTGATGCCATGCCTTATGCATGAAGTGTCGTATTTTTGTAGAGATGACGGTCAGAACGCGGCGCCGAGCCCCTGGGGACTCGTCGGCAAAGGGTGTCCGGATCGGGCAGGCTTAAGAGGAAAGCGATTAGGGCCGAAACGCCACTGCAAAGGTATGGTAAAAACCTGCTCTATGATTATTGCGTTCGAAATGTTACAGCGTCCTTCGTGTCCTGGCAGAAAGAGGAGTAGCTGGACTATATCTGGAGATGCTGCCAATCACGCCTCTACTAGCCGGATTCCAGAACCGGCTTCGAGAGAGGAGGCGGACGCGGGGCCGATGCCGCATTGTCCTCCGACAGAGGACGTGGATATGCTCTCCGCCACGAATTCCAAAGTGGAGAGCGCCATGAATCACCGGCGCCGACGGGCCGTACTTCGCAACAACATCTTTTTCGAAGAGGCATTCAATGCTTTCAATTCGGGAGACGCATACATCCGAGCTGCTCAAGGCGGGCTTGCCCGAGCGACGGACATGTATGCCAAAGATATATGGGTAAGAAAATTTGATAAGCATGTATAGAAGTAGCCCCTGAGACTTGAAACGGTTGGAACAACTGTTTTAAGGATCAATTTATGCACAGGTCCTTGTAGATAAGAATGAGCAATTGTCTCGAGAGCTGGAGGAGTGCAAGACCCAGCTGAGGGCCACGGTTGCCAAGTTAGAGGAATCCCAAAAGGCCTCATCTGGTAACATTTGTCTCAATTGTACGGAGATGTACCAGTTAGTAAGTGGCTTGTATGATAAGTCTAACAGAAAATTCTGCAGACAATCCCGTGGTGAATCCAGAGGTCGTAAGAGACAACGAGTCGCATCTCCAAATGCAGCTAAAAGCCGGTGAGCATGTTCTTATGCAAGTTAGGCAGGAGAAGAACAATCTTCAAGATGTCAATGTCCGGTTGGACGTCGAATTAAAAGATGTTCACGCTCAGCTGGCGGACTCCATGAAGGAGAACAAAAGGCTTCGTCGCAGCATTTATGGTAAGTGCCTAGACGAACTGTAGTACAGCTCGGCGAGGAAGCATATTGAAAGAAGTTTATTTGTAGGTATGTTGATGGGCCGTCCTGAAGAGGAGATGCCCGCGTCTGCAAGCGATTTGCTGCAAGACCTCTCGCAGCTACACGAGTGAGCTCGGCAGGTGATGCAGGGCATTGCCCGAGCCTTGTGGCCATCCACCTCCCTGCAAAAAGGCACGGGGGAGCTCGTGGATGTGCTCCAAGAAGCACGGCGGCGCTTCTGATTGTGGAAGATATCAGCCTAACAACAAGGTGCAAGAGAAGCCTGGGCCATGGTGAAGACGCGCTACACCAAGCTTGACCCGAACCATATGGCCGAAGTTGGGCCGGCAGGGCCAGATGGGCAAGAAATTCCCGTTAGTCTGGTGTACAACCAGGTAGCGTTAGCCGCAAAGTATTCCCAACAGGATTGTAAGCTAGATAGCCTGTTGGATGGTATAGAGGAGGAATATAGTCAGCCCAAGTGACTGTGTAATTCAATGGACAGAAGTAGTCCCTAGCCGGATTAAAATCATTTGTCATGGCGGACCTTTTCGCTTCAGCCCCCGGATCCGACAGTCCGGGGTGTATCCGAATACCCGCTCAGTTATACAGAACCGGGGTATGCGTGGAAACCAGGCGTAGGGGTCATAAGTGCTTGAACAGACAAGTACCCAACTAGTTATGTTATATTACATGGATAGTAAGAAACATATTCCAGGGAGAATAGTTCCGTTAGGGGTTCCTTTCCCTGGGTACGCATGCAATAATGTACATGTCCGGACTGCGAACAGGGACGCAGGATACAAAAAACTTCTAGGGATTCATATTGTAATAAACAAAAAACATCCTTTGTTCATTGACCAAATATTCCCTTAAGAACGCTAGCTTTCGGCTTCACCCAGTCTGAGGTACACATCCGGCTGAACCGGCAGTAACAATCGCAGAGGTGCTTCCCTTATGCCCTAGCCGAATTAATGGGAATGTAGGGCATAAACACAAGAGTCAGGCAACCCAGCATGGCCACATCTTAAGTCATATCGATGCATATAATGGTGAAAAAAGGGGCACATATGGAAAAAGAATGCATATGTGATAGACAAGAAGCCATGAAAGCAATTATGTTTAGCTTCCGTATAGGAAGCCCCCAGGTATAGCTTACACACATAGTGCGGCCGGAGTGATCCGGGCATCTGCACTATGTTGAGTACTTTGTGTGAAGAGTAAAAAAGGCCGAGGAAGGAAAAAACAAGGGAACATGATTAAAAAGGAGGGGGTGAGGAGACGAACACTAAGTTCGGCGCTAGGCGTAGAATCTCCGGAGTCCGGCCGCGTTCCATGGGTTCGGCTCGAGTCTGTTATTGGATGCATTACGTAGCCGGTACGCTCCTCCAGTGAGAACTTTATCAATGACGAAGGGACCCTCCCACTTAGGTTTGAGCTTGTCCTTTTTCTTCTCCGGTAGGCGTAGAACGAGTTCGCCAATATTATAAGTTTTGGCCCACACTTCTCTGCTTTGGTACCGTCGAGCTTGCTGCTGATAGAATGCGGAACGGGCTTTTGCGACGTCGCGTTCCTCCTCCAGGGCATCTAAGTTATCCTGCCGATCCAACTCGGCTTCCTTCTCCTCGTACATGCGCACGCGAGGCGAATATGTATTATGTCGCAGGGTAGTACTGCTTCTGCGCCATACACCATAAAAAATGGTGTATATCCAGTGGTGCGATTCGGCGTGGTCCACAGCCCCCAGAGTAGGGAGTCGAGCTCATCGACCCAGTGCGTGTTTGATTCTGTCAAGGATCGCACTAATCTGGGTTTAATGTCGCTCATGATAAGACCATTTGCGCGTTTGACCTAGCCGTTTGTTTGGGGATGGTAGATAGAGGCGTAATCGAGCTTAATGCCCATGTTGCTGCACCAAGTTTTCACTTCGTCAGCTGTGAAGTTTGAGCCATTATCAATGATGATGTTGTGGGGGACGCCGTATCGGTGAACAACCCCGAATATGAAGTCTATCACTGGTCCAGATTCGGCCGTTTTAACTGGTTTAGCTTCTATCCATTTGGTGAACTTGTCCACCATGACCAATAAGTATTTCTTCTTATGGCTTCCCCCTTTTAGGGGTCCGACCATATCCAGCCCCCAGACCGCGAAGGGCCAAGTGACGGGGATTGTTTGGAGAGCGGTAGGGGGCATATGACTCTGATTGGCGAAGAGCTGGCAACCGACACAATGTTGGACAAGGTCTTGTGCGTCTGCTCGGGCTATCGGCCAATAAAAGCCTGTATGAAAGGCCTTGTTGACCAGCGCCCGAGCCGCGGCGTGGTGCCCGCCGAGTCAGGCATGGATTTCAGCCAATAGCTGCCACCCTCCCTCTTCGGAGATGCATCTTTGGAGCACTCCGGTTGCACTCTTCTTATAGAGTTCTCCCTCATGGACTTTTGAAGCTTTAGAACACCGCACGATGCAACGTGCTTCATTTTGGTCCTCGGGGAGCTCCTGCCTATTTAGGTAAGCCAAGAAAGGCTCAGTCCACTAGGCGATTACAGCCATGATTTCATGGGCCGAAGGTGTTATTTCGGTGGCAGAGCCTCCAATTATGTCTGATGGTTCAGAATCTAGGGGTGTATTTGGATCCGTGCTAGTGTTGCCGGACTCCCTTTCCCATACCACGGATGACTTGAACAGCCTTTCCAGGAATATGTTAGGTGGGACAGGGTCATGTTTAGCACCGATGCGGGCGAGGATATCCACCACTTGATTGTTTTCTCGAGCCATGATACGTCCATTTTGCATCATGCTTTTATATCGATATTTATTGCATTATGGGCTGTTATTACACTTTACATCTCAATACTTATGGCTATTCTCTCTTATTTTACAAGGTTTACCATGAAGAGGGGGAATACCGGCAGCTGGAATTCTGGCTGGAAAAGGAGCAAACGTTGGAAACTTATTCGGCACAGCTCCAAAAGTCCTAAAACTCCACAAAATAACTTTTTGGAATTAATAAGAATTTCTGAGCAAAAGAAATACGCCACGGGGCCCACACCCTGTCCAGGATACAGGGGGCACGCCCCCCCTATAGGGCGCGCCCCCTATCTCCTAGCCCCCCTGGTGGGCCTCCGGCGTCTATCTTCTGCTATATCATCACTTTTACCCTGGAAAAAATCGTGGGCAAGCTTACAGGATGAAACTCCGCCGCCACGAGGCGGAACCTTGGCGGAATCAATCTAGGGCTCTGGCGGAGCTGTTCTGCCGGGTACACTTCCCTCCGGGAGGGGGAAATCATCACCAATGAACTCTCATCGGGAGGGGGTCAATCTCCATCAAGATCTTCACCAACACCATCTCCTCTCAAAACCCTTGTTCGTCTCTTGTATCCAATCTTGTATCAAAACCACAAATTGGTACCTGTGGGTTGCTAGTACTGTTGATTACTCCTTGTAGTTGATGCTAATTGGTTTACTTGGTGGAAGATCATATGTTCAGATCCTTTATGCATATTTTTACTCCTCTGATTATGAACATGAATATGCTTTGTGAGTAGTTACGTTTGTTCCTGAGTACATGGGTGAAGTCTTGCTATTAGTAGTCATGTGAATTTGGTATTCGTTCGATATTTTGATGAGATGTATTTTGTCTTTTCCTCTAGTTGTGTTATGTGAACGTCGACTACATGACACTTCACCATTATTTGGGACTAGAGGAAGGCATGGGGAAGTAATAAGTAGATGATGGCTTGCTAGAGTGACAGAAGCTTAAACCCTAGTTTATGCATTGCTTCGTTAGGGGCTGATATGGACCCATATGTTTAATGTTGTGGTTAGGTTTACCTTAATACTTCTTTTGTAGTTGCGGATACTTGCAATAGGGGTTAATCATAAGTGTGATGCTTGTCCAAGTTAGGGCAGTACCCAAGTACCGGTCCACCCACATATCAAATTATCAAAGTACCGAACACGAATCATATGAACGTGATGAAAACTAGCTTGACGATAATTCCCAATGTGTCCTCAGGAGATCCTTTCTCATTATTAGAAATTGTCCAGGCTTATCCTTTGCTACATAAAGGATTGGGCCACCTTGCTGCACTTTATTTACTTTATTTACTTGTTACTCGTTACTATTTATCTTATCACAAAACTATCTATCACCTACAATTTCAGTGCTTGCAGAGAAAACCTTACTGAAAACTGCTTATCATTTCCTTCTGCTCCTTGTTGGGTTCGACACTCTTACTTATCGAAAGGACTACGATTGATCCCCTACACTTGTGGGTCATTAAGACTCTTTTCTGGCGCCATTGCCGGGGAGTGTAGCGCTTTTGGTGAGTGGAACTTGGTAAGGAAAAATTTATATAGTGTGCTGAATTTTTTTGTTACTCTTGTCACTATGGAAACTAATCCTTTGAGGGGCTTGTTTGGGGTATCTTCACCTGTAGGACCTTGAAGTATGTCTAGAGGGGGGGGGGTGATTAGACTACTTGACCAATTAAAAACTTAGCCTTTTCCCAGTTTTAGACTTTGGTAGATTTTAGCTATCTTTGGACAAGTCAAGCAATCATCACACAATTCAAGCAAGCATGCAAAGAGTATATGAGCAGCGGAAATTAAAGCATGCAACTTGCAAGAATGTAAAGGGAAGGGTTTGGAGGATTCAAACGCAATTGGAGACATGGATTTTTTTTGTCGTGATTCCGATAGGTGGTGCTATCGTACATCCACGTTGATGGAGATTTCAACCCACGAAGGGTAACGGTTGCGCGAGTCCACGAAGGGCTCCACCCACGAAGGGTCCACGAAGAAGCAACCTTGTCTATCCCACCATGGCCGTCGCCCACGAAGGACTTGCCTCACTAGCTGTAGATCTTCACGAAGTAGGCGATCTCCTTGCCCTTACAAACTCCTTGGTTCAACTCCACAATCTTGTCGGAGGCTCCCAAGTGACACCTAGCCAATCTAGGAGACATCACTCTCCAAGAAGTAACAAATGGTGCGTTGATGATGAACTCCTTTCTCTTGTGCTTCAAATGATAGTCTCCCCAACACTCAACTCTCTCTCATAGGATCTGGTGGAAAGAAGATTTGAGTGGAAAGCAACTTGGGGAAGGCTAGAGATCAAGATTCATATGGTAGGAATGGAATATCTTGGCCTCAACACATGAGTAGGTGGTTCTCTCTCAGAAATGGTAAGTTGGAAGTGTAGGTCTGTTCTGATGGCTCTCTACACGAATGAAGAGGAGGTGGAGGGGTATATATAGCCTCCACACAAAATCTAACCGTTACACACAATTTACCAAACTCGGTGAGACCGCATCAACAAACTCGGTCGGACCGATTTAGTAAACCTAGTGACCGTTAGAATTTTTGGTGGGACCGACATGCAACTCGGTAGGACCGATATGGTTAGGGTTAGGGCATAACGTAATCTCGGTGAGACCAATTACACAAACTCGGTGAGACCGATTTTGGTAATAAGCTTTCCAGAGAGTTGGTCAGGTAAACTCGGTGGGACCGATTTGCTCATTTCGGTGAGACCGAAATGTTACGAAAGGGAAACATGGAGTTGACATTGCAATCTCGGTGGGACCAATCGCTCACTTCGGTTAGACCGAAACATTATGAAGGGAAACAGAGAGATTACAATCCCATCTCGGTGAGACCAAGATCCCTATCGGTAAGACCGATTTGCCTAGGGTTTGTGGCAGTGGCTATGACATTTGAACTCGGTGGCGCCGGATAGAAAGAATCGGTGGGACCGATTTTGACTTTGGGTTTAGGTCATATGTGGATGTGGGAAAGTAGTTGAGGGTCTTTGGAGCATATCACTAAGCACTTGAAGCAAGAGGCTCATTAAGCAACACCTCATCCCTCCTTGATAGTATTGACTTTTCCTATAGACTCAATGTGATCTTGGATCACTAAAATGTAAAATGAAGATTCTTGAGCTTTTGATCTTGAGCCAATCCTTTGTCCTTAGTATTTTGAGGGATCCACTTTCATCATCCATGCCATGCCATTCATTGAGCTTTCCTGAAATAATAGTCTTGGAATAGCATTAGCTCAATGAGCTATATGTCGTTATGAATTACCAAAACCACCTAGGGATAGTTGCACTTTCATCACCCCAACCAGAAGAGCAAAGAGTTTCTCCTCAACCTACTGAACTTTATGAAAATATTCACTTTGAGATTCCTTCGGGTATGATAGAGAAACTGCTAGCTAATCCATTTGCAGGAGACGGAACACTGCATCCCGATTTACACCTTATCTTTGTGGATGAAGTTTGTGGATTATTTAAGCTTGCAGGTATTCTCGATGATGTTGTCAAAAGGAAGGTCTTCCCTTTATCTTTGAAGGGAGATGCATTGACATGGTATAGGCAATGTGATGATACGGGATCTTGGAATTATAAGCGATTGAAGTTGGAATTTCACCAGAAGTTCTATCCTATGCATCTTGTTCATCGTGATCGTAATTACATATATAATTTCTGGCCTCGTGAAGGAGAAAGCATCGATCAAGCTTGGGGGAGGCTTAAGTCAATTTTATATTCATGCCCCAATCATGAGCTCTCTCGGGAAATGATTATTCAGAACTTTTATGCTCGGCTTTCTCTTGATAATCGCAACCTGCTCGATACTTCCTGTGTTGGTTCTTATATGCTGAAGACTATTGATTTCAAATGGGACTTATTGGAAAGAATTAAACGCAACTCTGAAGATTGGGGTTCCGACGATGGTAAGGAGTCAGGTATGACACCTAAGTTCAATTGTGTTAAATCTTTTATGGATACCGATGCTTTCCGTGGATTTAGCTCTAAGTATGGACTTGACTCTAACATAGTAGCTTCTTTTTGTGAATCTTTTGCTACCCACGTTGATCTCCCTAAAGAGAAGTGGTTTAAATATAATCCTCCTGTTGAAGTGAAAGTAGTTGCACCTATTATAGTCGAAGAAAAGACTATTACCTATAGTGATCCTATTGTTCCTACTGCTTATGTTGAAAAACCTCCTTTTCCTGTTAGGATAAAGGATCATGCTAAAGCTTCGATTGTTGTTGGTAAGAGTAATACTAGGACTTATACACCTCCTGAGCAAATTAATGTTGAACCTAGTATTGCTATGGTTAAAGATCTCTTGGATGAGGATTTAGATGGGCATGCTATTTCTTTCTATGGTGAGACTGCTAATATTGCTAGACCAGATACCAAGACACATAGACCTGTCATAGGCATGCCTGTTATTTCTGTTAAAATAGGAGATCATTGTTATCATGGCTTATGTGATATGGGTGCTAGTGCTAGTGCAATACCTTATGATCTTTATAAATAAATTATGCACGACATTGCACCCGTTGAATTAAAAGACATTGATGTTACTATTAAGCTTGCTAATAGGGATACCATTAAACCTATTGGGATTGTTAGAGATGTTGAAGTTTTGTGTGGGAAGGTTAAATACCCTACTGATTTTCTTGTTCTTGGTTCCCCACAAGATGATTTTTGTCCCATTATTTTTGGTAGACCCTTCTTGAATACAGCTAGTGCTAAGATCAATTGTGAAAAGAATATTGTCACTGTTGGCATAGATGGTATGTCTCATGAGTTTAATTTTGCTAAGTTTAGTAGACAACCTTGTTAATGGGAACCACCTAGTAAGGATGAGATTATCGGTCTTGCTTCCATTGCTGTTCCTCTAACTGATCCGTTAGAACAGTATTTACTAGACCTCGAAAACGATATGTTTATGAAGGAAAGGGAGGAAATAGATGAAGTGTTCCTTAAACTGGAACCTATGCTGAAACATAACCTTCCCATTGAAATTCTTGGGGATCCCCCTCCACCCAAGGGTGATCCCGTGTTTGAACTCAAACCTTTACCTGATAATCTTAAGTATGCTTATCTTGATGAAAAAGAAATATATCCTGTTATTATTAGTGCTAACCTTTCAGAGAAAGAAGAAGAAAGATTATTGAAAACTCTGAAGAAGCACCGAGAAGCTATTGGATATACTCTGGATGATCTTAAGGGCGTTAGTCCCACATTATGTCAACACAAAATTACATTGGAGGACGATGCCAAACCGGTTAGAGATCCTCAACGACGACTAAATCCCAAGAAGAAGGAAGTGGTAAGAAAGGAGATACTAAAGCTCCTTGAGGCAAGTATTATTTATCCCGTTGCTGATAGTGAATGGGTAAGCCCTGTTCATTGTGTTCCTAAAACGGGAGGTATTACCATTGTTCCTAATGATAAAGATGAATTGATCCCGCAAAGAATTATTACAGGTTATAGGATGGTAATTGTTTTCCGTAAGTTAAATAAAGCTACTAAGAAAGATCATTACCCTTTACCTTTTATTGATCAAATGCTAGAAAGACTTTCCAAACACACACATTTCTGCTTTCTAGATGGCTATTCTGGCTTCTCTCAAATACCTGTGTCAGCGAAGGATCAATCTAAAACTACTTTTACTTGCCCTTTTGGTACTTTTGCTTATAGACGTATGCCTTTTGGTTTATGTAATGCACCTGCTACCTTTCAAAGATGCATGCTGGCTATATTATCTGATTTTTGTGAAAAAATTTGTGAGGTATTCATGGATGACTTCTCCGTTTATGGATCCTCTTGTGATGATTGTCTGAGAAACCTTGATCGAGTTTTGCAGAGATGCGAAGACACTAGTCTCGTCTTGAATTGGGAAAAGGGTCACTTTATGGTTAATGAAGGCATTGTCTTGGGGCACAAGATCTCCGAGAGAGGTATTGAAGTTGATAAAGCCAAAGTTGATGCTATTGAAAATATGCCATGTCCCAAGGACATAAAAGGTATAAGAAGTTTCCACCATCTTGCATAGATCGGTAAGACCAATCTTGGTGACGGTCCACAGTTCATTTTCCATAGCCATGAGTCGCTTCTTCATCATGGCTTTCCACCGAGGATACTCATGACCGTCAAAGGTGGGGCCAGATACATTCCTCAATCCTGTAGTCGACATAGCTGAAACTCAAGGTGGTTAAACCAAATCACACAGAACAAGGGAGTACCTTGCTCTGATACCAATTGAAAGTGCTAGTTATCGACTAGAGGGGGGGTGAATAGGCAATTTTTATCAAAGTCTTCAAAACGTGGAAGTTTTGAAGACAAACAATGGAAATAACCTAATTGATATGCAGCGGAAGATAAACTACAACAAGCAAGCCATAATCAAGTATGCAATAGTGTTAACGTACGAAGACTAATAGCACCTAGGTAGTAGGATCAGGGTGGAAGATGGTATGAAGCCAATCAACAATAGTAGTCAAGCAATGAAGTCAATCAGATAAGACAAATAAGCAATGACTTCACGAAGACAAACTCAAAGTAAAGGAGGGAAGAGATAGAACCAGTTGCTTGTTGAAGACACAAGATTTGTTGGACCAGTTCCAGTTGCTGTGACAACTGTATGTCTGGTTAGGGAGGCTGAGATTCAACTCAGAAGACCGTGTCTTCACCTTGTTCCCCTTGAGCTAAGGTCACTTAGTCCTCGCCCAATCACTCTGGTAAGTCTTCAAGGTATACTTCCAAACCTTCACAGACTTCGTTCACCTGGCAATCCACAATGACTCTTGGATGCTCAGAACGCGACGCCTAACCGGCTGGAGGATACACACTCCTCAAGTGTAATAAGTCTTCAGGTCACACAGACAGAAAGACTTCAGTGATGCCTAACATTCTTTGGCTCTGGGTGTCTGGGCTTTGTCCTCGCAAGGATTTCTCTCTCTCAAATGCTTCGAGGTGGGTTGCTCTCAAACGACAAAAGCCGTATATTAACTCTGAGCAGCCACCAATTTATGGTGTAGGGGGTGGGCTATTTATAGCCACTAGGCAACCCGACCTAATTTGTCCGAAATGACCCTGGGTCACTAAGGAACTGACACGTGTTCCAACGGTCAGATTTCAAACACACACGACAACTTTACTTGGGCTACAAGCAAAGCTGACTCATCCAACTCTGGATAAGATTTTCTCTCATTGTCTTCGCTCGAAGACATAGGATTTGGGTTGAGCATCACTTCAGTCACTCTGACTTAGTTCACTTGGACCCCACTTAACAGTACGATGGTTCCTATGACTCAACAAAGAAGAAAAGGAAACAAGGAAACCACACAGTCTTCGTGCTCCATAGTCTTCACGCCATGTCTTCTCATGTCATAGTCTTCAATATGAATATCTTCTCATACCACCATTGTCGTCAATGTCTTCATACATTTTTAGGGGTCATCTCCAGTAGGTAAACCGAATCAATGAGGGACACTACCTGCGTTATCCTGCAATTCTCACAAATGCATTAGTCCCTCAACCAACTTTGTCGTCAATACTCCAAAACCAACTAGGGGTGGCACTAGATGCACTTACAATCTCCCCCTTTTTGGTGATTGATGACAAACTGGTTGAAGTTTTCAATGGGGATAAAGTATGTGAAATTGTAAAGGATAGGAATTTGTCTTCATAAGTAGCAAGGGCTCCCCCTGAAGATGTGCATATAAATAATTTTGCTTTTGGAATGCAAATGCACATGGCAGGTTGTACTTGTGGAGATCCACTTCAACTTATGAAGATAATTCATCATGCATGAAATGATATAGCAAATAGGATGACATGCATAATGAAAAATGGACGTCTGCAGGGTGATTTAAGTGTGGAAGTTATCATCGCACGTGGAAATGCAAATAAGTAGCAGACGACCATCAAGTTTAAGTGTTACAACTCAGAGAACCAAATGTTTCAAAATGCAAGAGTTGTAAGCACGAGGCAAAATATAACGCAACCGCCCATTTGAACCCGCTTGAAGACTATCAACTCATACACTTCTCCCCCTTTTGTCAGTAATGACCAAAAAGGTTTGAAGACATAGAGCATCTACTCGTCTTCTTGATGAGTAGGTGAAGCAGCAGGGTTGTCGTCGTTGGGTGGCGGTGCAGATGAACTTGGTGCAGTGTCGATGCGCGCAGTAGTAGTAGGAGGTGGTGAAGTAGCATCATCTTCATCATTGATCACTCTGGCATTTACCATTGCCGCGGAGGAAGAATATTCAGAGTCTTCAAGAGATGGAGTTCTTCGTAAGACAGCATTCTATGGAGGAGTGGAGTCAAACTGAAATATTTCATTTAAGCCATCGTCTTGAAGATCTGCTTCAGCACTAAGCAGGGTCAAACTCTTCCATGATCGCCGACAAGTTTCGTGAGCAACAAAGGCATTCTTGGTGGCAAGGTTGCGAATGCGATTGACATCCACCAAGAGGCTTTGCATCTATCTCTTGAGCCAAAAGTGATGTTTATCCTGTTTCTGATGAAGGGCCACAAGAAGTTCTCGATCATTGAGAACGCGAGAATGATTCCGAGGCCTTTGGGCAATGGTGCTTTCAGTGGCTTCAGTAGGTGCTCGATGAGGCAGATGAGTATTTCCAGCCAATGGATAGATTCGTGTAGCTGCTTGAACACCTTCAATGGGTTGAGTGAAGCTTTGGTGCTCGGCATTCTGCAGACAAAGAGGCTTCTTGGCAGGGTCAGGATATATAGCTTCAACTAACATATCAACCTCAGGTAGAAAAATCACATGATTGCGAGCAGAAGGTTGATAGTTGACAGTAGAGTGTCGCTTTATGAGGCGCATGACCCATGGAGCATAAAACTTCAGACCAAAGAGATCAGAGTCGGAGGCAGCAACTTGTCTGATGAAGAAATCTTGTGCATTGAAGCTGATGCCATTGAAGATGTAGAAGACCAAAGTCTTCATAGCTCCTTCAAGCTTTGCCGCTGATGAATGTCCTTTGATAGGCCATAGAGTCCGCCTGATGATGTGATATATGGTGTGTGGCAGATACTCAAGGTCTTCAACAAAGAACTCTGTTGGATATTCAGCGTCACGGGGCAAAGGCTTCATCATGCTCAACATCTGACTCATATTGGGTTCAGGCCTATGAAAGATGCTTTCCAGGGCATTGCGATGATGTTGACAGCCAGGTTCATAGAGTTCTCCGGGAGTGGACAGGCCTATAAGCTCGATGATATCCATAGCTTTGGCTTCATGATGAACGTTTCCGGTCATCCACTCGAGAACCCAAGTCTTCGTATCTCTGTTGTAGCCGCGAATGTGCAGTGTGGCATAGAATTGAAGCAATAGTTCTTCATTCTAGTGTTCTTTATCTGTGACAAAACTGAGCAGCTCAGCATCACGAAAGCAGTCAAGTGCTTCTTCTAAGCAGGGGAGTCCAGTAATGGCTTCAGTGTCGAGGCACATATGAGGGAAGATGCGCCCTTGATCATACAGAACACAGGAGTAATAGCTTCGCTGCTGATGACTCCAGAACTGATCTGATGCAATTCTTGGCTTCGTGTAGGGGTTCTTCGAGCTATCAAAGAATGTGTTGTGGCTCTTGAAGCCATTAGCATTGAAGGACCCGACAGCGGTGGCAGTACCAGGAAACCTTGGCAGTCCTGGCTTGGGCTTCTGGACTTGAGGCCTATGCTCAATGTGATAGTCAAATTGAGGACCAGAGACATTAGGCGGAGGGACCAGGACGGGCCATCTGACTATTGTTAGCTCTCCATGGTTATATGCCTGCTCAATTGTATAGGGCCTTGGTGGCGGAACAAGAGCAGTGGCAGCAACTGAGGCTTCAGGCTGCACAACAGGTGCTTCAGAAGCAGTAGCCACACTAGCTCCAGGTGCAGTGGCCGCATTAGCTTCAGGCACACTGGATGTCATCGGCTTCACTTGCGTTGGTTGTGGCAGCTTCAGGATTTTCAACCTCCACTTGAGGAGCTGGAGGGTCAGGCATTGACACGTTCACTTCATGAACTATTTCTTCAGGAATGGGGGGAGTAGAGACACGTTCTTCTTGACGTTCTTCATCGGCTGATGCAGCCGAATTGTCTTCAGCAGCAGGTGCTTCAGACGCAGATACATTCACAGCAGGAGTGGCTTCTGAAAACACTTGACGTGCAACAGGTTGATGATGCACTTCTCCTTCTGGAATGCTCGGAAGAGGAGCTTGAGGCCTTGGTCCTTTGCGAAGCCTTTGAAGTACTAGCGACGCTTTTGGAGATGGAGTGGGCAGACCCTCATCCTCTTCAGCTTGTACGGATGTTGTGACTTGTTGTTGTTGGGGAGTGTTGGGGGAGTCTTGTTCTTGAGGGCGATCAGAGGACGACCAATGCTGATGAGTTTGCTGTTCATACGAACAGGCGATGATACCACATTGTATTCGATCTGAGGAAGAACTTCATCATCTTCAACATTGTCATGATGACCAATGTCTTCAGCAGTGGTGGGTTCAGCTGCTGGAATATCTTCAGCTTCAGGAGCCTCTGTGGAAGCAGGCTCATGAACAGTCATGTGAAGTTCTTGGGATGCAGATGCAGGATGAATCACTGAGATGGGTTCAACAAAAAGGGGCTCTGTGGGAGCAGCCCGATTCTTCTTGGTCTTGCACTTCTTCTTGGAGGGAGCAGCATCAGAGGCTTCGGTATTCTTCCTCTTTCTGGCTTCTGCCTCTACAGCCCTTGTCTTCTTCTGTTCTGAAGCGGTTGTGGTGACCTTTGGCTTCGAGCCAGTCATGCTACTTGGGAAGATAATGCGTGGAGCTTCTTGGCTTGAAGGTGCAGGCTGATCAGCAGGAAGCTTTTTTTTTCTTTGCTGCCATCCTGGGGACAATGCCAGGACGGCCAAGTGACTTGCGCTTCTCAGCCAAACTCTTCATGCGCTCACGAGAGCCTTGAGCTTCTTGGCGCTTCTTCAGAAAAGCTTCTTTAAGCTCATGCATCATGACCTTAAAGTTCCTGACGTCTTGAACACTCAGCTTGGCCACATGCTTCTTGAATTGAGCCTTTTCATAATCAATCTTGTGCTTGAGCTCAACGATTCGCTGAGCGAGAGCCAGCTCAGGAGCAATGGCGCCATTGAAAGAGACGCTGAGGCCAATTGGAAGCTATAAATCTTCAAAGCTGACGTTTGGGGTGTCGAACCACTCATCAATGAAATTGTGGATGATGGCCACATCAAAGAGAGGCAAATTGCTGAAGATTTCTGCTTCTTCCTTGCTCTTTATCAGCTGCTCAAGAGCATCATCCACAATATCTTCATCACTTGATAGATCAATGGGTTCTTCACGCAGAATAGTAGCAGGAGTCAGAGCTTGATCAGTATGCCTGACAAGTTGCCTTTTCTTCTCCGTTTTATTGGAGATTCGAGATTGATCTTCAGACTGCACACTGGCTTCAGGAGGTGCAGTGGCCAATGGCTTCACACGAGAAGCTTTTGGGGGTGCGGCTGATGATGTAACCTTAACCTTCTTTGGCTTCTTCGGCCTTGGAGTAGGAGTAGGGGCTTCATCAGAATCATCATCATTGTTGGGATGATCCACTCTGGCACCATGAACCAAGACGTAGGAGATGAGACCATCAAGGTTTGCAAAGGGGCCAATTCTATTCTCTTCAGCTTCACGTGTTCCATCCTCACGGGGAGCAGAGGGACCAGGATTGAAGTCTAATCCCCAAGACTTCTTGTTTTCCTTTGCTGAAGACATAGCAAACTGGAAGTTGCACTTGAAGAGATTGTTGTCGCGACACCACAGCAATGATGATGGGTCGGCTTCTTCAGGCTGTGGCCCACGGACCATGCAAGGATAGAATTCTTGCGCAATGGCTTCAGCTTTGTTCTTGGGGGGAAGGCCTCGATAGAGAATATCACCTCAAGGGCTCTTGATAGCATATTTCTCTGCGTACTCCTGGGTGATGAACTTGTACTTGTACCACTGTTCAGCCCAATAGCGTCGAATCCATTGGATTCGAGTCTTGCGCTGATTGTAATCTTCTTCAGGATCTGTTTTATACATTTCTGCTAGATCCTCAGGCAGATCCTTCGAAGTTCCCCCACGACGCTGTCTGCCACCCTTCCTTGCTGATTTTTCTGCAGCCATGAACTTCAAGCTGAATGGCTTCAATATGTTCAGAGGCTTCAGAGATTTACGCTTGCTGGTCAAGCAGGAACTGGCTTCAGGAGAATTGATATGATGTTGTAAGTATTCTGCAAACGAATGCAGACTATGAGAACCAAGGGATTCTCCCACGGACATGTACCTGTGACAGCATTAGAGATGCGAGGGAAGGGGAAGAGGTCATATGCATTCTCAGAAGATTTTGAAGATAAATCAGTTTGAAGACATTGACCTCATGATGCGAGACATTCACTTATATGTGGTGAGTTGGTTCCAGATTTGTACCAATCCGTGAATAAGTACAAGTGAGGAATCAAACTAGATAGGAAATCTAAGTGAATAGACTAGGCATTATGAGATGCAGATAGAATAGATCTAACATTGAGTAGGCAGAAACCACTTTCGGTAAACAGGATGAATCTTGAAGATCAAAAAGGTGGTAAAAATAGAGTTATAATTACCGCACGACGAACTACTAGATGGGAAGAATAGGAGACCGAGCAGTTCAGTCCACCGCGCCCTAACTTGGCAACGGAGGACACCTACGGCGATGGCGGAGAGGACGATGTCCGCGGCCGGCGTGAGGACGGCGTCGGAGAAGTCGCGGCAGCTAAGCACTTCGTCACCGGCGTCGTCGCGAGCTAGCGGTGGCGCTAGGGTTTTGACGGAGGTGGAGAGGTGGAAGAAGGATTTCTTTACCGCAGGGGACAAGTATTTATAAGTAGGTGAGAGACACAACGCAATTACGCTGGTGCCCCTGGCAGTTCAAATCTGAGGGGTACGTGGCAAGCATGCAACATACTTAGAATTGTCCCACGTTCCCACGCCCGCCAAGTATGTCGGATGTTCGTTCTGGCTTCTCCGGATATCAACAATTTAGATCATTCATTTAAATAGAACTTGATGTTTTGTGTCTGTGTCTTCTGCTAACAAGGATGCAGAGAAGACATTCGACAGTTTCAATTGAATGCATATGATTTGGACAGATAGAGTTTGAGATAGGAAGCATAGAGAGATTAGGGTCCGATCACATTCATTTAGTTCAAAAGATTCAACTTGAAGACATAGCTATAAGTGAATGCTGTAGAGGACAGAGCGCTAGTATATATATATATATGCAATCAAATCACTATAGCGCAGAAAAATCATGAAGATAAATTGAAACCGAAGACAAACCAAATGCGAAATCTTTGCAAAATAACGCCATGAGTGAAACACTTCAAACAGAGAAATTTGGTGGTGGCGTTACCCACCGTATAGGAAGTATTAGACCCAGACACGACGCACAATTATCATGGCGCTCCGAAGTCAAATTCCATGTTAATGTATTCACACTCAGAGTGTAAATCTTCATTGATTGAAGATATACATTACTTTTTGTGTTGCACATCTAAGTCATCAACACGCATAAGTGTTAGGATGTGTGCCTGATCACAGGACATTAGAGGATTCCAAGATATTTAGCTCACACCGTAACTTGCAAAACCTTTTCTCATCGAAGGGCTTTGTGAAGATATCTGCCAGTTGCTCTTCAGTGTTGACGTGCATGATATCTATATCTTTCTTCATAACATGATCTCTGAGAAAGTGATGACGTATTTCAATGTGCTTTGTCTTTGAGTGCTGGACTGGATTGTTGGCAATCTTGATGGCACTTTCATTGTCGCAGAAGAGAGGGACTTGCTTCAGATCTATGCCATAGTCCTTGAGAGTTTGCTTCATCCACAGAAGCTGAGCACAACAGGATCCAGCAGCAATGTATTCAGATTCAGCAGTTGAGAGTGATACACAGTTCTGCTTCTTTGAAGACCAACAGACAAGTGATCGACCAAGAAAATGACATGTGCCTGATGTTGACTTGCGATCTACCTTGTCACCAGCATAATCAGCATCCGAGAATCCAACCAGATCAAACCTTAAGCCCTTTGGATACCATAATCCGAGTGTTGGGGTGTAAGCCAAATATCTAAGAATTCGCTTCACTGCTAAGTGATGCGATTCCTTTGGTGCCGCTTGGAATCGAGCACACATGCAAACACTAAGCATAATATCTGGCCTAGATGCACATAGGTAAAGTAAAGAACCAATCATGGAGCGGTATACCTTTTGATCGAACTCTTTACCATTGTCGTCGGGACCAAGATGATGTTTGGCTGGCATTGGCGTCGTGTAACCTTTGCAATCTTGCATGCCGAACTTCTTCAGGCAATCTTTGAGATTTTTTTCTTGAGATATGAAGATGCCAATTCGTTGCTGACGAATTTGAAGACCAAGGAAAAACTTCAGCTCTCCCATCATGGACATTTGATATTGCTCTTGCATCATGTACCCAAACTCATCATTGTACTTCTGGTTGGTGCAGCCAAAGATTATGTCATCCACATATATTTGGCACACAAACAGTTCATCATCATATTTCTTCGTGAAGAGTGTGGGATCGAGGGATCCAGGTTTGAAGCCTTTGCTCTTCAGGAAGTCTTTGATTGTATCATACCAGGCACGAGGAGCTTGGTTGAGGCCATACAGTGCTTTGTTGAGTTTGTACACCATATCAGGATGTTTTGGATCTTCAAAGCTAGGTGGTTGTGCACCATATACTTCTTCTTCAATCTTGCCATTGAGAAATGCACTCTTTACATCCATTTGATATAGAAAGATGTTGTGATGATTTTCATAGGCTAGCAGTATGCGAATGGCTTCAAGCCTAGCAACAGGAGCAAATGTTTCATCGAAGTCAATTCCTTTAACTTGAGTATATCCTTGAGCCACAAGACGTGCTTTGTTTCTGACGACTTGACCATGCTCATCTTGCTTGTTTTGATATATCCATTTTGTTCCTATAATGTTATGCTTGCGAGGGTCAGGTCGCTTGACAAGTTCCCAAACATTATTCAGCTTGAACTGTTGAAGTTCTTCTTGCATGGCTTGAATCCATTCAGGTTCCATAAAAGCTTCAACAACTTTCTTGGGTTCCGATATTGACACAAATGAAAAGTGCCCACAGAAGTTTGCTAACTGTGTTGTTCTTGAGCGAGTAAGCAGACCAGGCGCATTGATGCTATCAATTATCTTCTCAATTTGTACTTCATTTGCAACACGAGGATGAACTGGACGAAGACCTTGCTCATGCTGATCATTGTCATCATTGGAAGTATTGTCTTCAGTCTGAGCATTGTCTTCAGGTTGGTTTGGTGCAGAAATGATAAGTTCCTCTTCAGGCTGTGCTTCAGAGGGCATGATCTCACCAGTTCCCATCAACTTGATAGATTCACAGGAAGGAGCTTCATCAAGTGTACTTGGCAGAATTTATCTTTGTGAACCATTGGTTTGATCAAATCGCACATCCACTGTTTCAACGATTTTGTAGTGGAAGAGATTGAAGACTCTGTAAGAGTGCGAATCCTTTCCATAGCCAAGCATGAAGCCTTCGTGAGCTTTGGGTTCAAATTTTGACTTGTGATGGGGATCCTTGATCCAACACCTAGCACCAAAGACTCTGAAGTAGCTGACATTTGGCTTCTTGCCAGTGAGGAGCTCATAGGCTGTTTTGCCCAGAAGCTTTTGGATGTAGACACGATTGATGATGCGACAAGCTGTATCAATGGCTTCAGGCCAGAACTTTCTTGGTGTCTTGTACTCATCAAGCATTGTTCGAGCCATCTCTATAAGGGTTCTGTTTTTGCGCTCAACAATGCCATTTTGCTATGGTGTGTATGGAGCAGAAAATTCATGAGTGATTCCCATTGTATCCAGATAGAGATCAAGGCCGGTGTTCTTGAATTCAGTGCCGTTATCACTTCTGATATGCTTGATCTTGACGCCATAGTTGTTCATTGCTCGATTGGCGAATCGTCTGAAGACATCTTGTACTTCAGTCTTGTAAAGAATTATGTGCACCCATGTGTATCTTGAGTAGTCATCAACAATGATGAAGCCATAGAGACACGCCGTTGTTGTGAGGGTGGAGTAGTGGGTAGGTCCAAATAAGTCCATGTGTAGCAGCTCGAAGGGTTGAGATGTTGTCATGATTGTCTTCGAAGGATGCTTGGCCCTTGTCATCTTTCCAGCTTCGCAGGCACCACACATATGATCTTTCTTGAACTTGACACCTTCGATGCCTATGACATGCTTCTTTTTGACGAGAGTGTGCAAGTTCCTCATGCCAGCGTGCCCCAGCCTTCGATGCCAGAGCCAGCATTCTGAAGCTTTAGCAAGAAGACATACGGCAAGTTTTGGACCTGCTGAGAAATCTACCATGTATAGATCACCTTTCCTATACCCTTCAAAGACTAGAGATTTGTCAGATTCCATTAGTACAAGGCAACGATATTTTCCAAATATCACAATCATGTTTAAGTCACAAAGCATAGAGACATACATTAAGTTGAATCCAAGGGATTCAACAAGCATCACTTTATCCATGTGTTGATCCTTTGAGATTGCAACTCTACCTAGACCCAATACTTTGCCTTTACCAGTGTCAGCAAATGTGATTTGACTCTTGTCGGATGGACGTAAGGTTGAGTCCATGAGAAGACTTTGATCGCCAGTCACATGATTAGTGCATCCGCTGTCAATAATCCATTCTGAAGCTTTTGGTGACATGCCCTACAGTGCAGTTAGGAGGATAGGCTTCACAAGGTATGTTGTGAAGCATAAGCAGTTGTTGCATACATGGATTATCACATCATAGATGAAAGTTAGCACACAGTATGACAGGTAAGCGATTCATATGTTGACTACATATTAAGTTATTTTATCATGCGTCCCTTTGTGTTTTAGGTCCCCAGCAATTATATCAGACGCCATTGATTGCTGGCTGGAGACCTCATTCTGCAAAAGAGAGTTAATTCTTCTTCACCACCCACATTTTTAGGGGTGGCTTAGAAGCAATGATTCTAAGTGCAGAATCTGAGAATTTCGGCTTTGAAGCCCTAGCAAATAGCCTTGCAGGAGATGAATGATACTCATGTGAATAAGCATAAAAGTTCTTAGTTCTATGAACATAGCAATTTGAAGACACACACTCATATTCATGAGTCTGAGTATGATTTCCCTGCAAAACATTGGCGTTAGGGTGACTCAAGTGAGTCCTGTGTTCGTAAGTAGCCATTGGACCATATGACGCCTTTGGTCTGGGGTTTGTCTTCTTCCCTGGTGGTGTCATGATGACATTCACTGGAAGATTCTCAAGGCAGCTTTTGGGAACCCAGATCTTCTTCATAGGAGGTCCATTCCTGCAGTTAGTACCAATATACCTGGCAAACACTTCAGCATTGTGATTTTTGAACAGTTTATAGTTTGCATCAAAGGATTCATCAATGATAATTGGATTAGCACAGGTAAATCCAGATAAAGTAGATGGATCCACTGAAGGTTCCTTTGCAGCAACCCATGTGGTTTTGGGATACTACTCAGGCTTCCAGTAGGAACCATCAGCATTCATTTTCCTCTCGAACCCAACACCCTCTTTCCTAGGGTTTCGGTTCAGAATCTGCTTTTTGAGGACATCACAAAGTGTCTGATGCTTTTCAGACTTTTATACATCTCTGTTTCAAGCAATGTCTTCAACCTAGCATTTTCATCAGAAATAGTAGTGGTATCCTCAGAAGAGGGGTTAGTTACCACATTAGTAGTTGAAGACAGAGAAACAGTAGCAGCAGTGGAACATTCAGCAATAGAGGTAGCGTTATCACGCTCAATGCATTTTAAGCATGGTGGTTCAAATTCGTCCTGAGCGGGACTGATCTGTTGAGCGAGTAATGAATCGTGCTTCTTCAGAAGAACTTCATAATCCACTCTTACCTTTTCAAGATCTTGCTCTCTTTGAAGACATTCAGAAGAAAGTTTCTCATGATCAGATAAGAGGGCATTATGTTGATCTTGAAGGGCGTCAAACTTGGAGTGAAGTCTCTGAAGACTATCAGCCAAAGCTTTTGATTGATCCATTTCTTCGCCCAACATATCATCGCTCTTACTAAGCATGTTTTGAATCTTTTCCAAAGCTCTTTGTTATTTAGTGGCAAGGGAAGCAAGTTTGACATAGCTGGGGCCAAATTCATCACCTGATTCATCATCACTAGTTTCAGAAAGATAGCATTCAGTTAACTTAGCACCTCCTGCCATGAGGCATGGTGAAGATGAAGACGGTTTAGGTGGAAAGGTCATCTCTTTAAGAGACTCCTTGTAGTCATCAAGCCAAGGATCATGATGATTAAGATGACTATCATAGACCTCAGCAAGTCGGTCCCAGATTAGCTTCGCGTGATTGAGGTGCATGACGTTCCTGAACTGATTTCGGGACAGGCAGGAGCAGATGACATCCTTCGCAGTGAGGTTCAGTAGAGTGTACTTACGAATGTCATCAGCCTCCGCCATCTTGCATAGATCGGTGAGACCAATCTCGGTGACGGTCCACAGTTCGTTGTCCATAGCCATGAGTCGCTTCTTCATCATGGCTTTCCACCAGGGATACTCATGACCGTCAAAGGTAGGGCAAGATACATTCCTCAATCCTGCAGTCGACATAGCTAAACTCCAGGTGGTTAAACCGAATCACACAGAACAAGGGAGTACCTTGCTCTGATACCAATTGAAAGTGCTAGTTATCGACTAGAGGGGGGTGAATAGGCGATTTTTATGAAAGTCTTCAAAACATGGAAGTTTCGAAGACAAACAATAGAAACAACCTAATTGATATGCAGCGGAAGATAAACTACAACAAGCAAGCCATAATCAAGTATGCAATAGCATTAACGTTCGAAGATTAATAGCAGCTAGGTAGTAGGATCAGGATGGAAGATAGTATGAAGCCAATCAACAATAGTAGTCAAGCAATGAAGTCAATCAGATAAGACGATAAGCAATGACTTCATGAAGACAAACTCAAAGTAAAGGAGGGAAGAGATAGAACCAGTTGCTTGTTGAAGACACATGATTTGTTGGACCAGTTCCAGTTGCTGTGACAACTGTACGTCTGGTTAGGGAGGCTGAGATTCAACTCAGAAGACCGTGTCTTCACCTTGTTCCCCTTGAGCTAAGGTCACTTAGTCCTCGCCCAATCACTCTGGTAAGTCTTCAAGGTAGACTTCCAAACCTTCACAGACTTTGTTCACCCGGCAATCCACAATGACTCTTGGATGCTCAGAACGCGACGCCTAACCGGCTGGAGGATACACAGTCCTCAAGTGTAATAAGTCTTCAGGTCACACAAACAGAAAGACTTCAGTGATGCCTAACACTCTTTGGCTCTGGGTGTTTGGGCTTTGTCCTCGCAAGGATTTCTCTCTCTCAAATGCTTCGAGGTGGGTTGCTCTCAAACGACAAAAGCCGTATATTAACTCTGAGCAGCCACCAATTTGTGGTGTAGGGGGTGGGATATTTATAGCCACTAGGCAACCCGACCTGATTTGTCCGAAATGACCCTGGGTCACTAAGGAACTGACACGTGTTCCAACGGTCAGATTTCAAACACACACAGCAACTTTACTTGGGCTACAAGCAAAGCTGACTCGTCCAACTCTGGATAAGATTTGCTCTCATTGTCTTCGCTCGAAGACATAGGATTTGGGTTGAGCATCACTTCAGTCACTCTGACTTAGTTCACTTGGACCCCACTTAACAGTACGGTGGTTCCTATGACTCAACAAAGAAGAAAAAGGAAACAACGAAACCACACAGTCTTCATGCTCCATAGTCTTCACGCAATGTCTTCTCATGTCATAGTCTTCAATATGAATATCTTCTCATACCACCATTGTCGTCAATGTCTTCATACATTTTTAGGGGTCATCTCCGGTAGGTAAACTGAATCAATGGGGGACACTACCTGCGTTATCCTGCAATTCTCACAAACGCATTAGTCCCTCAACCAACTTTGTCGTCAATACTCCAAAACCAACTAGGGGTGGCACTAGATGCACTTATAGTTGGGTTCGAGAGGAAAATGAATGCTGATGGTTCCTACTGGAAGCCTGAGCAGTATCCCAAAACCACATGGGTTGCTGCAAAGGAACCTTCAGTGGATCCATCCACTTTATCTGGCTTTACCTATGCTAATCCTATTATCATTGATGAATTCTTTGATGCAAACTATAAACTGTTCAAAAATCAGAATGGTGAAGTGTTTGCCAGGTATATTGGTACTAACTGCAGGAATGGACCGCCAATGAAGAAGATCTGGGTTCCCAAAAGCTGTCTTGAGAATCTTCCTGTGAATGTTGTCATGAAACCACCAGGGAAGAAGACAAACCCCAGACCAAAGGCGTCACATGGTCCAACGGCTTCATACGGAAACGGGACTCACCAGAGTCACCCTAACGCCAATGTTTTGCAGGGAAATCACACTCAAACTGATGAATATGAGCGTGTGTCTTCAAACCGCTATGTTCATAATACTAAGAATTTTTCTGCTTATTCATATGAGTATCATTCATCTCCTGCAAGGCTATTTGCTAGGGCTCCAAAGCCGAAATTCTCAGATGCTGCACTTAGACTCATTGCTCCTAAGCCACCCCTAAAGATGTGGGTGGTGAAGAAGAACTAACTCTCTTTTGCAGAACATGGTCTCCAGCCAGCAATCAAAGGCGTCCGATATTATTGTTGGGGACCTAAAACACAAAGGGACGCATGATAAAATGACTTACTATGTATTCCACATATGAATCGCTTACCTGTCATACTGTGTGCTAACTTTCATCTATGCTGTGATAATCCAAGTGTGCATCAACTGCTTATGCTTCACAACAGACATTGTGAAGCCTATCCTCCTAACTGCACTGTAGGGTATGACACCTCGTGCTTCAGAATGGATTATGCACAGCGGATGCAATAATCATATAACTGGTGATCGAAGTCTTCTCATGGACTCAACCTTACGTCCATCCGACAAGAGTCAAATCACATTTGCTGACACTGGTAAAGGCAAGGTATTGGGTCTAGGTAGAGTTGCAATCTCAAAGGATCAACACATGGATAAAGTGATGCTTGTTGAATCCCTTGGATTCAACTTAATGTCTGTCTCAATGCTTTGTGACTTAAACATGATTGTGATATTTGGAAAATATCGTTGCCTTGTACTAATGGAATCTGACAAGTCTCTAGTCTTTGAAGGGTATAGGAAAGGTGATCTATACACGGTAGATTTCTCAGCAGGTCCACAGCTTGCCGTATGTCTTCTTGCAAAAGCTTCAGAATGCTGGCTCTGGCATCGAAGGCTGGGGCATGCTGGCATGAGGAACTTGGAAACTCTCGTCAAGAAGAAGCATGTCATAGGCATCGAAGGTGTCAAGTTCAAGAAAGATCATTTGTGTGGTGCTTGCGAAGCTGGGAAGATGACGAGGGCCAAGCACCCCTTGAAGACAATCATGACGACATCTCAACCCTTTGAGCTGTTGCACATAGACTTATTTGGCCCTACTCACTACTCCACCCTCACAACGACGGCGTGTCTCTATGGCTTCGTCATTGTTGATGACTACTCAAGATATACATGGGTTCACATAATTCTCTACAAGACTGAAGTACAAGATGTCTTCAGACGATTCGCCAATCGAGCAATGAACAATTATGGCGTCAAGATCAAGCATATCAGAAGTGATAACGGCATTGAATTCAAGAACACCGGGCTTGATCTTTATCTGGATACAATGGGAATCACTCATGAATTTTCTACTCCATACACACCTCAGCAAAACGGCATTGTAGAGCGCAAGAACAGAACCCTCATCGAGATGGCTCGAACAATGCTTGACGAGTACAAGACACCAAGAAAATTCTGGCCTGAAGCCATTGATACAGCTTGTCACATCATCAACCGTGTCTACATCCATAAGCTTCTAGGCAAAACATCCTATGAGCTCCTTACTGGCAAGAAGCCAAATGTCAGCTACTTCAGAGTCTTTGGTGCTAGGTGCTGGATCAAGGATCCCCATCACAAGTCAAAATTTGAACCCAAAGCTCACGAAGGCTTCTTGCTTGGCTATGGAAAGGATTCGCACTCTTACAAAGTCTTCAACCTCTTCCACTATAAAATTGTTGAAACTGTGGGCGTGCGATTTGATGAAACAAATGGCTCACAATGAGAACTCCTGCCAAGCACACTAGATGAAGCTCCTTCCAGTGAATCTATCAAGCTGATGGGAACTGTTGAAATTATGCCCTCTGAAGCACAGCCTGAAGAGGAACTTATCATTTCTGCATCGAACCAACCTGAAGACAATGCTCAGACTGAAGACAATCCTCCCAATGATGACAATGATCAGCATGAGCAAGGTCTTCGTCCAGTTCATCCTCGTGTTTCAAATGAAGTACAAATTGAGAAGATAATTGATAGCATTAACGCACCTGGTCCGCTTACTCGATCAAGAGCAACACAGTTACAATTTTCTGTGGGCATTTTTCATTTGTATCAATATCTGAACCCAAGAAAGTTGTTGAAGCCTTTATGGAACCTGAATGGATTCAAGCCATGCAAGAAGAACTTCAATAGTTCAAGCTAAATAATGTTTGGGAACTGGTCAAGCGCCCTGACCCTCGCAAGCATAACATTATTGGCACAAAATGGATATATCGAAACAAAGAAGATGAGCATGGTCAAGTCATCAGAAACAAAGCACGTCTTGTGGCTCAAGGATATACTCAAGTTGAAGGAATTGACTTAGATGAAACATTTGCTCCTGTTGCTAGGCTTGAAGCTATTCACATACTGCTAGCCTATGCTAATCATCACAACATCTTGCTATATCAAATGGATGTGAAGAGTGCATTTCTCAATGGCAAGATTGAAGAAGAAGTGTATGTTGCTCAACCACCTGGCTTTGAAGATCCAAAACATCCTGATATGGTGTACAAACTCAACAAAGCACTGTATGGCCTCAAACAAGCTCCTCGCGCTTGGTATGATACAATCAAAGACTTCCTGAAGAGCAAGGGCTTCAAACCTGGATCCCTCGATCCCACACTCTTCACGAAGACATATGATGGTGAACTGTTTGTATGCCAAATATATGTGGATGACATAATCTTCGGTTGCACCAATCAGAAGTATAGTGATGAGTTTGGATACATGATGCAAGAGCAATATCAGATGTCCATGATGGGTGAGCTGAAGTTCTTCCCTGGTCTTCAAATTCGTCAGCAAAGAAATGGCATCTTCATATCTCAAGAAAAATATCTCAAAGATTGCCTGAAGAAGTTCGGAATGCAAGATTGCAAAGGTTACACGACGCCAATGCCAGCCAAACATCATCTTGGTCCCGACAACAATGGTAAAGAGTTCGATCAAAAGGTATACTGCTCCATGATTGGTTCTTTACTTTACCTATGTGCATCTAGGCCAGATATTATGCTTAGTGTTTGCATGTGTGCTCGATTTCAAGCGGCACCAAAGGAATCGCATCACTTAGCTGTGAAGCGAATTCTTATATATTTGGCTTACACCTCAACACTCGGATTATGGTATCCAAAGGGATCAAGGTTTAACCTGGTTGGATTCTCGGATGCTGATTATGCTGGTGACAAGGTGGATCGCAAGTCTACATCAGGCACATGTCATTTTCTTGGTCGATCACTTGTCTGTTGGTCTTCAAAGAAGCAGAATTGTGTATCACTCTCAACTGCTGAATCTGAATACATTGCTACTGGATCCTGTTGTGCTCAGCTTCTATGGATGAAGCAAACTCTCAAGGACTATGGCATCAACCTGAAACAAGTACCTCTCTTCTGCGACAACGAAAGCGCCATCAAGATTGCCAACAATCCAGTTCAGCACTCGAAGACAAAGCACATTGAAATTCGTCATCATTTTCTCAGAGATCATGTCATGAAGAAAGATATTGACATCATTCACGTCAACACTGAAGAACAACTGGCAGATATCTTCACAAAGCCCTTGGATGAGAAAAGGTTTTGCAAGTTACGGTGTGAGCTAAATATCTTGGAATCCTCTAATGTCCTGTGATCAGGCACACATCCTAACACTTATGCATGTTGATGACTTAGATGTGCAACACACGAAGTAAGGTATATTTTCAATCAATGAAGACTTACTTTCTGAGTGTGAATACATTAACGTGGAATTTGACTTCGGAGCGCCACGATAATTGTGCGCCGTGTCTGGGTCTAATACTTCCTATACGGTGGGTAACGCCACCACCAAATTTCTCTGTTTGAAGTGTTTCACTCATGGCGTTACTTTTGCAAAGACTTCGCATTTGGTTTATCTTCAGTTTCAATTTATCTTCATGATTTTCTGCGCTATGATGATTTGATTGCATATATATATACTAGTGTTCTGTCCTCTACAACATTCACTTATAGCTATGTCTTCAAGTTGAATCTTTTTGAACTAAGTGAATGTGATCGGACCCTAACCTCTCTATGCTTTCTATCTCAAACTCTATCTGTCCAAATCATATGCATTCTATTGAAACTGTCGAATGTCTTCTCTGCGTCCTAGTCAGCAGAAGGCAAAGAGACAAACATTTAATTTGTTTTAAATGACTTATCCTTATTATTGAAATCCGGAGAAGCCAGAACAACTCTCCGACATGCCTGGCGGGCGTGGGAATGTGGGACAACTCCGAGTATGTTGCATGCTTGCCACGTGTTTCACGGATGTGAACAGACAGGGGCACCTGCGTAATTGCGCTGTGCCGCACACCTACTTATAAATACGTGTCCCCTGCGGTAAAGAAATCCTTCTTCCACCTCTCCACCTCGTCAAAACCCTAGCGCCACCGCTAGCTCTCGACGACGCCAGCGACGAAGCGCTTAGCTGCCGCGACTTCTCCGACGCCGTCCTCACGCCGGCCGCGGACATCGTCCTCTCCGCCGTCGCCGTAGGTGTCCTCCGTCGCCAAGTTAGGGCATGGTGGGCTGAACTGCTCGACCTCCTATTCTTCCCATCTAGCAGTTCTTCGTGCAGTAATTATAACTCTATTTTTACCACCTTTTTGATCTTCATAGATCCATCCTATTTACTGAAAGTGGTTTCTACCTACTCAATGTTAGATCTATTCTGTCTGCATCTCATAATGCCTAGTCTATTCACTTAGATTTCCTATCTAGTTTGATTCCTCACTTGTACTTATTCATGGATTGGTACAAATCTGGAACCAACTCACCTCATATAAGATAATGTCTTCGCATCATGAGGTCAATGTCTTCAAACTGATTTATCTTCAAAATCTTCTGAGAATGCATATGACCTCTTCCCCTTCCCTCGCATCTCTAATGCTGTCATAGGTACATGTCCGTGGGAGAATCCCTAGGTTCTCATAGTCTGCATTCGTTTGCAGAATTCTTACAGCAACACATTGATTCTCCTGAAGCCAGTTCCTGTCTGACCAGCAAGCGAAAGCCTTTGAAGCCTTTGAACATATTGAAACCGTTCAGTTTGAAGTTCATGGCTACGGAGAAATCTGTCAGGAAGGGTGGCAGACAGCGTCGTGGGGGAACTTCAAAGGATCTGCCTGATGATCTTGCAGAAATATATAAAACAGATCCTGAAGAAGATTACAATCAGCGCAAGACTCGAATCCAATGGATTCGACGCTATTGGGCTGAACAGTGGTACAAGTACAAGTTTGTGACCCAGGAGTACGTAGAGAAAAATGCTATCAAGAGCCCTTGGGGTGATATTCTCTATCGAGGCCTTCCCCCCAAGAACAAAGCTGAAGCCATTGCGCAAGAATTCTATCCTTGCATGGTCCATGGACCATAGCCTGAAGAAGCCGACCCATCATCATTGCTCTCGTGTCGTGACGACAATCTCTTCAAGCGCAACTTTCAGTATGCTAAGGCTTTGGCAAAGGAAAACAAGAAGTCATGGGGATTAGACTTCAATCCTGGCCCCTCTGCTCCCCGTGATGATGGCACACGTGAAGCTGAAGAAAACAGAATTGGCCCCTTTGCAAACCTTGATGGCCTCATCTCCTACATCTTGGTACAAGGTGCCAAAGTGGATCATTCTGACAATGATGTTGATTCTGATGAAACCCCAGCTCCTCCTCCAAGGCCGCAGAAGCCAAAGAAGATTAAGGCTTCATCATCAGCTGCACCTCCAAAAGCTTCTCGTGTGAAGCCACTGGCAACTGCACCTCCTGAAGCCAGTGTGTAGTCTGAAGATCTTTCACGCATCTCCAATAAGATAGAGAAGAAAAAGAAAATCGTCAAGAGTACTGATCAGGCTTTGACTCCTGCTGCTATTCTGCGTGAAGAGCCCATTGATCTGTCCAGTGATGAAGATCTTGCTGATGATGCCCTTGAGCAACTGATAAAGAGCAAGGAAGAAGCAGAAATCTTCAACAACTTGCCTCTCTTTGATGTGGAAATCATCCATAACTTCATTGATGAGTGGTTCGACTCCCCCAATCTAAGCTTTGAAGATTTGCAGCTTCCCATTGGCCTCAGCGTCTCTTTCAATGGCGCCATTGCTTCTGAGCTAGCTCTTGCTCAGCGCATCGTTGAGCTGAAGAACAAAATTGATTATGAGAAGGCTCAATTCAAGAAGCATGTGGCGAAGCTCAGTGTTCAAGACGTCAGAAACTTCAAGGTCATGCTGCATGAGCTTAAAGAAGCTTTTCTGAAGAAGCGCCAAGAAGCTCAAGGCTCTCATGAGCGCATGTAGAGTTTGGCTGATAAGTGTGTGCTTGCCTACAATGAGGCTGAGAAGCGCAAGTCACTTGGCTGTCCTGGCATTGACCCCGGGATGGCTGCAAAGAAGAAGAAATCAACTGTCCAGCCTGCACCTTCAAGCCAAGAAGCCCCTCCCATTATCTTCCCAAGCAGCATGACTGGCTCGAAGCCAAAGGTCACCACAACCGCTTCAGAACAGAAGAAGACGAGGGCTGCCGAGGCTGAAGCCAGAAAGAGGAAGAATACTGAAGCCTCTGATGCCGCTCCCTCCAAGAAGAAGCGCAAGACCAAGAAGAACCGGACTGCTCCCATAGAGCCCCTTGTCGTTGAACCCATCTCAGTGGTTCGTCCTGCATCTGCATCCCAAGAACTTCGCATGACTGTTCATGAGCCTGCTTCCACAGAGGCTCCTGAAGCTGAAGAGATTCCAGCAGTTGATCCCACCGCTGCTGAAGACATTGGTCATCATGACAATGTTGAAGATGATGAAGTTCTTCCTCAAATTGAATATAATGTGGTATCATCGCCTGTTCGTACGAACAGTGAAATCATCAGCATTGGTCGTCCTCTGACGCCAATTGCTCAGGATGCTTCATGGGCTGATCGCCCGCAAGAACAAGATTCCCCAAGTACTCCCCAACAACAACAAGCCACACCATCCGTACAAGTTGAGGAGGATGAGGACCTGCCCACTCCATCTCCAAAGGTGTCGCCTGTACTACAAAGGCTTCGCAAAGGACCAAGGCCTCAAGTCCCTCTTCTGAGCATTCCAGAAGGAGAAGTGCATCATCAACCTGTTGCACGTCAAGTGTTTTCAGAAGCCACTCCTGCTGTGAATGTCTCCGTGTCTGAAGCCCCAGCTGCTGAAGACAATCCTGCTGCATCAGCCGATGAAGAACGTCAAGAAGAACGTGTCCATACTCCCCCCATTCATGAAGAAACTGTTCCTGAAGTGAACGTGTTTGTGCCTGACACTCCAGCTCAGCAAGTGGAGGTTGAAAATCCTAAAGCTGCCATTACCAACGCAAGTGAAGCTCATGACGTTGTCATGACTGAAGCTAATGTGGAGCTTGAACCAAACAGTGTGCCTGAAACCAATGAGGCAACTGCTCCTGAAGCACATGTTGTGCAGCCTGAAGCCTCAGCTGCTGCCACTGCTCCTGTTCCGCCACCAAGGCCCTATACAATCGAGCAAGCATACAACCATGGCGAGCTAATCACAGTAAGATGGCCCGTTCTGGTCCCTCCGCCTATTGTCTCTGGTCCTCAATTTGACTATCACATTGAGCATAGGCCTCAAGTCCAGAAGCCCAAGCCAAGACTACCAAGGTTTCCTGGTACTGCCACATCTGTCAGGTCCTTCAATGCAAATGGCTTCAAAAGCCACAACACATTCTTTGACAGCTCAAAGAACCCCTACACGAAGCCAAGAATATCATCAGATCGGTTCTGGAGTCATCAGCAGCGAAGCTATTACTCCTGTGTTCTATATGATCAAGGGCGCATTTTCCTTCATATGCGCCTCGACACTGAAGCCATTGCTGGACTGCCCTGCTTAGAAGAAGCACTTGACTGCTTTCGTGATGCTGGTGTGCTCAGCTTTGTCACAGACAAAGAACATTGGAATGAAGAGCTATTACTTCAATTCTATGCTACACTCCACATTCACGGTTATAACAGAGATACGAAGACATGGGTTCTCGAGTGGATGATAGGAAATGTTCATCATGAAGCCAAAGCTCTTGACATCATTGAGCTTACAGGCCTATCCACTCCCGGAGAGCTCTATGAACCTGGTTGTCAAAACCACCGCAATGCATTGGAGAGCATCTTCCATAAGCCTGAACCCAATATGAGCCAGATGTTGAGCATGATGAAGCCTTTGCCATGTGATGCTGAATATCCAAAGGAGTTCTTTGTTGATGACCTTGAGTATCTGCCACGCACCATATATCACATCATCAGGCGGACTCTATGGCCTATCAAAGGACATTCATCAGCTGCAAAACTTGAAGGAGCCATGAAGACATTGGTCTTTTACATCCTCAATGGCATCAGCTTCAATGCGCAAGATTTCTTCATCAAGCAACTGGCTGCATCTGGATCTGACCTCTTCGGACTGAAATTCTATGCTCCATGGGTCACGCACCTCATCAAGCGACACTCTGCTATCAACTATCAACCATCTGCTCGCAATCATGTGATCTTCCTACTAGAGGTTGATATGTCAGTTGAAGCCATATATTCTGACCCTGCCAAGAAGCCTCTTTGTCTTCAGAATGCCGAGCACCAAAGCTTCACTCAACCCATTGAAGGTGTTCAAGCAGCAACACGAATCTATCCATTGGCTGGAAATACTCGTATGCCTCATCGAGCACCTACTGAAGCCACTGAAAGCACCATTGCCCAAAGGCCTCAGAAGCATTCTCGCGTTCTCAATGACCGAGAACTTCTTGTGGCCCTTCATCAGAAACAGGATAAACATCACTTTTGGCTCAAAAGACAGATGCAAAGCCTCTTGGTGGATGTCAATCGCATTCGTAACCTTGCCACTAAGAATGCCTTTGTTGCTCATGAAACTTGCCGGCGATCATGGAAGAGTTTGACCCTGCTCAGTGCTGAAGCTGATCTTCAAGATGATGGCTTCACTGAAAGATTCAAGTTTGACTCCACTCCTCCATGGAATGCTGTCCTACGAAGAACTCCATCTCTTGAAGACTCTGAATATTCTTCCTCCACGGCAACTGTCAATGCCAGAGTGATCGATGACGAAGATGATGCTACTTCACCACCTCCTACTACTGAACGCATCGGCACTGCACCAAGTTCCTCTGCACCGCCAACCAACGACGATAACCCTGCTGCTTCACCTACTCATGAGGACGAGAAGATGCTCTATGTCTTCAAACCTTTTTGGTCATTACTGACAAAAGGGGGAGAAGCATATGAGTTGATAGTCTTCAAGCGGGTTCATAAGGGCGGTTGCTTTATATTTTTGCCTAGTGCTTACAACTCTTGCCTTTGATACACTTCGTTCTTTGAGTTGTAACACTTAAACTTGATGGTCGTCTGCTACTTATTTGTGTTTCCACGTGCGATGATAACTTCTGCACTTAGATCATTCTGCAGACGTCCATTTTTCATTATGCATGTCATTCTCTTAGCTATATCATTTCATGCATGATGAATTATCTTCATAAGTTGAAGAGGATCTCCACAAGTACAACCTGCCATGTGCATTTGCATTCCAAAAGCAAAATATTTATATGCACATCTTCAGGGGGTTCCTTGCCACTTATGAAGACAATACGCTATCCTTTACAATTTCACATACTTCTTTCCCGTTGAAAACTTCAACCAGTTTGTCATCAATCACCAAAAAGGGGGAGATTGTAAGTGCATCTAGTGCCACCCCTAGTTGGTTTTGGAGTATTGACGACAAAGTTGGTTGAGGGACTAATGCGTTTGTGAGAATTGCAGGATAACGCAGGTAGTGTCCCTCATTGATTCGGTTTACCTACCGGAGATGACCCCTAAAAATGTATGAAGACATTGAAGACAATGGTGGTATGAGAAGATATTCATATTGAAGACTATGACATGAGAAGACATTGCGTGAAGACTATGTGGCTTCGTTGTTTCCTTTTCTTCTTTGTTGAGTCATAGGAACCACCGTACTGTTAAGTGGGGTCCAAGTGAACTAAGTCAGAGTGACTGAAGTGATGCTCAACCCAAATCCTATGTCTTCGAGCGAAGACAATGAGAGCAAATCTTATCCAGAGCTAGATGAGTCAGCTTTGCTTGTAGCCCAAGTAAAGTTGCCGCGTGTGTTTGAAATCTGACCGTTGGAACACGTGTCAGTTCCTTAGTGACCCAAGGTCATTTCGGACAAATCAGGTCGGGTTGCCTTGTGGCTATAAATAGCCCACCCCCTACACCATAAATTGGTGGCTGCTCAGAGTTAGTTTACGACTTTTGTCGTTTTGAGAGCAACCCACCTCGAAGCCTTTGAGAGAGAAATCCTTGCGAGGACAAAGCCCAAACACCCAAAGCCAAAGAGTGTTAGGCATCACTAAAGTCTTTCTGTCTGTGTGACCTGAAGACTTATTACACTTGAGGACTGTGTATCCTCCAGCCAGTTAGGTGTCGCGTTTTGAGCATCCAAGAGTCATTGTGGATTGCCGGGTGAACGAAGTCTGTGAAGGTTTGGAAGTCTACCTTGAAGACTTACCAGAGTGATTGGGCGAGGACTAAGTGTCCTTAGCTCAAGGGGAATAAGGTGAAGACACGGTCTTCTGAGTTGAATCTCAGCCTCCCTAACCAGACGTACAGTTGTCACAGCAACTGGAACTGGTCAAACAAATCCTGTGTCTTCAACAAGTGACTGGTTCTATCTCTTCCCTCCTTTACTTTGAGTTTGTCTGCGTGAAGTCATTGCTTATCTGTCTTATCTGGTTGACTTGATTGCTTGACTACTATTGTTGATTGGCTTCATACCATCTTCCATCCTGATCCTACTACCTAGCTGCTATTAGTCTTCGTACGTTAACACTATTGCATACTTGACTATGGCTTGCTTGTTGTAGTTTATCTTCCGCTGCATATCAATTAGGTTATTTCCATTGTTTGTCTTCAAAACTTCCATGTTTTGAAGACTTTGATAAAAATCGCCTATTCACCCCCCCTCTAGTCGGTAACTAGCACTTTCAACTATAGTCCGGTTTGTATTGGCCTACTCTCTTCAAAGATGCTCGTAAGTTTGTCTTATCTTGTGATGAATGCCAAAGAATAGGTAACATTAGTAGACATCAAGAAATGCCTATGAATTATTCTCTTGTTATTGAACTGTTTGATGTTTGGGGCTTTGATTATATGGGACCTTTTCCTGCCTCTAATGGTTATACACATATTTTAGTTGTTGTTGATTATGTTACTAAGTGGGTAGAAGCTATTCCAACTAGTAGTGCCGATCATAACACTTCTATCAAAATGCTTAAAGAAGTTATCTTTCCGAGGTTAGGAGTCCCTAGATATCTTATGACTGATGGTGGTTCACATTTTATTCATGGTGCTTTCCGTAAGATGCTTGCTAAGTATGATGTCAATCATAGAATCACATCTCCTTATCATCCGCAGTCTAGTGGTCAAGTAGAGTTGAGCAATAGAGAGCTCAAATTAATTTTGCAAAAGGCTGTGAATAGATCTAGAAAGAATTGGTCCAAAAAACTTGATGATGCATTATGGGCCTATAGAACTTCATACAAAAATCCTATGGGTATGTCTCCTTATAAGATGGTTTATGGAAAAGTGTGTCATTTACCTCTTGAACTTGAACATAAGGCATATTGGGCTATCAAAGAGCTCAATTATGATTTCAAACTTGCCGGTGAGAAGAGGTTGTTTGATATTAGCTCACTTGATGAATGGAGAACCCAAGCCTATGAGAATGCCAAGCTATTCAAAGAAAAAGTCAAATGCTGGCATGATAAGAGGATACAAAAGCGTGAGTTTAACGGAGGAGATTATGTGTTATTATTCAACTCTCGTTTAAGATTTTTTGCAGGAAAACTCCTCTCAAAATGGGAAGGTCCCAATGTTATCGAGGAGGTCTATCGTTCTGGTGCCATAAAAATCAACAACTTCAAAGGCACAAATCTGAGGGTGGTAAACGGTCAAATAATTAAACACTATATTTCAGGTAATCCAATCAATGTTGAAACCAATATTATTGAAACCGTAACCCCTGAGGAATACATAAGGGACACTTTCTAGAACGTTCCAGACTCCGAAAAGGTATAGGTATGTGGTACGGTAAGTAAACCGACTCCAAAACAACTCCAATGGCATTTTTTATCAGTTTTGGAATATTTAAGAATTTTAGGAAGAAAAAAGTAGTCCAAAAGGGACACGAGGCCCCCACGAGAGTGGAGGGCGCCCCCTGTCTCGTGGGCACCTCGTGTGCCTCCCGGACTCCGTTTTCTTGCATATTATGTATTTTGGTCGGTAAAAATTCATTATATATACTCCTGAAGGTTTTGACCACCGTATCACACAATTATCCTCTGTTTTCGTTTCGAGCTGTTCCTGTAGCAGATTTGGAGCAAGATGTTGTCCCAAGATTCGGAGGAAGAGAGCTATATGGTTGAATATATCGCAAACCCAAAAGCATATGGGGATGTGGAACATTATGGCAGGACCACGGAGGAAGAATAAGATTATGATCCAAAGGGGAAGGAGGAGACAAGCTCCGATAAAGAGGACGATCCGCTACCTCAACCTGGCGATATGCATGTGGAGTTCAAGAAGTCAAGCCTCCCTAAGGTTCAATCTATCCCACCATGTTTTTTGTAGGACAGCAAGGCGGCATTATGCAAAACGATAATGAAACTTGAGATCGAGAATGAGGATCTGAGGGAGGAAAATTTTAGCCTCAGACGCAAGCTAGAGAAGAAAAATGCAATAACTCCACCATCACCACCTCCGAGGACGTAATCACATGGGTATGGGCACTCCCCTTGGCAACTGCCAAGCTTGGGGGAGGTGCCCCGGTATCGTATCACCATCACACTCCTATCTTTATCGCTTTATTTAGTTCGATCCTTTCAGTAGTATCTTGATCTAGTAGTTTGAAGTTTTCATATCAAGTAGTTTTGAGTTTTGCTTTGTGATTTCTTTTTGTAATCGAGTCCGTGAGCTATCTATAATAAAGATTAGTGTTGAGTCAAGGGTTTTGCCATGTTGCTATGATCTTGAGAAAGTAGAAAGAATAAAAGAGTTCATATTGATCTTATGGATAGTGATTACTTCACACATAGAAAGTATGAGGCATAAAAATTGTTGAGAGTTGATAAACTTAGCCTTGGTCATCGTTGCAATTAATAGGAAGTGATAAGGAAAGAGGGGTTCATATATAAATATATTATCTTGGACACTTTATATAATTGGGAGCACTCATTAAGTATGACATGCTAAAAGAGTTGACGTTGGACAAGGAAGACAACGTAATGGTTTATGTTTTCCGACATCTCAGTTAAAGTATATTGTCATTGACCTTCCAAACATGTTGAGCTTGCCTTTCCCCCTCATGCTAGCCAAATTACTTGCACCAAGTAGAGATACTACTTGTGCTTCCAAATACCCTTAAACCCAGTTTTGCCATGAGAGTCCACCATACCTACCTATGGATTGAGTAAGATCCTTCAAGTAAGTTGTCATGTTGCAAGCAATAAAAATTGCTATCTAAATATGTATGACTTATTAGTGCAGAGAAAATAAGCTTTGTATGAACTTGTTCTGGAAGTAATAAAAGCGACGGACTGCATAATAAAGGTCCACATAGAAGGGGCAATATAAAGTGACATTCTTTTGCATTAAGATTTTGTGCATCAACCCTAAACGCACATGACAACCTCTGCTTCCCTCTGCGAAGGGCCTATCTTTTACTTTATGTTTTTACTTTACGCTTGAGTCAAGGTGATCCTCACCTTTCCCCTTTTCATTTTATCCTTTGGCAAGCTCCTCGTGTTTGAAAGGTCATGATATATATATATATATATATATATATATATATATATATATATATATATATATATATATATATATATCCAATTGGATGTAAGTTAGCATGGGCTATTATTGTTGACATCACCTAAAGGTGAATACGTCGGGAGGCAACACAATAAGCCCCTATCTTTCTCAGTGTCTGGCTGAAACTCCATAACCACAAGTACTGCATGAGTGTTAGCAATTGTAGAGGGCTACAAGATAGTTGAGTATGTGAGCTTGCTGAAAAGCTCCATTGTTGATTTTTTCTGATGTTAGAATAAATTGCAATTGCTTCAATGACTGAGATTATAGTTTGTTGGTTCCCAATGAAGTTTTTGAACCATACTTGACATTGTGAATTGATTGTCACTTGAGCATAGGAAATCATATGACAAAATCTATACATGTTGCTGTTATTAGAATGATCATGATGCCCTCATGTCCGAATTTTATTTTTATCGACACCTCTATCTCTAAACATGTGGACATATTTTTCGATTTCGGCTTCCGGTTGAGGAAAAGCGAGGTCTAAGCTTGGGGGAGTTGATCCGTCCATTTTGCATCATGCTTTTATATCGATATTTATTGCATTATGGGTTGTTATTACACTTTATATCTCAATACTTATGGCTATTCTCTCTTATTTTACAAGGTTTATCATGAAGAGGGGGAATGCCGGCAGCTGGAATTCTGGCTGGAAAAGGAGCAAACATTGGAAACCTATTCCGCACAGCTCCAAAAGTCCTGAAACTCCACGAAACAACTTTTTGGAATTAATAAGAATTTCTGAGAAAAAGGAATATGCCAGGGGGCCCACACCCTGTACAGGAGATAGGGGGGCGCCCCCCCTATAGGGCGCGCCCCCTATCTCCTAGGCCCCCTGGTGGGCCTCCGACGTCCATCTTCTGCTATATCATCACTTTTACCCTGGAAAAAATCGTGGGCAAGCTTACGGGACGAAACTCCGCCGCCACGAGGTGGAACCTTGGCGGAATCAATCTAGGGCTCTGGCGGAGCTGTTCTGCCGGGGACACTTCCCTCCGGGAGGGGGAAATCATCACAAACGTCATCACCAACGATCCTCTCATAGGGAGGGGGTCAATCTCCATCAACATCTTCACCAGTACCATCTCCTCTCAAAACCCTAGTTCATCTCTTGTATCCAATCTTGTATCAAAACCACAAATTGGTACCTGTGGGTTGCTAGTAGTGTTGATTACTCCTTGTAGTTGATGCTAATTGGTTTACCTAGTGGAAAATCATATGTTCAGATCCTTTATGCATATTATTACTCCTCTGATTATGAACATGAATATGCTTTGTGATTAGTTACGTTTGTTCCTGAGGACATGGGTGAAGTCTTGCTATTAGTAGTCATGTGAATTTGGTATTCGTTCGATATTTTGATGAGATGTATGTTGTCTTTTCCTCTAGTGGTGTTATGTGAACGTCGACTACATGACACTTCACCATTATTTGGGCCTAGAGGAAGGCATGTGGAAGTAATAAGTAGATGATGGGTTGCTAGAGTGACAGAAGCTTAATCCCTAGTTTATGCGTTGCTTCATTAGGGGCTGATATGGACCCATATGTTTAATGCTATGGTTAGGTTTACCTTAATACTTCTTTTGTAATTGCGGATGCTTGCAATAGGGGTTAATCATAAGTGGGATGCTTGTCCAAGTTAGGGCAGTACCCAAGTACCGGTCCACCCACATATCAAATTATCAAAGTACCGAACGCGAATCATATGAACGTGATGAAAACGAGCTTGACGATAATTTGCAATGTGTCCTCGGGAGCTCCTTTGTCATTATTAGAAATTGTCCAGGCTTATCCTTTGCTACATAAAGGATTGGGCCACCTTGCTGCACTTTATTTACTTGTTACTCGTTACTATTTATCTTATCACAAAACTATCTATCACCTAAAATTTCAGTGCTTGCAGAGAAAACCTTACTGAAAACCACTTATCATTTCCTTCTACTCCTCATTGGGTTCGACACTCTTACTTATCAAAAGGACTACGATTGATCCCCTACACTTGTGGGTCATCAAGCCACATGGTGGAATTCAAGCCCGTCGAACCGAGCTGACATTTTGAGGACGTCATTACGGTAGGCCGCCATTTTCGGATCCTTGGCATCAAAGTCTTCGTTTATTTGTGCTATTGCGAGGTTTGAATCCCCGCGCACCTACAGGCGTTGTATGCCCATAGAGACTGCCATCCAGAGACCATGCAATAGAGCCTCGTATTCGGCTGTGTTGTTGGAGTCTGTGTATAATGTTTGGAGTACGTATTGGACCGTGTCTCCGGTGGGAGACGTCAGGACTACACCTGCTCCCAGTTCGGCCAGCATTTTAGAGCCGTCGAAGTGCATGATCCAGTTAGAGTACTCGTCGTACTCTTTAGGGAGTTCGGCTTCTGTCCATTCAGCGACAAAGTCAGCCAGTACTTGTGGCTTGATGGCCCGCCGTGGCTTGTATGTTATGTCGAACGGAAGGAGCTCGATGGCCATTTAGCAATCTGGCCCGTTGCATTGCGGTTATTTATTATGTCGTTGAGTGGTACTTCGGAGGCCACCGTAATCGAGCACTATTGAAAGTAGTGTCGTAGCTTCCGGGATGCCATAAAGACTGCGTATGCTATCTTTTGATAGTGTGGGTATCGAGATTTGCATGGGGTGAGGACCGTGGATACGTAATATACCGGCTTCTAGAGCGGGAACTTGTATCCTTTAGCTTCTCGTTCGACGACGAGCACTGCGCTTACAACTTGATGTGTTGCAGCTATGTACAATAGCATAGGTTCGCCAATATTTGGCGCTGTTAGAACTGGATTACTGGCCAACAAGGTCTTTATTTCGTCCAGTCCAGCCGCGGCTGCATTCGTCCATACGAAGTGTTCGGTGCACCGAAGAAGGCGGTAAAGAGGTAATGCCTTTTCTCCTAACCGGGAGATAAAGCGGCTTAAGGCAGCCACGCATCCAGCTAGTTTCTGGATATGCTTGAGGTCTGTTGGGGTCGCCAACTGCGACAGAGCTCGGATTTTTGCTGGATTCGCTTCAATTCCTCTATTGGAAACAATGAAGCCGAGCAGTTTCCCCGAGGGGACACTGAAAACACATTTTTCTGAGTTTAGCTTGATGTCGTATGTTCGGAGGTTATCGAACGTAAGCCTCAAGTCGTCTATTAGGGTTTCAACGTGTCTTGTTTTTATGACCACGTCATCCACATATGCCTCCACTGTTTTGCCGATTTGCTTTTCCAGGCATGTTTGAATCATGCGTTGATAGGTTGCACCGGCATTTTTAAGCCCGAAAGGCATAGTGTTGAAGCAGAAAGGACCATATGGCGTTATGAAAGCCGTTGCAGCTTGGTCGGACTCTGCCATCTTTATTTGATGGTATCCAGAGTATGCGTCGAGAAAACACAGTGAGTCGTGTCCTGTGGTGGCGTCGATGATTTGGTCGATGCGAGGGAGGGGGAAGGGATCCTTGGGGCAAGCCTTGTTGAGGTCTTTGAAGTTGATGCATAGGCGCCATGATTTGTCCTTCTTTGGTACCATTACCAGATTTGCCAGCCAATCCGGATGCTTGGTATCTCTGATGAATCCGGCCTCGAGTAGCTTGGCTAGCTCTTCCCCCATGGCTTGCCGCTTGGGCTCTGAGAAGCGCCTAAGAGTCTATTTGATAGGCTTGTATCCTTTCAGTGTGTTGGGGCTGTGTTCGGCCAGTCTACGTGGGATGCCCGGCATGTCCGAAGGGTGCCAAGCGAAGATGTCCCAGTTCTTGCGTAGGAATTCTCGTAGTGCGGCGTCCATTGTGGGGCTCAACTGTGTCCTGATGGAAGCTGTCTTCGTGGGGTCCGTTAGGTGGACCTGGAACTTGACTATCTCGTCTGTGGGTTTGAATGAGGTGGACTTGGGTCGCTTGTCGAGTATCACGTCGTCTCTGTCCATGGTGGCATGCAACGTTGTTAGTTCTTCGGCTGCTAGAGCTTCGGATAATGCTTCCAAGGCTAGTGCTGCGGTTTTGTTTTCGGCGCGAAGTGCGACATCCGGATCACTGGCTAGAGTGATGATTTCATTGGGTCTAGGCATTTTAAGCTTCATGTACCCGTAATGAGGTATAGCTTGAAAGCTTGTGAATGCGTCCCACCCTAGGAGGGCGTGGTATCCGCTGCTGAAAGGAGCCACTTGGAATGTGATTTCTTCGGACCTGTAATTTTCTGGAGTGCCGAATACCACATCGAGTGTGATTTTTCCCGCACACCGTGCCTCCCGACTAGGGATGATTCCCCTGAAGGTTGTGCCGCTTTGTTCAATGCGGCTTTTATCAATTTCCATCTTGTTGAGTGTTTCTTCGTAGATCAAGTTTAATCCGCTTCCGCCGTCCATAAGTACTTTAGCGAGCCGAAAGCCGTCCACGATTGGGCTAAGGACCAATGCGGCTGGTGCCCGGACTGTCTGGAATTGAGGTTCATCACTGGCATTGAAAGTTATAGCAGTGTCATTCCACAGATTTATTTTTGCCACATGGCAGATTTCAGCGGAGCTTCGATGAGCTCGCTTGCGCCTATTGTTTAAGGCGAAAGTCTCGAAGACTGTTAGTACCGTATTGTTGTTGGGGAATGTTGCAGAGAATTAAAATTTTTCCTACGGTTTCACCAAGATCCATCTATGAGTTCATCTAAGCAACGAGTCAAGGGAGTGAGTTTGCATCTACATACCACTTGTAGATTGCGTGCGGAAGCGTTCAAGGGAAGGGTGATGATGGAGTCATACTCGACGTGATTCAGATCACCGATGACCAAGTGCCGAACGGACAGCACCTCCGCGTTCAACACATGTACGGGACGGACGACGTCTCCTCCGTCTTGATCCGGCAAGGAGGAAGGAGAGGTTGAGGAAGACAGCTCCAATGGCAGCACGACGGCGTGGTGTTGGTGGAGAAGCAGCACTCCGACAGGGCTTCGCCAAGCTCGTGACGGAGGAGGAGAGGTGTTGGGGAGGGGAGGGGCTGCGCCTTGGGTTGTGTGTAGCAGCCCTCCCCTCACCCCTCTATTTATAGGGGAAGGGGCAAGGGGGGCCGGTTCCTCTAGATGGGATCTAGAGGGGGGGCGGCTAGGGAGGGGGGACTTGCCCCCCAAGCAAAGGGGGCGCCCCCTCTAGGGTTCCCCCCCAACCCTAGGCGCATGGGCCCAAGGGGGGGGGCGCCCAGCCCTCCAGGGGCTGGTGCCCTGCCCCACGCGGCCCATGTGGCCCACCAAGAGGGGTGGCCCCTCCCGGTGGACCCCCGGAACCCTTCTGGTGGCCCCGGTACAATACCGATATGTCACCGAAACTTTCCGGTGTCCGCATGACAACTTCCCATATATAAATCTTTACCTTCGGACCCTTCCGGAACTCCTCGTGACGTCCGGGATCTCATCCGGGACTCCAAACAGCATTCGGTAATCACATACAAGTCTTCCTAATAACCCTAGCGTCACCGAACCTTAAGTGTGTAGACCCTACGGGTTCGGGAGACACGCAGACATGACCGAGACGACTCTCTGGTCAATAACCAACAGCGGGATCTGGATACCCATGTTGGCTCCCACATGCTCCTCGATGATGTCATCAGATGAACCACGATGTCGAGGATTCAAGCAACCCCGTATACTATTCCCTTTGTCAATCGGTACGTTACAAGCCCGAGACTCGATCGTCGGTATCCCAATACCTCGTTCAGTCTCGTTACCGGCAAGTCACTTTACTCGTACCGTAATGCATGATCCCGTGACCAAACACTTGGTCACTTTGAGCTCATTATGATGATGCATTACCGAGTGGGCCCAGAGATACTTCTCCGTCATACGGAGTGACAAATCCCAGTCTCGATCCGTGTTAACCCAACAGACACTTTCGGAGATACCTGTAGTGCACCTTTATAGTCACCCAGTTACGTTCTGACGTTTGGTACACCCAAAGCACTCCTACGGTATCCGGGAGTTACACGATCTCATGGTCTAAGGAAGAGATACTTGACATTGGAAAAGCTCTAGCAAAATGAACTACACGATCTTGTGCTATGCTTAGGATTGGGTCTTGTCCATCACATCATTCTCCTAATGATGTGATCCCGTTGTCAACGACATCTAATGTCCATAGTCAGGAAACCATGACTATCTGTTGACCAACGAGCTAGTCAACTAGAGGCTTACTAGGGACGTATTGTGGTCTATGTGTTCATACGTGTATTACGATTTCCGGATAATACAGTTATAGCATGAATAAAAGACAATTATCATGAACAAGGAAATATAATAATAACCCTTTTATTATTGCCTCTAGGGCATATTTCCAACAGTCTCCCACTTGCACTAGAGTCAATAATCTAGTTACATTGTGATGAATCAAACACCCATAGAGTTCTGGTGTTGATCATGTTTTGCTCGTGAGAGAGGTTTTGTGAACGGATCTGCGACATTCAGATCCATATGTACTTTGCAAATATCTATGTCTCCATCTTGAACATTTTCACGGATGGAGTTGAAATGACGCTTGATGTGCCTGGTCTTCTTGTGAAACCTGGGCTCCTTGGCAAGGGCAATAGCTCCAGTGTTGTCACAGAGGAGTTTGATCGGCCCCCACGCATTGGGTATGACTCCTAGGTCGGTGATGAACTCCTTCACCCAAATTGCGCGCTGCCTCCGAGGCTTCCATGTACTCCGCTTCACATGTAGATCCCGCCACGATGCTCTGCTTGCAGCTGCACCAGCTTACTGCTCCACCATTCAACATATACACGTATCCGGTTTGTGACTTAGAGTCATCCAGATCTGTGTCGAAGCTAGCATCGACGTAACCCTTTACAACGAGCTCTTTATCACCTCCATAAACGAGAAACATGTCCTTCGTCCTTTTCAGGTACTTTAGGATATTCTTGACCGTTGTCCAGTGTTCCTTGCCGGGATTACTTTGGTACCTTCCTACCAAATTTACGGCAAGGTTTACATCAGGTCTGGTACACAGCATGGCATACATAATAGATCCTATGGCTGAAGCATAGGGGATGACACTCATCTCTTCTTTATCTTTTGCCGTGGTCGGGCATTGAGCCGAGCTCAATCTCACACCTTGCAATACAGGCAAGAACCCCTTCTTGGACTGATCCATTTTGAACTTCTTCAAAATCTTATCAAGGTATGTGCTTTGTGAAAAACCTATGAGGCGTCTCGATCATCTCTATAGATCTTGATGCCTAATATATAAGCAGCTTCTCCAAGGTCCTTCATTGAAAAACACTTATTCAAGTAGGCCTTAATGCTGTCCAAAAGTTCTATATCATTTGCCATCAAAAGTATGTCATCTACATATAATATGAGAAATGCTACAGAGCTCCCACTCACTTTCTTGTAAACGCAGGCTTCTCCATAAGTCTGCATAAACCCAAACGCTTTGATCATCTCATCAAAGTGAATGTTCCAACTCCGAGATGCTTGCACCAGCCCATAAATGGATCGCTGGAGCTTGCATACTTTGTTAGCATTCTTAGGATCGACAAAACCCTCCGGCTGCATCATATAAAGTTCTTCCTTAAGATGCCCGTTAAGGAATGCCGTTTTGACGTCCATCTGCCATATCTCATAATCATAGTATGCGGCAATTGCTAACATGATTCGGACGGACTTAAGCTTCACTACGGGAGAGAAAGTCTCATCGTAGTCAATCCCTTGAACTTGCCGATAACCCTCAGTGACAAGTCGACCTTTATAGATGGTGACATTTCCATCCGCGTGCGTCTTCTTCTTAAAGATCCATTTGTTTTCTATCGCTCGCCGATCATCGGGCAAGTCAGTCAAAGTCCATACTTTGTTTTCATACATGGATTCTATCTCGGATTTCATGGCTTCTAGCCATTTGTTGGAATCTGGAACCACCATTGCTTCTTCATAGTTCGAAGGTTCACCGTTGTCCAACAACATGATTTCTAGGACAGGGTTGCCGTACCACTCTGGTGCGGAACGTGTCCTTGTGGACCTACGAAGTTCAGTAGCAACTTGATCTGAAGTACCTTGATCATCATCATTATTTTCCTCTTAAGTTGGTGTAGGCATCACAGGAACATTTTCCTGAGCTGCACTACTATCCCGTTCAAGAGGTAGTACTTCGTCGAGTTCTACTTTCCTCCCACTTACTTCTTTCGAGAGAAACTCTTTTTCCAGAAAGGATCCGTTCTTGGCAACAAAGATCTTGCCCTCGGATCTTAAGTAGAAGGTATACCCAATGGTTTCTTTAGGGTATCCTATGAAGACGCATTTTCTGACTTGGGTTCAAGCTTTTCAGGTTGAAGTTTCTTGACATAAGCATCGCATCCCCATACTTTTAGAAACGACAGCTTAGCTTTCTTCCCAAACCATAATTCATACGGTGTCGTCTCAACAGATTTAGACGGTGCCCTATTTAAAGTGAATGTAGCTGTCTCTAGAGCATATCCCCAAAATGATAGCGGTAAATTGGTAAGAGACATCATAGATCGCACCATATCCAATAGAGTGCGATTACGACGTTCGGACACACCGTTACACTGAGGTGTTCCAGGTGGCGTGAGTTGTGAAACGATTCCACATTCTCTTAAGTGTGTACCAAATTCGTGACTTAAATATTCTCCTCCATGATCCGATCATAAGAATTTTATCTTTCGGTCACGTTGATTCTCTACTTCATTCTGAAATTCCTTGAGCTTTTCAAAGGTCTCAGACTTGTGTTTCATCAAATAGACATACCCATATCTACTCAAGTCATCAGTGAGAGTGAGAACATAACAATATCCTCCGCAAGCCTCAACACTCATTGGACCGCACACATCAGTATGTATGATTTCCAGCAAGTTGGTTGCTCGCTCCATTGTTTCGGAGAACGGGGTCTTGGTCATTTTGCCTATGAGGCATGGCTCGCATGTGTCAAATGATTCATAATCGAGAGACTCTAAAAGTCCATCAGCATGGAGCTTCTTCATGCGCTTGACACCAATGTGACCAAGGCGGCAGTGCCACAAGTATGTGGGACTATCGTTATCAACTTTACATCTTTTGGTATTCACGCTATGAATATGTGTAACATTACGTTCGAGATTCATTAAGAATAAACCATTGACCATCGGGGCATGACCATAAAACATATCTCTCATATAAATAGAACAACCATTATTCTCCGATTTAAATGAGTAGCCATCTCGTATTAAACGAGATCCAGATACAATGTTCATGCTCAAACTTGGCACTAAATAACAATTATTGAGGTTTAAAACTAATCCCGTAGGTAAATGTAGAGGTAGCGTGCCGATGGCGATCACATCGACCTTGGAACCATTCCTGACGCGCATCGTCACCTCTTTCTTCGCCAGTCTCCGCTTATTCCGCAGCTCCTGCTGTGAGTTACAAATGTGAGCAATGGCACCGGTATCAAATACCCAGGAGTTACTACGAGTACTGGTAAGGTACACATCAATTACATGTATATCAAATATACCTTTAGTGTTGCCGGCCTTCTTGTCTGCTAAGTATTTGGGGCAGTTCCGCTTCCAGTGACCCTTCCCCTTGCAATAAAAGCACTCAGTTTCAGGCTTGGGTCCATTCTTTGACTTCTTCCCGGCAACTGGCTTACCGGGCGCGGCAACATCTTTGCCGTCCTTCTTGAAGTTCTTTTTACCCTTGCCCTTCTTGAACTTAGTGGTCTTATTGACCATCAACACTTGATGTTCTTTCTTGATTTCAACCTCTGCTGACTTCAGCATTGAAAATACTTCAGGAATGGTCTTCACCATCCCCTGCATATTGTAGTTCATCACAAAGCTCTTGTAGCTTGGTGGGAGCGACTGAAGGATTATGTCAATGACCGCCTCATCCGGGAGGTTAATGTCCAGCTGGGACAGGCGGTTGTGCAACCCAGACATTTTGAGTATATGCTCACTAACAGAACTATTTTCCTCCATCTTACAACTATAGAACTTGTCAGAGACTTCATATCTCTCGACCAGGGCATGAGCTTGGAAAACTAGTTTCAGCTCCTCGAACATCTCATATGCTCCGTTTGCTCAAAACGCTTTTGGAGCCCCGGTTCTAAGCTGTAAAGCATGCCGCACTGAACGAGGGAGTAATCATCAGCGCGAGACTGCCAAGCATTCATAATGTCTTGGTTCTCTGGGACGGGTGCATCACCTAGCGGTCCTTCTAGGACATATTGTTTCCTGGCAGCTATGAGGATGATCTTCAGGTTCCGGACCCAGTCCGTATAGTTGCTGCCATCATCTTTCAGCTTGGTTTTCTCTAGGAACGCGTTGAAGTTCATGTTGACATGAGCGGCGGCCATTTGATCTACAAGACATATTTGCAAAGGTTTTAGACTAAGTTCATGATAATTAAGTTCATCTTATCAAATTATTATAATGAACTCCCACTCAGATTAGACATCCCTCTAGTCATCTAAGTGTTACACGATCCGAGTCGACTAGGCCATGTCCGATCATCACGTGAGATGGACTAGTCATCGTCGGTGAACATCTCCATGTTGATCGTATCTTCCATACGACTCGTGTTCGAACTTTCGGTCTCTGTGTTCCGAGGCCATGTCTGTACATGCTAGGCTCGTCAAGTTAACCCTAAGTGTTCTGCATGTGTAAATCTGTCTTACACCCGTTGTATGTGAACGTAAGGATCTATCACACCCGATCATCACGTGGTGCTTCGAAACGACGAACTTTAGCAACGGTGCATAGTTAGGGGGAACACTTTCTTGAAATTATTATAAGGGATCATCTTATTTACTACCGCCGTTCTAAGTAAACAAGATGCATAAAACATAATAAACATCACATGCAATTATATAGTAGTGACATGATATGGCCAATATCATATAGCTCCTTCGATCTCCATCTTCGGGGCTCCATGATCATCTTCGTCACCGGCATGACACCATGATCTCCATCATCATGATCTCCATCATTGTGTCTTCATGAAGTTGTCACGCCAATGACTACTTCTACTTCTATGGCTAATGCGTTTAGCAATAAAGTAAAGTAATTTACATGGCGTTCTTCAATGACACGCAGGTCATACAAAAAATAAAGACAACTCCTATGGCTCCTGCCGGTTGTCATACTCATCGACATGCAAGTCGTGATTCCTATTACAAGAACATGATCTCATACATCACAATATATCATTCATCATTCATCACAACTTCTGGCCATATCACATCACATGACAATTGCTGCAAAAACAAGTTAGACGTCCTCTAATTGTTGTTGCATCTTTTACGTGGCTGCAATTGAGTTCTAGCAAGAATGTTTTCTTACCTACAAATAACCACAACGTGATTTTGTCAACTTCTATTTACCCTTCATAAGGACCCTTTTCATCGAATCCGCTCCAATTAAAGTGGGAGAGACAGACACCCGCCAACCACCTTATGCAACTAGTGCATGTCAATCGGTGGAACCAGTCTCACGTAAGCGTACGTGTAAGGTTGGTCCAGGCCGCTTCATCCCACAATACTGCTGAAGCAAGATAAGACTAGTAGTGGCAAGCAAGTTGACAAGATCTACGCCCACAACAAAATTGTCTTCTACTCGTGCAATAGAGACTACACATAGACCTAGCTCATGATGTCACTGTTGGGGAACGTTGCAGAAAATTAAAATTTTTCCTACGGTTTCACCAAGATCCATCTATGAGTTCATCTAAGCAACGAGTCAAGGGAGTGAGTTTGCATCTACATACCACTTGTAGATTGCGTGCGGAAGCGTTCAAGGGAAGGGTGATGATGGAGTCATACTCGACGTGATTCAGATCACCGATGACCAAGTGCCGAACGGACAGCACCTCCGCGTTCAACACATGTACGGGACGGACGACGTCTCCTCCGTCTTGATCCGGCAAGGAGGAAGGAGAGGTTGAGGAAGACAGCTCCAATGGCAGCACGACGGCGTGGTGTTGGTGGAGAAGCAGCACTCCGACAGGGCTTCGCCAAGCTCGTGACGGAGGAGGAGAGGTGTTGGGGAGGGGAGGGGCTGCGCCTTGGGTTGTGTGTAGCAGCCCTCCCCTCACCCCTCTATTTATAGGGGAAGGGGCAAGGGGGGCCGGTTCCTCTAGATGGGATCTAGAGGGGGGGCGGCTAGGGAGGGGGGACTTGCCCCCCAAGCAAAGGGGGCGCCCCCTCTAGGGTTCCCCCCCAACCCTAGGCGCATGGGCCCAAGGGGGGGGGCGCCCAGCCCTCCAGGGGCTGGTGCCCTGCCCCACGCGGCCCATGTGGCCCACCAAGAGGGGTGGCCCCTCCCGGTGGACCCCCGGAACCCTTCTGGTGGCCCCGGTACAATACCGATATGTCACCGAAACTTTCCGGTGTCCGCATGACAACTTCCCATATATAAATCTTTACCTTCGGACCCTTCCGGAACTCCTCGTGACGTCCGGGATCTCATCCGGGACTCCAAACAGCATTCGGTAATCACATACAAGTCTTCCTAATAACCCTAGCGTCACCGAACCTTAAGTGTGTAGACCCTACGGGTTCGGGAGACACGCAGACATGACCGAGACGACTCTCTGGTCAATAACCAACAGCGGGATCTGGATACCCATGTTGGCTCCCACATGCTCCTCGATGATGTCATCAGATGAACCACGATGTCGAGGATTCAAGCAACCCCGTATACTATTCCCTTTGTCAATCGGTATGTTACAAGCCCGAGACTCGATCGTCGGTATCCCAATACCTCGTTCAGTCTCGTTACCGGCAAGTCACTTTACTTGTACCGTAATGCATGATCCTGTGACCAAACACTTGGTCACTTTGAGCTCATTATGATGATGCATTACCGAGTGGGCCCAGAGATACCTCTCCGTCATACGGAGTGACAAATCCCAGTCTCGATCTGTGTCAATCCAACAGACACTTTCGGAGATACCTGTAGTGCACCTTTATAGTCACCCAGTTACGTTGTGACGTTTGGTACACCCAAAGCACTCCTACGGTATCCGGGAGTTACATGATCTCATGGTCTAAGGAAGAGATACTTGACATTGGAAAAGCTCTAGCAAAATGAACTACACGATCTTGTGCTATGCTTAGGATTGGGTCTTGTCCATCACATCATTCTCCTAATGATGTGATCCCGTTGTCAACGACATCTAATGTCCATAGTCAGGAAACCATGACTATCTGTTGACCAACGAGCTAGTCAACTAGAGGCTTACTAGGGATGTATTGTGGTCTATGTGTTCACACGTGTATTACGATTTCCGGATAATACAGTTATAGCATGAATAAAAGACAATTATCATGAACAAGGAAATATAATAATAACCCTTTTATTATTGCCTCTAGGGCATATTTCCAACAATTGTTTTCTTTGGCGGGATGTTGTTCTGCTTTATGGCTTACAAGAAGATCCTCGCCACTTTTTGCTACCTGCCGGAGTATCCAACATGCTCTAAGGCTATATGTTGGTGCAGTGTCCGGCGTGCTGTGGAGTTTACATGGCCCATTGAGCCATTCTTCCAATACGGTTCCGCGCCCTGGGGTGGGCTTTGGTTTCTTGGGGATTGGATCGGCTGACTTACGAGAGTTAGCCCGTTTAGCTCAGACAAAGGTTTTAGTGAGAGCCGGACTATCCCAAAATTCTGCTTGGGTTTTCCAGGTGCTTTCCATTGCACAGTACTTCTGTACTATGGTTGCCAAGTCAGCAAAGTGTACTACATCATGGAGACTTATATCACTAACGATTCCTTTGTTCGTGCAATTTTTGCAGAAAAGTGAGACTGGATCCTCCTCACGATAGTCCTTGACCTTGTTTAGTACAAGGAGGAACCTGGCCTAGTAGCGATGTACTGTCTCTTGGGGTTCTTGACTGATATGGGAGAGATGGTTTAAGTCCAGGTGGGTGGGTGTAGCTGAATCTGGATTCTGATCCGATCTAACGCCCTGGGGCAGGGGAGCTTCCGGGCTTGACAGCTCGGGATCCGGGGTGCTGCCCAATTTTTCCGGCCCAATGCCCGATTCTATGTCTGGGGTCTAGGTCATGTCTTCCCTTGAGCGGGTGTCCGGCTTAGGGAGCTCGGTGATCCAGACATAATTCGTCCTCAAAATAGAGGGATGATCCATATGTGGCTCCTCCACTACTGCTATCTTGTGGGTGACCGGCGGGGATTTAATATCCCTTTGGTCGGGTTTAAGCCCAATCTGATCATAGTCTGTGGCGATTCCCAAAGCAGCGATGCGATCCAAGAGCTCATTAAGAGAGGAGAGCTCCATTGGATTCATTTGTTCGGCGAGTTCCGAATTGACGTGGAGGCTATTCGTGATGACCCGAGAGGTCATCATCGGCGTGACAGCCGATTGGGCGGCCATGATGAAGCCGCCTAGTTGGAGAGTTTGGCCTACAGCCAGTGCTCCCCCAGAGGTGATGTTTTCCTTGACAACAAGACGGGCCATCGAGCCTTGCAGCGACGACACAGAGGAACTCTCAATGAAAGCACCAATGTCGGTGTTAAAACCGGCGGATCTCGGGTAGGGGGTCCCGATCTGTGCGTCTTAGGCTAATGGTAACAGGAGGCAGGGGACACAATGTTTACCCAAGTTCGGGCCCTCTCGATGGAGGTAAAACCCTACTTCCTGCTTGATTGATATTGATGATATGGGTATTACAAGAGTTGATCTACCACGAGATCGTTGGGGCTAAACTCTAGAAGCTAGCCTATGATGATTATGATTCTGCCTCTAAGGACTAAACTCCCCGATTTATATAGACACCGGAGAGGGCTAGGGTTTACATCGATTCGGTTACAAAGGAGGAAATATAATATCCGAATTGCCAAGCTTGTCTTCCACGCAAAGGAGAGTCCCATTCAGACACGGGGCGAAGTCTTGAGTCTTGTATCTTCACGCTCCAATAGTCCGGACAAAGCATATGGTCCGGCTGTCCGGGTACCCCCTAATCTAGAACTCCCTCAGTGCCCACCCCCCTGGGCACGCCCTCCACTCTTGTGGGCCCCTCGAGGCTCCCCCGACCGACTTCTTTCGCCTATATAAGCCTACATACCCTAAAAACATCGATATAGAAGATAGATCGAGAGTTCCGCCGCTGCAAGCCTCTGTAGCCACCAAAAACCTCTCGGGAGCCTGTTCTGGCACCCTCCCGGAGGGGGAATCCCTCACCGGTGGCCATCTTCATCATCCCGGTGCTCTCCATGACAAGGAGGGAGTAGTTCACCCTCGGGGCTGAGGGTATGTACTAGTAGCAATTTGTTTGATCTCTCTCTCTCTCTCTCTCTCTCTCTCTCTCTCGTGTTCTCTCTATGGCACGATCTTGATGTATCGCGAGCTTTGCTATTATAGTTGGATCTTATGATGTTTCTACCCCTCTACTCTCTTGTGATGAATTGAGTTTTCCTCTTGAAGTTATCTTATCGGATTGAGTCTTTAAGGATTTGAGAACACTTGATGTATGTCTTGCCGTGCTTATCTGTGGTGACAATGGGATTTCACGTGCCACTTGATGTATGTTTTGGTGATCAACTTGCGGGTTCCGCCCATGAACCTATGCATAGGGGTTGGCACACGTTTTCATCTTGACTCTCCGGTAGAAACTTTGGGGCACTCTTTGAAGTACTTTGTGTTGGTTGGATAGATGAATCTGAGATTGTGTGATGCATATTGTATAATCATGCCCACGGATACTTGAGGTGACAATGGAGTATCTAGGTTACATTAGGGTTTTGGTTGATTTGTGTCTTAAGGTGTTATTCTAGTACGAACTCTACAATAGATTGATCCGAAAGAATAACTTTGAGGTGGTTTCATACCCTACCATAATCTCTTCGTTTGTTCTCCGCTATTAGTGGCTTTGGAGTGACTCTTTGTTGCATGTTGAGGGATTGTTATATGATCTATCTATGTTATTATTGTTGAGAGAACTTGCACTAGTGAAAGTATGAACCCTATGCCTTGTTTCCTACCATTGCAATACCGTTTACGCTCACTTTTATCATTAGTTACCTTGCTGTTTTTATATTTTCAGATTAAAAATACCTATATCTACCATCCATATTGCACTTGTATCACCATCTCTTCGCCGAACTAGTGCACCTATACAATTTACCATTGTATTGGGTGTGTTGGGGACACAAGAGACTCTTTGTTATTTGGTTGCAGGATTGTTTGAGAGAGACCGTCTTCATCCTATGCCTCCCACGGATTGATAAACCTTAGGTCATCCACTTGAGGGAAATTTGCTACTTTCCTACAAACCTCTGCACTTGGAGGCCCAACAACGTCTACAAGAAGAAGGTTGTGTAGTAGACATCAAGCTCTTTTCTGGCGCCGTTGCCGGGGAGGTGAGTGCTTGAAGGTATATCTTTAGATCTTGCAATCGAATCTTTTTGTTTCTTGTTTTATCACTAGTTTAGTTTATAAAAGAAAACTACAAAAAAATGGAATTGAGTTTATCTCATACGCTTCATCTTTTTAATATCTTTCATGAGAAGGATGGAAAGGAAAATTGTTCTCAAGTGCTAGAAGAAGAATTACATAGAATGCTTGGCAGAAAATATGTGGATGATGAGCATAATTGCAATGTTGTTAGTATGAATTCCTTGAATATCCATGATGCTAATGATATGCAAGGCCACAAGCTTGGGTAAGCTATGTTTGATGAAGATGATATTTTTTGTTCCCCAAGTTTTGATGAGAATATTTATTATGATGAAAGCATGCCTCCTATTTATGATGATTATATTATGAAAGTGCATTTGGAAGAGTGTCAACTTTAGGAAGTAGTGATCGCACTATTTTGGAGGATGTTGAATATTACTGTGATAATTATGAAAGTGGATTTGGTGAGGCCATGACTTTATTTACTGATGAGTCCGCTATTTCGGAAGAGGTTACAATTGATTATGAGAACAAAGTTGCTATCTGTGATGATTATTGTGATGACTTGTATGCTATTAAGAATAATGATAACCATGAAACTTATCATCATGATTTTTGTTTTCAATTGGATTATGCCTCACATGATAATTATTTTGTTGAGTTTATTCCCACTATTCCGAATAAGAAGAATTTTGCTTATGTGGAGAGTAATAAAAATTCTATGCTTTTAGATCATGAAAAGCATGCTATATGTGCTGGTTATATTGTTGAATTCATTCATGATGCTACTGAAAATTATTATGAAGGAGGAACTTATGCTTGTAGGAATTGCAATAATATCAAGTTTCCTCTCTATGTGTTGAAAATCTTGAAGCTATGCTTGTATTGCCTTCCTATGCTAGTTGGTTATTGTTCCCATAAGTTGTTTGCTCACAAAATCCCTATGCATAGGAAGTTGGTTAGACTTAAATCTTCTAGTCATATGCTTCATGATGCTCTCTTTATGTTCCAATTCTTATCTTTTATGTGAGCATCATTGTCATCATCATGCCTAGCTAGAAAGGCATTAAAGAAAAGCGCTTGTTGGGAGACAACCCAATATTTACCCTTACTGTTTTTGTGTGTTCACATGATTATGCTACTGTAGTAATCATGTTTTATAGCTTTTGTTTCAATAAAGTGCCAAGCAAGACCTTTAGGATAGCTTACGGTAATAGTTGTGTTGATCCTGCTGAAAATCAGAAACTTTTGCACCCAGTAAATTAGTTTTGATAATTTACAGAAACGTGCTTCTATTCTGGAACATGAGTTTTGTGTTGTGGAGTTTTCAAGTTTTGGGTAAAGATTCGATGGACTATGGAATAAGGAGTGGAAAGAGCCTAAGATTGGGGATGCCCAAGGCACCCCAAGATATTCAAGAATATCCAAAAGCCTAAGCTTGGGGATGCCCCGGATGGCATCCCCTCTTTCGTCTTCGTCCATCGGTAACTTTACTTGGAGCTATATTTTTCTTCACCACATGATATGTGTTTTGCTTGGAGCGTAATTTTCTTTTGTTAGTATTAGCTTGCTATTATTTAGAATAATGTTTTGCATCTTTAGTTTCAATAAAAATGTCAAGGATAGCCTTTACCATGCTTACTTTGCAAGTATACATGTTGCTGTTTGAAAACAGAAAGTTTACCGCTGTTGCAAAAATTCCCTAGAAAAGTCAGAGAATGGTATAATGTTGAAACTTTTTGCATATTGAGCTCTGATAAATCTTCTACAGAATAGTATTTTTCTTATAATTTTTGGAGTTAGGGAAGTATTGATACTCTTGCATTCTTTACAGACTGTACTGTTTTGGCAGATTGATGTTATGTTTGCATTGTTTGCATATGTTTGCTTGTTTAATGATTCTATTTGAGGATACGAGTATTAAATATGCAGAGGCATTTAGTATTCAATGTTGAATAATAATTTTAGTGATTTGTTACAGTAGCAAATGATAAGGTTTTGCATTGGTTTATACTAACCTATCTCACGAGTTCTTGTTGAGTTTTGTGTGGATGAAGCTTTTGATAAAAAGAGAAACCATGATATGAGAGGAATTAAGTAGACACAAAAGTTCAAGCTTGGGGATGCCAAAGGCACCCCAAGATAATATTTCAAGAAGTCTCAAGCATCTAAGCTTGGGGATGCCCCGGTAGGCATCCCACCTTTCTTGTTCAACAACTATCGGTTAGTATCGGTTGAGCCTAAGTTTTTGCTTCTTCACACGAGTTGTGCTATCCTTGCAATATCATTTTATTTTGCTTTGCTTGCTGTTTGATTACAATACCAAGATCTGAATTTCTTAAATGAGAGAGAGTCTTCACATAGTTGCATAATTACTTAGCTACTCATTGATCTTCACTTATATCTTTTTGGAGTAGTTTTTCATTTACTCGTGTGCTTCACTTATATCCTATGAGTAAATTGTTGAATGAGTTGAATGTCATAAATCTGAAATTATATATGTCTCATTTTCTTATCCCGTTAGGAGTAATGACTTCACTTCTAAGAAGCAGAGGTTGTAAATTTATTAAAGGTTAGCAAGCATTGTATTGGTCATTTGAACAATTCATGAAAAAATATTTAAGGAAGAGAGATTCCACATATAAATATACTATCTTAGACATCTTTTATAATTGTGAGCACTCATTAAGTATGACATGCTAAAGAGTTGATGTTGGACAAGGAAGACAACGTAATGGGTTATGTTTTCTCACATCTCAGTTAAAGTATATTGTCATGGATCATTCAAACATGTTGAGCTTGCCTTTCCCCCTCATGCTAGCCAAAATTCCTTGCACCAAGTAGAGATACTACTTGTGCTTCCAATTATCCTTAAACCCAGTTTTTGCCATGAGTGTCCACCATACCTACCTATATGCGGTATTTACCTGCCTTTCCAAGTAAATTTGCATGTGCCAAACTCTAAACCTTCAAATTATAATCTGTTTTGTATGCCCGAATCGCTCATGTAGCGACTAGGGGGATGTCAGTATCTTCCATGCTATGTGGGTTATTCTCAAGATGGGTGGACTCCGCTCATCATTCACGAGAAAAATGGCTGGTAACCGGGATGCCCAGTCCCATGATCAAAAGATCAAAATCAAATCAAAAATAATTGCAAACAAAACTCCCCTAGGTTTGATGTTAGTTGGAGGCACCCGTTGTTTCGGGCAAGCCATGGATTGATGATTGTTGGTAGAGGGGGAGTAAAAACTTTTACCATTCTGTTTGGGAACCGCCTATAATGTATGTAGTATGGAAGATATTGGGAACTCTTGGTTGTTATGTTGACAATGAGATCATACCTCTCAAAATTATTTATCTCTATTTCAAAATTGAGCTCTGGAACCTCTGGAAATCCCTGCTTGCCTCTGCGAAGGACCTATCTTTTACTTTTTTGCAAGAGTCAAGGTGATCTTCACCTTTCCCTTTTTAGTTTTATCCTTTGGCAAGCACCTCGTGTTGGAAAGATCCTGATATATATATATATATATATATATATATATATATATCCAATTGGATGTAAGTTAGCATGAACTATTATTGTTGACATCACCCAAAGGTGAATACGTTGGGAGGCAACACTATAAGCCCCTATCTTTCTCAGTGTTTGATTAAAACTCCATAACCATTAGTATTGCATGAGTGTTAGCAATTGTAGAAGACTATATGATAGTTGAGTATGTGGAGTTTGCTAAATCAAAGCTCTGACATAGACCCTTCCTAAAAATAAGATGAATTGTAATTGTTTGATGACTGAGAATGAAGTTTGCTAGTTTTCAAGAAAGTTTTTGGTCTATCCTTTAACATGTGAATAGCTTGTTACTTGATCGCGAGAAGTTTTATGAGATGAACTACTATTATGACATATAATCATGCTAGAAAGGTGATTGGAATTATCATTGACCAAACTTGTGCACCTGCTAGCATCCATACTTCATAAATTCTTTCTTTTATCATTTACCAACTCGAGGACGAGCATGAATTAAGCTTGGGGTTGCTGATACGTCTCCGACGTATCTATAATTTATGAAGCATTCATGCTATTTTATTATCTGTTTTGAATGATTGTGGGCTTTATTATACACTTTTATATTACTTTTGGGACTAACCTATTAACCGGAGGCCCAGCCCATATTGTTGTTTTATTGTCTATTTCATTGTTTCAAAGAAAAGGAATATCAAATGGAGTCCAAATGGAATGAAACCTTCGGCAACATGATTTTTGGAATGAACGTGACTGACGAAACTTGGAGTGCAAGCCAGGGGAGCATCGAGGAAGCCACAAGATAGGAGGGGCGCCCACCCCCCTGGGCGTGCCCTCCACTCTTGTGGGCCCCTTGAGGCTCCCCCGACCGACTTCTTTCGCCTATATAAGCCTACGTACCCTAAAACATCGATACAGAAGATAGATCAGGAGTTCCGACGCCGCAAGCCTCTGTAGCCACCAAAAACCTCTCGGGAGCCCGTTCCGGCACACTGCCGGTGGGTGGATCCCTCACCGGTGGCCATCTTCATCATCCCGGCGCTCTCCATGACGAGGAGGGAGTAGTTCACCCTCGGGGCTGAGGGTATGTACCAGTAGCTATGTGTTTGATCTCTCTCTCTCTCTCTCTCTCTCTCTCTCTCTCTCGTGTTCTCTCTATGGCACGATCTTGATGTATCGCGAGCTTTGCTATTATAGTTGGATCTTACGATGTTTCTCCCTCTCTACTCTCTTGTGATGAATTGAGTTTTCCTCTTGAAGTTATCTTATCGGATTGAGTCTTTAAGGATTTGAGAACACTTGATGTATGTCTTGCCGTGCTTATCTATGGTGACAATGGGATTTCATGTGCCACTTGATGTATGTTTTGGTGATCAACTTGCGGGTTTTGCCCATGAACCTATGCATAGGGGTTGGCACACGTTTTCATCTTGACTCTCTGGTAGAAACTTTGGGGCACTCTTTGAAGTACTTTGTGTTGGTTGGATAGATGAATCTGAGATTGTGTGATGCATATCGTATAATCGTGCCCACGGATACTTGAGGTGACAATGGAGTATCTAGGTGACATTAGGGTTTTGGTTGATTTGTGTCTTAAGGTGTTATTCTAGTATGAACTCTTGAATAGATTGATCCAAAAGAATAACTTTGAGGTGGTTTCGTACCCTACCATAATCTCTTCGTTGTTCTCCACTATTAGTGGCTTTGGAGTGACTCTTTGTTGCATGTTGAGGGATTGTTATATGATCTATCTATGTTATTATTGTTGAGAGAACTTGCACTAGTGAAAGTATGAACCCTATGCCTTGTTTCCTACCATTGCAATACCGTTTAAGCTCACTTTTATCATTAGTTACCTTGCTATTTTTATATTTTCAGATTACAAATACCTATATCTACCATCCATATTGCACTTGTATCACCATCTCTTCGCCGAACTAGTGCACCTATATAATTTACCATTGTATTGGGTGTGTTGGGGACACAAGAGACTCTTTGTTATTTGGTTGTAGGGTTGTTTGAGAGAGACCATCTTCATCCTACACCTCCCACAAATTGATAAACCTTAGGTCATCCACTTGAGGGAAATGTGCTACTGTCCTACAAACCTCTGCACTTGGAGGCCCAACAACGTCTACAAGAAGAAGGTTGTGTAGTAGACATCAATAAAAACAACAAAATTTAACATAAAACTTTATCATGGAACTTTTATCATGGATTTATCATGAATAAGTAACAATTCATCACACTATCGAAGTATAAGCATAAACTTTATTGGAAACCAACAAACTATGTTCTTAGTCAACTTTGCAACCACAATTCATCATCTTTTCAGGAAGGGTCATGTATCGGAGCCTTTAGGCAAGTCCACATACCCAACCATCATATAGTCTTCTATGATTGCTAACACTCACCGCATACACATGAGCAAAACATTTCAACCGGACACATAGAAAGATAGGGGCTTATAATTTCGCCTCCCAATGTATTCACCTCAAGGGTTATGTCAACAATAATGATAACTCATGCTACCCATATTCATCTGGACATATGTGCCTAGATCTTTCCTCGCCACGTGATGCTTGCCAAAGGAGAAAAATAAAAAGGAATACAGAGACAAACTTTTGACTCTTGCATAAAAGTAAATACATAAAAGGAAAAGACAGGCCCTTTGCAGAGGGAAGCAGAGGTTGCCATGCGCTTATTTGTTTGTATGTTCAACCCCTTAGTGCAAATGAACGTCACGTTATATTACCCCTTATGATAGCAACCTTTATTATGCAGTCTGTCGCATTTATTCTTTGCTATCAAAAGTTCGTACAACGCTCAATTTTCTCTTACACTAAATGATCTAACACTTTTGGAAGCAATTTTTATTGCCTTATTGCACCGATGACAACTTACTTGAGGGATCTTGGTCAATACCTAGGTAGGTATGGTGGACTCTTGAAAAAAGATTTGGGTTTAAGGGTTTTTGGATGCACAAGTGGTATCTCTACTTGGTGCGGAATTTTTGGCTAGCAAAGATGGGGGGGCAAGCACCACATGTGGAAGGATCTATGACAATATAACTTCTATGTGAATATGAACAAACATAAATCATTACGTTGTCTTCCTTGTCCAACGTCAACAATTTTGGCATATAATATTTTGATGGGGGCTCACAATCACAAAAGATTTCTAGGATAGTGTATTTATATGTGAATCTTCTCTCCCCTTATTAATTCTTTCATGAGTTGCATCATTGACCAATGCTATGTTTGTCAATCTTTAATAAATTTTTCTACTTATACTTTTCCTTGTGTGGTGTCATTACCTATGATAAGATTATTATATGATATTTTTCATTTATTTCCTTTATTTTTATTGGAACATGAAAGTAAAGAAAGAAAAACTCAAACTAAACTTTATTATATATCTCGCACACGATTACAAGGATGGCTCACTAAGGAAACCCTCGAAAAGAAAGGATCGAACTAAACTTTTATTCATCTAAAGCAAAAGATAACTATGGATCGAACTAAAATAAGTAAAGGCAAAAGATAGTGGGGGTGATACGATACCGGGGCACCTACCCCAAGCTTGGCGGAAGCCAAGGGGAGTGCCCATACTCGATACTCAATTTTCTTTTGGTGATGAAGAAGAAGGTGGTGGTGATGAAGTAGAGGCGATCTTGTACTCGGGTTTCCAGGGCAGAGGTCCACCATCATAAGAGGAGGAATGAGTCTCACAGGTCCTGCAACTGGCAGCCAAACTCATACCTTTAAACCTCGCCCCATATTCAAAGACTTGGTTTTGGAGATCGTAGATCTGGCTTTGGAGGAAGTTGATTTGCTCGTTGAGGGTGAAGACGATGTCCTTCATGGACTTGCCATCCACCTTGAGATCACGGGTAAAGTCCGTGATCATGAGGTGATCGGCATTCAGTCCACACTCCACCATCCCCTTGCACCGGAAAACCTCCTGCTCCATAGCTTCAAGCCTGGCCCCCATGGTTCCCGTTCCCTTGGGACCTTGCACATCGCGGATGTGAAGCACCCCCTCATGCATTTGGATGACCTGAGGGTGCTGCACCACTTCTAACAGATATGGGTTGATGACGTTCTTGAAGAACTTGTCCTTGGAGGAGCTTGAAGTGGCCATAGTAGATGGGATCTGTCAGAAAACAACAGGAAAAGAAAACTGAAGATTTCTCCGTGATATGGTGGTCAATAGGTTCGGGGGGTATATAAAGACTTTTTTATCTTGGGAAACAAGCAAACGGAAGAAAAACGGAGTTCGGAAGGTACCCGAGGTGGGCACAACCCACCTAGCGCAGCGCGCCCTGGTGTCTTGTGACCACCAGGGTGACCTTCCCGGTAGTTTCTTATTTTCCTAATTTTTGTTATATCCCAAAATGGACAGAAAATATTTTTGCAGATTTTTCGGACTCCGTTTACTTACTGTATCATGTACCTCCTCTTTTTCACGATTCTGGAGTGTTCCGGAAGGTCTCTTTTATGTGTTCTTCCGGTGTCATAGTTTGGATAATATTGCTTTCAACATTAATGGGCGTACCTGAGATATAATGTTTTGTTCGTTTCCCATTAACAACCTTCGGGTTAGTACCTTCGGCATTATTTATTTTGATAGCTGCAGATTGATAAACCTCCTCGATAACATACGGTCCTTCTCATTTGGAGAGGAGTTTTCCTGCAAAGAACCTGAAACAAGAGTTGTACAAAAGAACATATTCTCCAACTTTGAACTCATGCTTTTGGATTCTTTTATCATGCCATCTTTTAACTTTTTATTTAAATAACTTGGCATTTTCATAAGCTTGGGTTCTCCACTCATCTAATGAGCTAATATCAAATAACCTCTTTTCACCGGCAAGTTTGAAATCATGGTTGAGTTCTTTGATTGCCCAATATGCTTTATGTTCTAACTCAAGAGGCAAATGACAAGTTTTTCCATAAACCATTTTATAAGGAGATATACCCATAGGATTTTTATATGTTATTCTATAAGCCCAAAGTGCATCATCTAATTTCTTAGACCAATTCTTCCGGGACCTATTGACAGTCTTTTGCAAAATTAATTTTGTTTCTCTGTTGCTAAGTTCAACTTGACCACTAGACTGAGGATGATAGGGTGATGCAATTCTATGGTAAACATCATACTTGGCAAACATTGTACGGAAAGCACCATGAATAAAGTGTGAACCACCATCAGTCATTAAATGTCTAGGGACTCCAAACCTTTGGGATAGCTTCTACCCACTTATTAACATAATCAACAGCAACCAAAATATGTGTATACCCATTAGAGAAAGGAAAAGGTCCCATGTAATCACATCCCCAAACATCAAATGGTTCAATAGCAAGTGAACAATTCACGGGCATTTCTTGACGCTTACCGATATTATCTATTCTATTACAATCATCACAAGATAAGACGAACTTACGAGCATACTTGAAGAGAGTAGGCCAATAAAACCCAGATTGCAATACCTTGTGAGCAGTGTTGTCTCCCGCATGATGTCCTCCATAAGCTTCAGAGTGACATTTCCATAGGATTTGTCCCTGTTCATGCTCAGGTACAAAACGTCTAATAATACCATCTACTCCTTGTTTATAAAGATGTGGGTCATCCCAAAAGTAATGTCTTAAATCATAGAAGAATTTTTTATTTTGTTGGTATGTGAAGCTAGATGGTAAATATTTAGCAACAATGTAATTAGCATAGTCAGCATACAAGGAGTGGTATGAGAAACATTTATTGCAGCTAACTACTCATCAGGAAAACTATCATCAATAGGTAATGGGTCATGAAGGACATTGTCCAACCTAGACAAGTTATCAGCTACAGGGTTCTCTGCTCCTTTTCTATCAGTGGTATGTAAATCAAATTTTTGTAGCAAGAGAACCCATCAAACAAGCCTAGGTTTAGCATCTTTATTTTCCATAAGATATTTAATAGCAACATGGTCGGTGTGAACAATTACTTTTGAATCAACAATGTAAGATCTAAATTTATCACATGCAAACACCACTGCTAGAAATTCTTTTTCAGTAGTAGCATAATTTCTTTGAGAACTATCTAGAGTTTTACTAGCATAATGAATAACATTTAGTTTCTTATCAACTCTTTGTCCTAGAACAGCACCAACAGCGTAATCACTAGCATCACACATAATTTTAGAAGGCAAGTTCTAGTCAGGTGGTTGAACAATAGTTGCAAAAATTAAGGTTTTATTGAGTGTTTCTAAGGCTTCTAAACAATCATCATCAAAAACAAAAGGAACATCCTTTTGCAAAAGATTTGTAAGGGGCCTAGAAATTTTAGAAAGTCTTTGATAAATCTCCTATAGAAACCAACATGACCTAGGAAACTACGAATACCTTTGATATCTTTAGGACATGGCATTTTCTCAATTGAATCAACCTTAGCTTCGTCCACCTCAATACCTTTTTCAGAAATTTTATGGCCCAAGACAATGCCTTCATTAACGATAAAGTGGCACTTCTCCCAATTTGAAGACAAGATTTGTTTGCTCGCATCTCTGCAAAACTCGATCAAGATTGCTTAAACAATCATCAAAAGACTTTCCATAAACAGAAAAGTCATCCATGAAAACTTCAACAATCTTTTCACAAATGTCAGAGAATATAGCAGTCATACATCTTTGAAAGGTAGCAGGTGCATTGCATAAACCAAAAGGCATATGCCTATAAGCATAAGTTCCAAAAGGACAAGTAAAAGTGGTCTTTTCTTGATAAAGTTGAGAAACAGGTTTTTATGAAAAAATAGAATATCCATCAAGGAAGCAAAATGTGTGTGCTTAGATAATCTTTCTAGCATTTAATCAATAAAAGGCAGAGGGTAATGATCTTTTCTAGTTGCTTTGTTTAATTTTCTAAAATCAATTACCATTCTATAGCCTGTAACAATTCTTTATGGAATAAGTTCATTCTTATCATTAGGACAACAGTAATGCCTCCTTTCTTAGGGACACAATGAACAAGACTTACCCATCTACTATAAGCTATAGGATAGATTATACCTGCTTCCCAAAGTTTAATATTTCCATCCTTACCACTTCTTTCATCTTTGGATTTAACCGACGTTGGTGATCAACAACGGGTTTAGCATCAGGTTCCATATTAATCTTGTGCTGACATAGAGTGGGACTATTACACTTTAAATCATCAAGAGTATATCCAATAGCAGCTTGGTGCTTCCTTAGAACTTTCAATAATCTTTCTTCTTCATGATCTGAAAGGTTAGCACTGATAATAACAGGATATATCTTCTTCTCATCAAGATAAGCATATTTCAAAGTGTCTGGCAATTGTTTTAATTCAAACACAGGATCACCTTTAGGTGGAGGAGGACCTTCCAGAGTTTCAATAGGAAAATTGTGTTTAAGCAGAGGGCGTTGTTCAAAGAAAATCTTATCTATTTCATTTCTTTCATGCATATGTAAATCATTTTCATGGTATAGTAAATATTGTTCTAGAGGATTGGTAGGAGGCACATCAATAGAAGCAAGACCAATTATTTCAGCCTTACTAGGCAATTCTTTTTTATGAGGTTTTGTACTAAACTTGGAAAAATTAAACTCGTGAGACTCATCACCAAAGCTAACACTGACAGTTTGTTTCTCACAATCTATTCTAGCATTAACGGTGTTCAAGAAAGGTCTACTAATGGGACAAAAATAATCTTGTGGGGAACTAAGAACAAGAAAATCAGTTGGGTATTTTATTTTCCCAAACAAGACTTCAACATCTCTAACAATCCCAATGGGTGAAATGGTGTCTCTATTAGCAAGTTTAAAAGTAACATCTATGTCCTCTATCTCAGCGGGTGCTATGTCATTCATAACTTCTTGATATAAGGTAAAGGTAATAGCACTCACGCTAGCACCTAGGTCGCATAAACCATGATAACAGTGATCTCCTATTTTAACTGAGACAACGAGCATGCCAACAATAGGTCTATGTTTATCCTTTTTATCGGGTTTGGCAATTCTAGCAGCTTCATCACAGAAGTAAACAACATGCCCATCTATTTTTTCTTCCAGGAGATCCTTAACCATAGGAACACTAGGTTCTACTTTGATTTGTTCATTAGGTTTAGGTGTTCTAATATAACTTTTGTTGACCCTAGTTGAAACTTTAGCATGTTTCTTCATCCTAACAGGGAAATGTGGTTTTTCAATATAAGCAGTTGGAAGAACTGGATCAACATTATAAATAATAGTTTCCTCTTTAGCTAGTACCAGTTCTTTAATTTCTTCTTTAATTGGTGGGTGATATTTAAACCACTTCTCCTTAGGGAGATCAACATGAGTAGCAAATGATTCACAAAAAGAGGCTACTATCTCAGAGTCAAGTCCATATTTAGTGCTAAACTTTTGAAAAGCATCGGTATTCATAAAAGATTTAACACAATCAAACTTAAGCTTAATGTCTGACTCTTTACCTTCGTCGAGTTCCCAATCTTCAGAGTTGCATTTAATTCTTTCTAAGAGATCCCACCAGAATTCAATAGTCTTCTTCATAAAAGAACCAGCACAAGAAGTATCAAGCATGGATCGATCATTATGAGAAAGCCGTGCATAAAAATTCTGGATACTAATTTCTCTTGAGAGACCATGATTGGGGCATGAATATAACATTGACTTAAGCCTCCCCTAAGCTAGAGTGATACTTTCTCCTTCACGAGGTCAAAAAATTTATATGTAATTCTGATCACGATGAACTAGATGCATAGGATATTTTTTTTGTGAAACTCCAATTTCAATTGATTCCGATTCCAATTCCAATATCCAATATCATCGCATAGCCTATACGATGCTAATGCTTTTCCCTTCACAGATAAAGGGAAAACCTTCTTCTTAACTTCATCTCTGGGTAAACCTGCAAGCTTAAACAATCCAAAAATTTCTTTCACATATATCAAGTGCATATCAGGATGTTCGGTTCCATCTCCTGCATAAGGATTAACTAGCAGTTGTTCTATCATACCCGAAGGAATTTCATACTTAATATTTTCAGTAGGTGCAGTAGGTTGAGGGGTAGCTAATTGTGGTTCTGGTCGAGGTGAAGATACCACGAACAAACCCCTCAAAGGATTGTTTTCCATAGTAACAAGTGACAATAAATTTCAGCATGTAGTAATAAATTTTCCATACCGATTTCCACTTACCAAGAGCGCTTCACTCCCCGGCAACGATGCCAGAAAAGAGCCTTGATGACCCACAAGTATATGGGATCAATTGTATCCTTTTCGATAAGTAAGAGTGTCGAACCCAACGAGGAGCAGATGGAAATGACAAGTGGTTTTCAGCAAGGTAATGTCTGCAAGTGCTGAAATTGTAAGTAACGGAGTAGTTTGGTAGCAAGATAATTTGTAACAAGCAAGCAACAATAATAGTAACAAAAGTGCAGCAAGATAGCCCAATCCTTTTGAGGCAAAGGACAGGCAAAAACAGCCTCTTATAATAAGCAAAGTGTTCTTGAGGGTACACGGGGATTTCATCTAGTAACTTCCATCATGTTGGTTCAATTCGTGTTCGCTACTTTGATAATTTGATGTGTGAGTGGACTGGTGCTTAGGTGTTGTTCTTACTTGAACAAACCTCCTACTTATGATTAAACCCCTCGCAAGCATCCGGAACTACAAGAAGTATTAAGAATAAATTCTAACCATAGCATTAAACTTTTGGATCCAATCGGTCCCTTATGGAATAACACATAAACTAGGGTTTAAGCTTCTGTCACTCTCGCAACCCATCATCTAATTACTACTCCATAATGCATTCCCTTAGGCCCAAATATGGTGAAGTGTCATGTAGTCGACGTTCACATGACACCACTAAGGGAATCACAACATACATATTATCAAAATATTGAACACATATCAAGTTCACATGATTACTTGCAACAAGATTTCTCCCGTGACCTCAAGAACAAAAGTAACTACTCACAAATGATAATCATGCTCAAGGTCAGAGGGGTATTAAATAGCATATTGGATCTGAACATATGATCTTCCACCAAATAAACCATATAGTAATCAACTACAAGATGTAATCAACACTACTAGTCACCCACAAGCACCAATCTATAGTTTCGGTACAAAGATTGGACACAAGAGATGAACTAGGGTTTGAGATGAGATGGTCCTGTAAAATATGTTGATGGAGATTGCCCTCCCCAAGATGGGAGAGTTGTTGGTGATGATGATGACGATGATTTCCCCCTCCGGGAGGGAAGTTCCCTGGCGGAATCACTCCGCCGGAGGGCAAAAGTGCTCCTGCCCAAGTTCCTCCTCGAGACGGCGGCGCTCCATCCCGAAAGTCCTCTCCTTATTTTTTTTTCTAGGTCAAAGTGACTTATATACCAGAATATGGGCACCGGAGGTGGGCTGGGCTGAGCACAACCCACCAGGGCGCGCCTAGGGGGGCCCCGCGCCCTGGTGTCTTGTGCTCACCAGGTGGCCCCCTCCGGTGGTTATTTGCTCCAGTATTCTTATTTATTCCATAAAAAATCCTTGTGAAGTTTCATCTTGTTTGGAGTTGTGCAGAATAGGTGGTCTGACGTAGCTTTTCTAGGTCCAGATTTCCAGCTGCCAGAATTCTCCCTCTTTGTGTGAACCTTGCATATCATGAGATAAAAGGCATTAAAATTACTCCAAAAAGCATTATTATGCATAAAAAACATTATAAATAACAATAGCTAAACATGATGCAAAATGGACATATCACGCCTCCCACGGATTGATAGACCTTAGGTCATCCACTTGAGGGAAAATTGCTACTATCCTACAAAACTCTGAGCTTGGAGGCCCAACACATGTCTACAAGAATAAAGTTGCATAGTAGACATTAAGCTCTTTTTGGCACCGTTGCCGAGGAGGTGAGTTCTTGAAGGTATATCTTTAGACCTTGCAATTGAATCTTTTAGTTTCTTGTTTATCACCAGTTTGGTTTATAAAAGAAAACTACAAAAAAATGGAGATTGGGTTACCTCAAGTTGTTCTTTATCTTTATAATGTTTATCGTGAGAATAAGGATTCCGATAATTGTGCTCAATTGCTAGAAAAAGAATTTAACAAAATTTATGGCGTAAAAACGTTGAATGATGGGCATGATTACAATATTGCTAGTACGAATTCTTTGAATATCCATGATGTTAATGATGATTGCATTAGTCATGATAATGAGTCTCCTATAAGAATTTCAATTTTTGCGGAGTGAATTGGGAGTGCAAATGCACACCAAAAAGGGAAGATGGATTTTGTAATAAGCATAAATATTTAGAAACGAAAAAGTTGCAAGAGAGGCTAGATGATTGTGCTGAAAGATTTATTTTTTCTCGCCATCCTTGTGAACTTTGCAATGAACGTGGTCATTTAAATCTCCAGTGCAAATTGTTTCATGATCAAATTGTGTCCAAACATTGTGATAACTTGATTACCCTTGAGCATTATAAAGAGCTTAGTCTTCTTTTGGGGTATGAAGAAATGAAACGTATAACTGGGGGTATTCCAAAATTTAATCTCAAGAGCTTTCTTGATTTTGATCTAGAGGAAATTTATATGTTTTATGGGGTAAATTGCATTGAGAATCCTTATATTACCAACTATCTAAAGACGAGAAAACAAATAGAATATGAAGAGAGTACTAATGAAAGGGAAAATATTTCCCAATACCCTCCTATTGTCTCTCGTGATGAAATAGGTGACGAGGCGGAGCTCCCTATTCAACCAATCTCATCACTAAGAAGCTTGAAAAAATTAATTAAACCCACACATGATGTGATGAAGAACAAGAAAAGAAGAAATAATAGAGATAAAAAGGTATCTCTCCCAAATAATGTTGCTCTTATTATTGTTGTCCCTCATGAAAATGAATCAAAAATAATTGTGGAAGATGATGCACTTGATGATGATATTGCTTCTATGTCTTATGGCACAATGTCCGAGAGCACTATTAATGATGATTTTGTTATGCCTATTACTTGTTGTGATGATTATGATTGGGAAGAGAATTATACTTCTTATAATCTTGGAAATATTTTTGGCACCAACTTGGCAAATTATGATGATATCAATTGTTATACCGTTGGTGCTATTCATACTATTAATGAAGAGAGTGATTATGCTTATGATATGCCAAGACACAAGCTTGGGGATGCTATGTTTGATGAGAATGACATGTTTGAGAATTTATTTGCTGCAATTAATGTTTGTCCCAAGCTTGGGGATGTTATGTTTAATGAAGATGATATTTTTAGTCCCCCTACTTTGAACGATCATATTTTTTATGATGATTGCATGCCTCCTATATATGATGAGAACAAAGTTGCTACTTATGATGATTATTGTGATGATACTTATGTTATAAAAAGTACTGATAATTATGGTAATAATTTTGAATATCCTTTTGCTGAACATTACTCTTTTAATGTGGAAACAATTTTTAGCATTCGAGTTTCATATGATACTCCCACTATTGTGAACGAGAATAAAATTGCTTTTATGGAGAGTAATAAAATTTCTATGCTTTTGAATCATGAAAAGAATGCTTTATGTGATGGTTATGTTGATGAATCTATTCATGATGCTACTAAAAATTATTATGATAGAGGAACTTATGATTCATGATGCTCTTGTTATGTTTCAATCCTTATCTTTTATGCGAGCAACATTGAACTCATCATGCCTAGCTTAAAAGGCATTAAAGAAAAGCGCTTGTTGGGAGACAACCCAACACTTTTACCTACTGTTTTTGTGTGTTCACATGATTAGGATACTGTAGTAATCATGTTTTATTGCTTTTGTTTCAATAAAGTGCCAAGTAAAGCTTTTGAGATAGTGTGGATGATAGTTGACTTGAATCTGTGCAAAATAGAAACTTTTGCGCTCAGTCCAGGAATTTTGAAAATTCACTGGAACATGATTTTGATCTAATTTTTTTACAGGTGATAGATATACAAATTCTCTACGTTGTCCTAAGGTTTTAGAATTTCCGGAGTAGAAGAAGTATGGTTGGAGTACATATTACTACAGACTGTTCTGTTTTTGACAGATTCTGTTTTCAATGCATAGTTTGCTTGTTTTCTAGTTTTTATGGCTTATATTGCTCAATATAAATTGTAGAAATGACAGAGTATAGTAGGAATTATGGGGAAACAATTATGAATCTTGTCTTTGACAATACCCAAGTGAATGGTTTGCTCTTTACCATACTAACCTATCTCACAAAGTTCCGTTCAGTTTTGTGTGATTGAAGTTTTCAAGTTTTGGGTGAGATATCGATATGAGGAGAATAAGGAGTGACAAGAACCTAAACTTTGGGATGCCCAAGGCACCCCCAAGGTAATATTCAAGGAATATCCAAGCAACTAAGCTTGGGGATGCCCTGGAAGGCATCCCCTCTTTCGTCTCCAACAATATCGGTAACCTTACTTGAGGCTATATTTTTGTTTGTCACATGATATGAATTTGGCTTGGAGCGTCATTTTATTTTGTTTTGATGTGCTTTCTGTTATTTAGAATAATGTTTTTATCTTTTATTTCAATAAAAGTGGCAAGGATAGCCTTTACCATGCTTATTTTGCAAGTATATGAGTTGCTGTTTCAAAACAGAAAGTTTATCGATGTTGCAAAAATTCCCGAGAAATGTTAGAATGTGATAAAATATTTTTTTTTTGCACAATAAGCTCTGATAAAATTTTCTACAGTGTGGTAATTTTCATAATTTTTGGAGTTAAATAAGTATTGATACTCTTCATTGTTTACAGACTATACTGTTTTGGCAGATTGCTGTTATGTTTGCATTGTTTGCATATGTTTACCTGTTTAATGATTCTATTTGAGGATAGGAGTATTAAATATGCAGAGGCATTTAGTATGCAATGTTGAATAATAATTTTGGTGATTTGATATAGTATTGAAGGATAAGGTTTTTTCATTGGTTTATAGTAACTTATCTCACGAGTTCTTGTTGAGTTTTTGTGTGGATGAAGTTTTTAAGATTTAGGGAGACCGTGGTATAAAAGGAAATAAGGAGAAACAAAATAACAAGCTTGGGGATGCCCAATGCATCCCAAGATGATATTTCAAGAAGTCTCAAGCATCTAAGCTTGAGGATGCCCCGGTAGGCATCCCACCTTTCTTCATCAACAATTATCGGTTAGTCTCAGTTGAGCTTTAGTTTTTGCTTCTTCACATGATGTGTGCCATTATTAGAATTTAATTCTATTTTGTTTTGCTTGCTGTTTGAATAAAATACTTAGATCTGAAACTTTTAAATAAGAGAGAGTCCTCAAATAGCTACCCATTTACATAACTACTCGCTTGATCTTCACTTATATCTTTTTGGAGTAGCTTGTCATTTACTCTTGTGCTTTACTTGTATCCTATGAGTACATTGTTGAATGAATTGAATATCATGAAGTTGAAATTATATGTTCATATCATTCCTAGGAGCTTCACATTGGGTTTAGAAAGTGAAATCTTTTGAAGCTTGACAATCACAATATTGGTCATACAAGCAATTCATGAATGATTAGTATAAGGAAGAGAACTTTCACATGCAAATATATTATCTTGGAAATCTTCTATGATTGTGAATACCCATTAATTATTTTCATACTTGAGCAAATTAGTTGAAGTTGGACAAGGAAGACAACGTAATGAGTTATGGTTGTGTATATTTGGATAGAAGTTATATTTTCATAGATCCTCCAACATGTGGTATTTGCCTAGGATCTTTTGCTAGCCAAAAATTCATACTAAGTAGAGATACTACTTGTGCATCCAAAAACCTTAAACCCAGTTTCTTGCCATGAGTGTGCACCGTACCTACTTATGGATTGAATAAGATCTTTCAAGTAAGTTGTCATCGGTTCATAAAGCAATAAAAATTGCTCCTAAATATGTTTGATATTTTAATGTAAGGGAAAATTGAGCATTGTACGAACTTGTGATGGCAAAGTAATAAAAGCGACGGACTACATAATAAAGGTTGCTATCATAAGGGGCAATATAACATGACATTCCTTTGCATTAAGAGCTGGGGCATCCAAATAAAATGTGCATGGCAACCTCTGCTTCCCTCTGTGAAGGGCCTATCTTTTACTTTTTAGTATTTACTTTTATGCAAAGAGTCAATAGTATAAATTCTCATTTCAACCTCAATTATTATCTAGTTGGCAAGCATCATGTGGTGGGGAAAGATCTAGGCACACATGACCAGTCAAATATATTTGATCATGATTTATTATTGTTGACAATTATCTCTATGATAAATGAGTTGGGAGGTGAAATATTAAGCCCCTATCTTGCTTTGTGTTTGATGGATGCATTTGTTCTAAGAATATGCTTTGAGTAGTAGCAATCATGGAAGACTATATGATGATTGAGTATGTGGAGCTCTTACTTAGACTTTGTTGAATAAGTTGAATTGCAATAGCTTGGTGACTGAGAACTTAGGTTGTTGAGTTTCAAGAAAATTCATTGTTTGAACCTTAACATGTGAATTGGTTGTTACTTTAATATGAGAAGTTTTATAAGAAAGAATTGTTGTTATGATGCTAGGAGAAGTGATTGAAATTATCATTGATCAAACTTGTGCACTTTGCTAGCATTCACACTTCATAAATTATTTCTTTTATCATTTACTAACTCGAGGATGAGCAGGAATTAAGCTTGGGGATGCTGATACGTCTCGAACGCATCTATAATTTATGAAGTATTCATGCTAATATATTATCATTCTTGGATGTTTTACAATCATTTTATAGCAACTATATACCATTTTTTGGGACTAACCTATTGACATAGTGCCTAGTGCCAGTTGTGTTTTTTGCTTGTTTTTTACATCGCGGAAAATCAATATCAAACGGAGTCCAAATGCAGCAAAACTTTTTGGAGTTATTTTTGGACCATAAGACATCCAATGGCCAATGGGCCAGAGAAGCACCTAGGGAGTGCCCCAAGGGGGGCACAACCCACCAGGGCACGCCTGGGGGCCAGACGCGCACATGTGGGTTGTGCCCACCTCAGTGGCCTCCCGCACCTCCTCTCGCCCTATAAATTTCCAAATATTCTAAAAACCCTCACGGAAACCCTAGATCAGAAATTCCGCTACCGCAAGCCTCTATAGCCATGAGAAACCAATCTATACCTGATACGTCTCCAACGTATCTATAATTTATGAAGCATTCATGCTATTTTATTATCTGTATTGAATGTTTATGGGCTTTATTATACACCATTATATTATTTTTGGGACTAACCTATTAACCGGAGGCCCATCCTATATTGTTGTTTTCTTGCCTATTTCAGTGTTTCGAAGAAAAGGAATATCAAACGGAGTCCAAACGGAATGAAACCTTTGGGAGCGTTATTTTTGGAACGGAAGCAATCCAGGGGACTTGGAGTGCAAGTCAGGGAAGCTTCAAGGAGGCCACGAGGCAGGGGGTGTGCCCACCCCCCTGGGCGCGCCCTCCATCCTCATGGGCCCCTCGTGTCTCCCCCGACCGACTTCTTTCACCTATATATTCCCATATACCCTAAAAACATCAAAGACAACAATAGATTGGGAGTTCCGCCGCCGCAAGCCTCTATAGCCACCAAAAACCTCTCGGGAGCCCGTTCCGGCACCCTGTCGGAGGGGGAATACATCACTGGTGGCCATCTTCATCATCCCGGCGCTCTCCATGACGAGGAGGGAGTAGTTCACCCACGGGGCTGAGGGTATGTACCAGTAGCTATGTGTTTGATCTCTCTCTCTCTCTCTCTCTCTCTCTCTCTCGTGTTCTTGACTTCGCACGATCTTGATGTATCATGAGCTTTGCTATTATAGTTGGATCTTATGATGTTTCTCCCCCTCTACTCTCTTGTAATGGATAGAGTTTTCCCTTCGAAGTTATCTTGTCAGATTGTGTCTTTAAGGATTTGAGAACACTTGATTATGTCTTGCCGTGCTTATCTGTGGTGACATAGGATATCACGTGATCCACTTGATGTATGTTTTGGTGATCAACTTGCGGGTTCCGCCCATGAACCTATGCATAGGGGTTGGCACACGTTTTCGTCTTTACTCTCCGGTAGAAACTTTGGGGCACTCTTTGAAGTACTTTGTGTTGGTTGAATAGATGAATCTGAGATTGTGTGATGCATATCGTATAATCATACCCATGGATACTTGAGGTGACATTGGAGTATCTAGGTGACATTAGGGTTTTAGTTGATTTGTGTCTTAAGGTGTTATTCTAGTACGAACTCTATGATAGATCGAGCAGAAAGAATAGCTTCATGTTATTTTAATACGGACTCTTGAATAGATTGATCAGAAAGGATAACTTTGAGGTGGTTTCGTACCCTACAATAATATCTTCGTTTGTTCGCCGCTATTAGTGACTTTGGACTGACTGTTTGTTGCATGTTAAGGGATAGTTATATGATCCAGTTATGTTATTATTGTTGAGAGAACTTGCACTAGTGAAAGTATGAATCCTAGGCCTTGTTTCCTACCATTGCAATACCTTTTACGCTCACTTTTATCATTAGTTACCTTGCTTTTTTTATATTTTCAGATTACAAAATCCTATATCTACCATCCATATTGCACTTGTATCACCATCTCTTCGCCGAACTAGTGCACCTATACAATTTACCATTGTATTGGTGTGTTGGGGACACAAGAGACTCTTTGTTATTTGGTTGCAGGGTTGTTTGAGAGAGACCATCTTCATCCTATGCCTCCCACAGATTGATAAACCTTAGGTCATCCACTTGAGGGAAATTTGCTACTGCCCTACAAACCTCTGCACTTGGAGGCCCAACAACATTTACAAGAAGAAAGTTGTGTAGTAGACATCAATACCCCGTTCCGGTACTTCGCCGGAGGGGGAAATAATCACCGGTGGCCATCTTCACCATCCTGGCGGGCACCATGAAGAGGAGGTAGTAGTCCACCCTCGGGGCTGAGGGTTTGTGCCAGTAGCTATGTGTTTAATCTCTCTCTCGTGTTCTTGAGATGTCATGATCTTGATGTATCGCGGGCTTCGTCAATATAGTTGGATCTTATGGTGTTTTCCCCTCTCTATCTAGTTGTGATGAATTGAGTTTTCCCTTTGAGATTTTGTTCTTATCGGATTGAATACTTTTATGGATTCGAGAGCACTTGATGTATGTCTTGCATATGAATACTCGTGGTGATGTTGGGGTATCATATTGATTCACTTGATATGTGTTTTGGCAGTCAACTCGTGGATTCACGAGGTGACATTGGGGTAATCTATGCATAGGGGTTGATGCACATTCTTGCCTTTTGTTTCTCCACTAGAAATCTTGGGGCACTCTTTGAGGTTCTTTGTGTTGGATTGAGTATTATGAATCTGAATTTGCTTTGGTGTTATTTTAGTATGAACTCTTGATAGATCGATCGGAAAGAATAACTTAGTGTTATTTTAGTACGAACTCTTGATAGATTGATCAGAAAGAATAACTTGGTGTTATTTTAGTACGAACTCTTGGATAGATCGATTAGAAAGAATAGCTACAAATAATTTCTTCTTATGTTCTCTGCTAGATAGGAACTTTGGAGTGATTCTTTATCGCACGTTGAGGGATGGTTATATGATCCAATTATATTAGCATTGTTGAGAGATTGCACTAGCACTACAAAAAAATACACTTCCGTGATGATACGTGTTTGTCACAGTAGGTCATGTTTTCTGTCATGCATGTACATCCATGATGATTTTGTGACAGAATCAAGATAGTCATACTTGTGCTTTCGTAGAAGTGTTCCATGACATTACCAAAATTATCATCACGGAAGTGTCCACTTCCATGATGAAAAATCACGCATCACAGAAGTGCTTTCATCAAGGGTGACCAACAAGTGGCATCCACCATAACGAGTCGCCGTTAAGCTATCGGGTTCCGGTTTGGATCCGATAACACGTTAACAGCCAGGACCAATAGGGATTTTCCACGTGTTGTTCATATCATCAGCCACATCAATAAGATAAAACAGGAGATGACAAGGTGCAAACGTGGGCTGCTTCACCACACACTGGATTATAGATCCACAAAAACAAGCATACATATAGGGAGTATTGAGTAATGTGCATGGTATGAATAGGTTTGACAAGTAAAACTTGGAACTTACGATTGTTGCAAACATCCATTTTGACAGACAGCAAACTAAACAGCAGTTAATGATAGGGAGTATGAGAAAATTAAATAGCAGTTAAGGACAAAGGCTTTAGAAGGACTGACTTACATTAACAGTTAACACCGGCTTTATAATGCCCTTCTCCATGTCAAGGGAAGAATAACTCAATAATTTCAGCAAAGAATCTTCTTCATAAGCATTGCCTGCACTCTACATTTTGTAGAGAGTAATTATAGATATGATAATACTGGAAGGGATAGAGGATAATGAAGATAAGATGCAGATTGATGCTACATAATCAACTACCAATCCCTGGAAGTACAAGCGTTACAGGACAAAATTTACTGACAAGAGCAATGGGCTACACTTCTGCACTCGCATTGTCTGTGTATTCAACTTTTTGGTAAGATTAAATATAGATCTGATATTTTTTAGTAAATGGTGGGCCAGGGAGATAAGATGCAGAATGCTACAAAATGAACCAATCCCTCTTCCCATAATATAAGAGTGTTTTGAACACTAGTGTACTATACAAAACGTTCTTATATTATGGGACAAATGGAGTAGATGTTAATGTAAGTACAGTGATAGACGATGTTCAGTCCTTACAAGAGGACTGAAGAGCTAAACCTCTTCAAAAGCATTGGGTTGATTCTAAATTTATTTAAGAGTCCACATGGATCTTATAATGTCCACCAAATGGACGATAACGAGGCTAACATGTGCAGTGATGCTACATAATCAACTAGCTATGAAAGTAAATATGGTCATACTGGGCAAGAGGTACTCACAAGAGTAATGCAGTGTGCAGTATAGTTGTGAGATTCTGTGGTCCCTTGAGAATGAATGTTCTTCTGCAAATAGTTTTCGTACAAGTGAGACATTAAGGCACATGCAGAAATGTAGTTCAAATTGTGATGTGATATCATAGATAGTACCTTACGCCGCAGACGAGACCAATGTGTAACAAGATTATTCCAGTCACTGTCTGATAAATGTAGCACTCGAGACTTTACAGAAATTTCATTTAGAGGCTTGCCATCGAAGTGCGCTTGCCTCAGGTAGGAATGATACTTCATCAACAAGTGCTTCAAAAGCGCAACCAACCCTTGCTCGCCTTGACAATCCATTTTTGTCCTCACCTATTTAAAAGAATGAAATCTTATGTCTTATGTCATCAGAAACATATGCAATAACTACCATGAATAACATTAGTACATTACTTATGCGTAAGTTGCGAAGGAAGACGGGAAATTGTTCTGTGTCTGTGGTATAATCTTTCCATGAAGGAAAGATGCGCACAAAGTTCCTAACAACATTATAAGCTTCGTCTTCTAAACTGGGAAGAAATGGAACAATGGTACTATTTGCTGCAATTGGGGCTCTCTCTCATTCGAAAAGAGATTTGGCAACTGGATTTGGTGTACTCTTTGCTGGAAGGGGAGTTTTGTGTCATAGAGCTGGTGCTATGTCAACTGGCATCATCATATTGTTTGCTACAGTTGGGGTCTGCTGAGTTGGGGCATCAGAGATGACCAGTAGGGCTAGAGTCTGCTAGAGTTGGGGTCATGTTTTGTGGGTCAGGTGATATTGCAACTACACCTAATGGGCTATTTGATTTATCAGGTGTCACTACCTTTTCCAAATACTTTTCTTGTGCTCCTCCGTGATCAGCAATTGCCCTCTTCCTTTTGAACGTCTGATACACAAGAACAACATTTGAATGGATAAATATGGTATGACGATAGATGGAATATGTACTGAAAATGGATAGGCAGGGCGTATTCACATACACGATGTGTAAACTAAGCTAATGGCAGTGCAACAAAGTAGAAGCAATGCAAAGCATCAGTTGCAAGATATGTGCAACCAATATAACCTTGGAAAGTTAGAGCAAGCACCTTGATGGGTGAATAAGATAGGGGATCTACCTCTGACTCCTCCACTAGGGAGCTATATTGACTTAGGTCTCCCTCTAACCCAGAATCATTGTTAGGATCATATTGCATTGCATCCAGACTTAATTTTAGTCCCTTAATGCCAAGTTTGATAGCCATAGCATTGTTCTGCTTTATTCTTTTCATGCGCGCAAGCTCATAATCTGACATTGTTCAGTATCTGAGATTCATGAAAACATAAAAAAGTAGTCAGATTATCTACGGAATGCATTGCAAATTCAACTCAAAGAGTGTCTCCCTATAAACCCCTGCATATGCAAAGTTCACCCCAACCGTGCTAACCAGACTACACACAAAAATACAAACCTCTTATGTCTCTATAACAGGCAGACACACATTTCAAAACTGAAGTAGGAATATTAGAATCATATCAAATTTGTATTTGAACAAATAAACTAAGGAATTATGAGTGGCATAATGTTTACTTCAAGGGTGGAGTGCTGGTAGTGCGACACAAAGAAAGTAGGCAGATTGTATTCCGTGTAAAAGATCATAGTCTATGTAAAAGGTGGAAATGACACTTTCTTTCTATACAATGCAGTGTTCGTTGCCCACACATGATGGAAGAGATCACACAGAGAAATACTATTCACTCATGTCTGCGGTTCCAGTATTTTGAAATAGGGTGGTTCACCCTAAAAGAATATTGACAACAAATATGACAAGGCAAGCATAAATGTAGTGAATCAATCGTTACTTGTGAGCTTACTAGGACAAGTATGCAAAACTGTAACTGCAGTAAGAGACAACCCAAAATCTAAATAAAGAAGTTGGTATAGCACTTATTGTTTGCAACTAATCGACGTGAATAATCGGATATCATATCGAACGAGTAAGGAAGACAAGTAAAATTGTCAACAAACCTGGCCTGCAGTAGTAATCTGGGTCAATGTCACTACGACCAACAATCCAAAATGACTAGTCTGTGTTCCTAGGGCCGAAATTTTGAAACCCTATGAACTTTATAGGTACTAAAGATTACTGAAATACATCTGAACCATTAAGTGTAGGTAGCACTTAGTAGACAACAAACCCTAATGGCAGTCCTGCCTAATGAGTAATGAATCAATTAGAAAATGGGTGATGAGGAATGGCTGCTGAGTGTTGAGGACGTATCTCAGGATAAATCGAGTTGGCTTAGTGGTTGCAGCATGCCTGAGCCCTGAACAGACTGGGAAGGTAGGCACGGCAGCGCGCCCGGGCAGCGGTGACGCTGTTGGGCGAGCGGCTCCTGACCTCCTGTTAGTTCGGCGTCTCCTCCTAGAGTCATGCCGTCTGGCACTACAAAAAAAATACACTTCTGTGATGATACATGTTTGTCACAGCAGGTCGCGTTTTTTGTCATGCATGTACATCCATGACATTCTGACAAAATCAAGATAGTCATACCTGTGCTATCGTAGAAGTGTTCCATGACATTACCAAAATTATCATCACGGAAGTGTCCACTTCCATGACGATAAATCGCACGTCACAGAAGTGCTTTCGTCAAGGGTGACCGACACGTGGCATCCACCGTAACGGAACGTTGTTAAGCTATCGGGTCGGGTTTTGGATCCGATAACCCGTTAACAGCCCCGACCAATGGGGATTTTCCACGTGTAAAATCATCATTGGCTGGAGGAGACACGTGTCGGCTCACTGTTGGGACAGATGTCATCCACTCATTGGACAGAAGGCGCCTATGATACGTGGACACGTGGCACGGCCCAACAGAGGCCCATTCCTATGAAAAGTCCGGCCCATTTGACTTGGTCAAAAGGTGGCGGGCCGGCCCATGTAAAGCCCGTTAACGGCCCGTTCGCATATAGCCCATTTACAGCCTGCTAACCCAAGGCCCGTTATGCCCTATCCGAATTAGGCCCAGTAGCATCATCTGGGCCACCCAATATGATTCTAGCCCGTTTTCACTTCTGGCCCATGTATGGCCCATGACGTCTTTCGGCCCATATGAGGCCCTATGTAACTCTTGGCCTATTAACGGCCCGTGCTGAAACTGGCCCATAATGAACAGTGTATTACTTTACACCCATTAACGGCCCATGGTGAAACTGGCCCGTAATGAACAGTGTATCACTTTATACCCATTAAGGGCCCGTTATTCCGTTGGGCCGTTTCCAGCCCATGTTATCTTTCGGCCTTCTCAGAGCCCATTTATTCTTGGGCTCATTTCCAGCATTCGTTTACTTACGGCCCGTTACTGTCATTTTCTGCTTATGGGCCAAATTCAGCCCGTGGTTACAGTCGGCCCATTTGTGGTCCGTTAACATGTTGGGCCGTTTTCATAGCGTCATGAAATACGGCCTATTAACGATGGCTCGTTATAGTCGGCCCATGAACGGATGATTCCAACTCTAGCCCGTTTATGGCCATAATGCGGCCTGTTATTGGCCCATGTTTGGCCAATCGATCATACTGCCCATATAAGGCCCATTGATGATACGACCCGTAGAAGGCTCATTGTTCTGCAGCCCGTAGAAGGCCCATTGTTTCTACGGCCCGTGGAAGGCCCACTTTTTATACGGCCCGTAGAAGGCCCACTGTTTCTACGGCTCGTGGGTGCAGTGTCACTACAGTAAATATTAGCCCATGGTTATTGTGGCCTAGTTTTAAAAAATAGGTTGTTGCAGCCACTAGCAAACCGCAGAAAAAGAACTGCACTGACTACAAGCAAACAAATAAACAAGACAACAAGGAAATAAATAAGCAAGCAACTTACACTAGGCTATCACAGCTATTACACATATTACATCCACTGGGCATCAAAGTTCGCCACCAGTGCAAATATAGGGAACACAGCAGCATATAAACACCGCAGCAAAACAAGTCCAGAACTGAAACCACTTCAGAAGAGCTCAAGAAACAATATCCTGGGTACCCATAATGCTGGCAAGATGCTTAGCAAGCTTATTAACTTTCTCTTGTTTGGCGCTTAAGTCCTCCAGCGCCTGCTGTTGCACCACAAAGTATGCATCTGAATTCTGCAGGGACTTCCTCAGTCCTTCGGCTTCCTGTCGCACAACATCTGATCGATGTCTTTCAACTTGAAGTTGAGACTCAAGAAGCCGAACTAATTCAGGCAACGAGTTCGAGGAGCTGGTGCCAGCAGTGGTAGCCAGTAACTCGAACACTACATCAAGACAGGACTTTGGGGTTGTCTCAGTGTCCTCAATATAGTTTTTATCAGCTTTCTTGGAGACTAACAGGGATGTCTCACTATCTTGAACCTTATCAGCATTACTTCCTTTACCATTGCATAATAGGGTACTCTTCTCCAATATTTTCTCCGTGTTCTAAAAGAGAAACAAACAAACACATCTCAGGTTTACACTGTAGTATATGAAACTCATTTTGGTAAACCAGTTCAGTAGTAAGGTGGACAATAACAGCATGAAACAAACATATATCTATGTAGTATGGTCACTGTATGTTCTATATCATTCTAATTTATGTTGCCAAATCAAGATAGACACAATTTGAATCATATCTATTTAAGACAAAGCAGCATAGACAGAATATAAGTGTGGGAAACTACACAGCAATAACAACACTTGTAATGTGCATGGCATGAGAACATAAGTGTTTATTCAATTGAAACTGAAATCAACATAGAGCAAGTTACAACAGCAAACAACCAAACACGTTGAAGAAACAGGTTTAAAACATACCTGTAGCGCCATTGGAGTTTCAATTGCATCCTTCAAATTTGAAATTGGTTGGTATCAGTAAATACAGTGATGCAAGAGCAAAGTAGTATGAACCATAGCTACGGAACCTGACCTGAGAACAATTCTTCTTCTGCTTTAAGCGTTGACTTCGGGTTGGGAGTGGTGGTCCTCGTGATTTGGGCACTGCAGTTGGCTTACTAACTGCTCGTGTTTGGGTGCTATGTGGTGGAGACCGTGCTGTGTCAACGGGAACTGGGTGTCTATCTGCTGGGGTTGGGGTTAGAAGGGGTGTAGCTGGTTCTCTGTCCAACTGGGTAGGGGTACAATCTACATGAGTGTGGGTTATGTGTGGTGGGGCTGATTCTTGGGCAAGTACAACCATGGTTCTATCTGCATCGACAGGTAGCACGATCTTTTCTGAAGACCGTGTTTTTACTCCCACAGATACTGCCATCACCCCCTCCAATTGAAATGGCTGATAAACAAGAAAAATAATTGAATGTACAGACATTGTAAGATAGACAGGTGCAATGGATAGTAGGGAAGAAAACAGGGCATGAAATAATTCACATTTATGTTGTCTAAGCAAACAGAATAGCAGGACATAATTTCACATATATGATGGCTAATTAGACAGGATAGCATGACACAATTTCACATGTATGATGGCTAACTAAACAGGATAGAATGACATACTTCAAAATATGATGACTATGTAAATAGGATGACATGATATAACTATACGATGTGTCTATTAAAGTGGTTGGCATGCCATAAATCACAAATATGCCATCGATGGAAACATGATGACATGATATAATTCACGGATAGAATGACATAATTTAAAATATGATGACTATGTAAACAGGATGAGATGATATAACTATATTATGTCTTTAGAAAATGGGTTGGTATGCCATAATTCAGATACATGCTGTCTATGTAAACATCATGGCATGACATAATTCAAATATAAGTGAGCAGAGGGCAATTGCATATATGATGTGTCAACTAAGGAGATGGCATTCAATATTGTGTATATGATGTAAAAAATAAGCATTGCAATACAACATTTGCATATATGAGTAATATAACCCTGCCAAGTTTGAGCATACACCTCAGGGGGATAATAGGACTGGCCATCTGCCTCTGAATCCTCCTCTAAAGAGCTATCTGTAACCAGCAAGATATTTGCTTCAGCAGGTAACATTGTCTGCTCTGAAGACCTTGTTTTCACTCCAGATTTCTCCATCACCAATTCAAATGGCTGATGCACAGGAAGAGCTGTTGAATATACAAACATTGTCGACAAAAGCAATGAGAAATACAAAAAAAGGACGGCATGATATAATTCACATATATGACACTTGCCTAAACATCATGGCATTGCATAATTCACATACATAATGCCTTGCAACAAGATAACATTGCATAATTCACATATATAATGTCTTGCAACAAGATGGCATTGCATAATTCACATATATGGTAATTAGACACTAAATAGGTGGCATTCACACAAAGCATGTCTAAACTAAGCAAATGACATAGCAATGCAAGATACCATACACACGATATAAGTAACATAACCCTGCCAAGTTAGGGCATGCACCTCAGGGGGGAAATATGACTGGTCATCTGTCTCTGAATCCTCCTCTGAGGAGCTATCGGTAACCAGCAAGACATGCGCTTCGTCAGATAGCATTGTGTGCTCTGAAGTCCTTGTTTCCACTCCAGATTTTTCCATGACCGTGCCGAATGGCTGATGCACAGTAAGAGTAATTGAATGTACTAAAATTGTTGAAAAATTTAACACATAATAAAAAAATGATGGCATGATATAATTCACATATAAGATGACTGGCTAACCAGGGTGGCATTGCAAAATTCACATATATGATGCCTGGCTAGACAAGATGGCATTGCATGATTCACATATACGATAAAGAAACACAACAGATGACGTTGACACAAAGCATGTCTAAACTAAGCAGATGACATCTTTAATGTATACAGTAAGCAATGCAAGGCACCATATGCATGATATTACCAACATCAGCATGCCAAGTTAGAGCGAAGACCTCATGGGGTAAATAGGAGTGGTCTTCTCCTTCTGAATCCCCCTCAGAATAGTTATCTTCCTCTTGATTACGATCCGAAATGGGTGGAGGGGGGCTGCCTTTGCACCCGCCATGGAACGACGTCTGCATGAAATTTTATTGCCACGCAAGGCTCGTCTCTTTTGCTCTACATGATCAGTTCCATTGTGTACATTAACTGGCATGCATAGGAATAAAACATAGTGAGATTATGTAAGGAGTGCATGCACAAATCTAGAGTGATGGTAGCAAACTGTGGATAGACCCAAAACCAATGATAGTAGGCAGATAATAGCTTCAGTTAAAAAATACAGATAATGGCTCCTTTAATGTTTGTTTGCACCCAACATGAAACTCATAGTAGACACCGGAGATTAACCAGATAGTAGACAGATAGTACTGATTGCTGCCCCAATATGTACCCCACAACCATTTAAAAACTCAAGTTTCAGCATTAGTTTGGACCTGACTCGGAGTCTAATAGGTGAACACGACGATAATGTAGCATGTCATCATATTAAGTGACACATAACGTAAGCAGACACGGAAGAGTGCGACCTCTCTTGCGGACCTGTGTAGTCCTCAAGGTCATCTGCTCAGTTGATGATGGTAATGCAGTTGTCGTGGCTGCCGGCGGCGGGGAAGAAGATCTGAGGCGGCTAAAGATAGTCTGGAGAGCAGATCCTGGCTGTGGTGAACCCTTCCGTCGTTGGATCAGCTGAGCTGGGGTGGAACACAGCGCCGCGGGAGCAGGACAAACCACACAAGGTTTTCTTTGACACATATCTGTAATAGAAGTAATTGAGTAAGGGCTTGTTTGAATTTGAGGATTCTAACAATGCAGGGATAGGAAATAGACAGGAATAGGATAGGAATGCACGTGCAAACAGAGAATTTAAAAACACAGGATTTCTGCCAATCTGGGTGTTTGATTCACGACAATTGGAAGATCACGGGATGCAAAAAAGCATGGTGAGATTAAGTCAAACCACAAGAAAATGTACGGTTATAATGCTATTATGCTACTATCTCTTAGTCTTGTGCTTGATGAATAGGAATATGAAAGGAGGAGAAGTGGAAATTAGAATTCCTACGATTTTTCTTTCAAGGAGACACTAAAGGAACAAATCCTACAGTTTTCCTTTGCTCCATTCCTTTGCACTCATGAAAAGTAGTACCATAGGAAACTTTCCAATTCCTATGTTTTTCATTCACTTTTCCTTTCAAGCACTGGCGATTCTAGTAGGCAGGCTTGAGCAAGGAAAATCCTACACTAAAAAATGTTTTTGTGCTACTTCTATTACTTTGGACCCAGGCCACTGCCATACTAGCTCAACTCCCAGGCCCATCGACAAATGCACAACTCAAACGCGCAGAGATAAATAATGATGGCGTTCAAGAGAGTCCATCACGGATAGCTAAGTTGCCTGGTACCTCACTGCTTGTCATATAGTAGGATAAAATAATCATATTTCCCATTACTATGAGTGCTCAGTGGACAATATATATAACATGTAGAGTAAAAAAGAGATGCAACAAGTGTACAACCTCTTTGGCGAAGCCATGTCGATCTCAGCGTGATTGGGTTGGCCGATGAGGATGCTCCGGCTGACTTCGCTGTCAGAGGAGGGGAAGAAGATCTTAGGCGTCTGGAGATGGAGCCCGAGGTACTGCTCCGCTGTGATGGAGGGTTTCGTCGTTGGAGCAGCTCCGGTGAGTTGTACGACGCCGAGGCTGAAGCAGGACAAGAGAGACAACGAACAACATTAACCTGAGTGGAATTCTAATAGCATCTCCAATAAATGATGTAAAATACATAACCACAAAGTGCTAGAGGTAAAATACATTAGCCGCTCATCTCTGAACTTAACTATCGAAACTGAACTTAACTGTCGAAACTAAACCTACCGTCGAAACTGAATTTTGCTATCGAAACTAAACGCACTAGCAAGGTGAGGCTACACGTCGGTCGACTGACTTTTTCATCTCTGGTCAGTCGATTTTGCAGCCGTTGGATACGAAATCAAGGGCATGTGGTTCATCTTCAACCTCCACCCCCCTGAGCCGCTAGCCACCACCGGCCAAACAGCAGCCCCCTGCCGCCCGCGGCTGGCGGTGCGCCGCCCTGCCCGCCTCGAAAACACTCCCCACCGCCGGTCCGCCGCCGCCCCGGCCATCCCTCTAGTCCCCCCCGTGCCGAGCTTTTTCTCCGGCGATCCCCACGCCACCGCCCCGCCAACGCCCCGCCACTGCCGGCGACCACCGCCCCCATCCTGAACCCTAAGATAGATAGTGGGGTACCTCTTCGGCAAGCCCCCCTCCCCGTTGTGGCTGGTTCTTCCTTCACACCGGTGAGCCCACCCCTTGGAAATCGACTGACCCAAAAGTCGATTCAGTCGACTGAAGTGTAGCCAAATCGGAGCAGCATCGCAAGCAAGGGCAAGAGCGAGAGCAGTAGCGCGAGCAAGAGAAATAGCAAGAGCAGACCAGGCAGGGGGCCGAGAGCAAGAGCAGAGCAGCAGCGCGAGCGAGAGCTAAAGCAGCAGCAACTCCTACTGATGTGGACGTCGCCGCCAAGGGAGCGACGCCGTGGAGGAAGTGGTCGGCGCCGCCGCCGTGGATGGAGCCGCGCTGTGTCGGCTCGGGACCGAGCACCGGCAGCACCGTGAGATCGAATCAAGAAGAAAATGTGGCGATTAGTGTACAACCTCTTTGGTGGCCTTTTATCGATTAGGCCGCAGCTTCATCCGAGGAAACGGTGATGATGATGCTCTTCCGGTGGTGCAGGTGAAGACGGCGGTGTGGGAATGGAGGTGGTGCGAAAGACGAGGGGAACGTCGGGGCAGCTCCTTGGAGGTGGAGGACGGGGTGGCTGAACCGGCGGGACGATGAGATCAACGACGGATCCTCATCCGGTACGGTGGATGAGGGACGTCGAGGTGTTGCTGTGGACGATGTCGTCGGGGAAGAAGCTCCGGCTGGGTGGCGGACGGATCAGGGTGTGGGGTTTCGTTGCGGATTTTCACAGCCTTGGTGTACGAATGGGTGGGCGGATGGGATGACAGTGGGGAACCATGGCTTAGAGACACGCTTGTCCGAAATGTGGGATAAGTTACGAATGTACCCCCACCTATTTGAGGCGGTTCTTTCGGTTCAGGGGCACCACAGGCATTTCGCGTGTCGGGATTTCATAGGATGTGGGAGTTTTCGTGCACATTGTAATTTCAGAATAGCAAGGCGCGGGTTGAGATGGAGGGAGTTATCGGAGCACAACGAGACAAAGATATATCTTAAATATTTCGGGCTAACAAGGTGCGGGTTGAAGAGACGGGAGTTTCGTAGCATGATAGACAGAGACGCTAGCTTCAATTTTCGGCATAACAAGGTGCGGCTTGAAATTTCGGAAGAACAAGCTTAACTTGTACCCAAAAAAAAGACAATTTGCACCTCAACACGCACAACACACACACACAAACACCATTTAGACTAGAGTAAGGTACACGTGCATTGCACGCATGAGATTTGGCAACCAAATTATTAATAAATACCACATTATAGCATGCAAGCTTTGAGTCATATCTGCATGATGTAGATGTTCGTTTAATTCTTATAGTTCATTTCATTCAAAATCATCTAGTTTTTATAAGAAAGCTAATCTATTTTAAGATTCATGGAATTGTGCGTTGTAAGACATAAAGTAAAAACAAATAATGGCAAATCATGTAGAAAATCATTTGGGCAATTATGATACGGAAGATTCTAGAACAAATAAGAAGTGCTTGTGTTTTGATGTTTGTGCATTATGCTTAAGTTCAACCATGGAGTCTTCTAGATTATACATGTGGCGAAATCTGGTGGAATCTAGATGATATCCAACGGCCAATAGTGCTCAAATTTGCCATCTTTGGACCTTCGGATTTGCCTCATCCAACGACCATCTTTCAAAGTTAAAGTTACCCGCTCACAATATAAAAAGATATATAATATAATATATATAGGGGTATAGATATAGATATGTGATGCGAAAGCCGCCCATCATCTCCAATTACATGCACGGATGTGACATGGGCAAATGATGTCTGCCATCGGTATCTCAAATTCAAATCAGCCTGACCTTGTCCAATGTGTATACATTACAACATGCTCGTTTCCAAAGCACACCGCGCAGATCTCCGTTATATTCATGCATGCATGGGTTTCAAACATCAGGATCTCTTATTCAAATATTTGAATTCAACTTTACATTGATTATGACCTCACCTATTCTTTTACACCCACACAGTAGTCTTCTCTTTATAATTGTACCACTAACTTTCTCTCGTGCATGCATGCACACACACTACTAGTCGGCATTATCTATCGCACGCATGCAATCTTTTTCTTCAGGTCGGTCTCCCATGAAGGCACACACCCACACACATCCCCCTCTCCCTCATACCGGGCATTCTTTATCTCTCACGCATGCATGCGCAACGATCGATGTTCCTCTATGTATGTGTGTATATAGCTAGGTCTTTCATAGTTTTCCACACAAACCGATCAATCGCTATATCCAGTGAGGTCTCACCCTCTTTCCCACGTCCACATCGATCAATCTATACCTCTCCCACGTCCACATCGATCAATCTATACCTCTCCCACGTCCACATCGATCAATCTATACCTCTCTATATAGGATTAACATAAATAGCTAATACACCCACATTAATTATATATCCAACGTCCCCCTCTCATCATCCATGCCTTCCGCTTCATCTCTCAGATGCATGCACAATGGCGGAGACAGGGGGTAGTAAGGGCCCCGCCCCCCCTAACATCACTATATATCGAGGCTAATATGAACGTGATCATTAGACAATTGCTGCTAAAAAAGGTTTAATTTCATGAATTGACCCTCCTCGTAAAGGATTAGCAATGCTTGGCCCCTAGCTCATTTATTTTTCATGGCTCCGCCACTGCATGCAACAGCTCACGTGTTCTCCCCCTCTCTCTAAATATCGATCTCGCACTTGTGCATTCCTTCATAGTCTCCCTCCACTCGGCCCCTCGCACCATCTTCTAGACCCCCACCGGATTTTGCCACATGTACAATCTAGCAGACTCCATGGTTGAACTTAAGCATAATGCATAAACCTCAAAACAACAGTGGTTCTCTTTTGTTCTAGAATCTTCCGTATCATAACTGCCCAAACTTTTTTTCTAGTTGAATTGCCATTATTTGTTTTTACTTTATGCTTTACAACGCACAATTCCATGAATCATAAAATAGATTAAGGGCTTCTTTGATTCAAAGGATTCTCAAAGGAATTTTGGAGGATTCTAATCATTAGGAATTTTTCCTATCTTGGTTGTTTGATTCGTAGGATTGTAAACCATAGGAATTTTTCCATATGATTCATTTGCACTAGATTTCATAGGAAACATCCCATCCACTCAAACCTCTTTGAAAGAATTCTGCATTTTTCTATGCACAATCAAACACTCGTACAATCCTGTAGGATTCAATACGACATTCCACTATAATCCCATATTTTTCCTATTCACGCGTTCTTAGCTTTTTTATAAAAACTAATTTGATTTTGAATGAGATGAACTATAAGAATTAAATGAAGGGCTACATCACGCATATATGACTAAGAGCTTACATGCTGTAGTGTGGTATTTATTCATAATTTGGTTGCAAAATCTGATGCATGCAATGCACGTGTAAATTACTAGTACTTCGAGTATGTGCAAAACACGTAAATTAGAATACCAATGGCACGCTACACAGTGTCTCTCTTATAGTTCATGAAGCCACGTGGCACATGTGGAGGCGTTGTCGCGACCTCCTTGCGTGGATTGATCACAGTGATGTGCTGCTGGTTCCAGAAGAATGTACTCGTCCTCCCTGAGCCATACAGGCGGTACATGCACGAAGCGAAGATGTGCACGCACGCCAAGCACGCACTCATTCCCTCGCACGCACATGCGGGTACATGGGCGGATGCAATTTTGTACCAAGATCCACCCCATGTGATAATTTGACGCGTGTAAAGTCGTTCACATCATTGATGGTCAATTAATACAGCTCATGCAAATTGAGTGGACGTGAGGGTGGAAGAAAGACATTATTACTCCACTGCGCGCATGCGAGTAGTTAAATCGTGGGTTGCTAGTAGTACTTACATTGGTCTCCTTCGTATTTTGTGCCAATTTTTGACAGTAACATAATATTTACGCATTTGAGCAGTGTAGTCTACTTGAAATTTATGTTCCACTAAACTCATCGGGAGCCGTTTCGGGCCTCGAAACCAAAACCATCAATTAATCTTTACCTTGTTCCCATCACATTCGAAAGCCTGCTCACACCTACTAGTACTACGTACCAAACCTGAGCGTGTTCCCACTATGCAGGTATTAGTACTACTAGTGCTAGTACTTAGGTTATAAAAAGGGAAACTACCTAACCGAAAATTACTCTACCTTTCCTCCTCATAAGTGCTTCTTCTTCGTCCGTCGTTGCCATGGCTGGTGAGCAGAGCTCTAGGTCGAGAACTACTCGTAACAAGGGAGCGGCAACCAAGGCTGCAGAAAAAAAGAGAGGGCTCGCCGCCACGCAGAGACCTCAAAAGATCTCTCACGGGCAGGCGATGGCTCCCAGGAACGCCCTATCTGCGGAGGCGAACATGCCGAGCCGGCGGAGCTAGAGTCGTTATCCCTGGACGGCATGCCCGATCAGCTCAATAAGCACCTCAATAAGCAGAAGGAGTTCATCCAAGGCTTGACGGAGTTGCTGAAGGAGAGCCTCGACGACATGCGCGCTGAGCTCAATCAGCAGGGGGAGTTGACCGCCGGCTTGGTGGTGCTGCTGAAGAATAGCATTGCCTCAGAGAAGAAGGCGACCGGAGAAATCATGCGACTTCAGGAGGACAAGGCGAAGCTCTGCCACGAGATCGACCTGTTGAAGGAGAAGAACGCCGGCTGGAAGAAGCTGCATGAGAATAGTAGTTCCTCGATGAGGATGCTACAGGCCCTCGTCACGGAACAGAAGGAGGAGTTGGCGAAGCTCCTTATCGAGCACCCGGCTGCTGTCAAGGTATGTAATGCAGCCGTGGAACAGAAGATGAAGGCTCGCGTCGAGAAATCCCGCATCATGGATAGAATGAAGAAGATGGCGGAGGAGACGCGCAAGGAGATGGAGGTCATGGAGGCGATGAAGAAGCAGTTACGACTCCATGGCGAATTAGATCATTTGGGGTGATGATCTTCCTTCTTCTTTTGCTGCTGTGTTTCATCTTTTGCTTCGGGTGTTTCGCCGCACGTGTCATGTTCTCTGCGAGGCATGAATAGAACAATGGTTTTTGTTTTTTGAGGGAATGAATAGAACAATGCTAACAATGAGATGACTAGCAAATTAGATCATTTTTATCGCCATATGGCACTGGGCTGCCGTGTTTCGTGATCCTCCGTCGCAGTACTACTCCAGTGGAAAATTTGAGTATACCGCACGGTTCTTTGCTCCTCCTCGATCAGGTTGTCGACGCATTTATATGAGCAGTTAAATCCCAAGGCCCTGCCTTCCAGCAGTAATGAGCCGTCAAATCACAAAGGCCCTCGCCTCTCGTGAAACCGACCAAGCTAGACTGCCCCGCCCTCTAGCCTTTTAAAAAATGTATACTTTTGTACAGCAGTAGTATCGATGGATTGCGCCATGGAGCAAAACTTGAAATTAAAAAAAAGGTGGTACATATAGAGAGAGCTCGTTGACAAATTATGCATATAGTACTATTAAAAAGGCTAGTCACAATAATGGTGTCCAGCACAACCCACCCCTCAAATAAAACTAAGCACCCTGGAATTCTTTGACAAAACTAAGCACCCTGAAATTCTTTGACAACAAAACTGCTAGCTATATGATGTTGCCCTTATATATTGTACGTATATAATGTGAATAAACGAGTGGTAGTACTATACCAACTAGAAGATGAAATGTAAGAAATACTAGTACGTACTTACTGAAGAGTTAAAGTAACAAGAAGAAACATAACTTAGTTCTGCTGGGGGCTCAGCACAACACACCCCTCAAATTAAATTAAGCACACCTGAAATTAAACTTTGCAACTATTCCGGTAGACACTGCATTAGAACCACCATGAGCAACGACACTGCCACCTTACTCGGAGTCCTCGTCCACGTCCTCGACTTCGTCCTTGTCCCTCTTCCTCTTGGCTGATACTTCTTTGCTTGAACCGCCAACTTGGCTATTGCTCTTCATCCAACCCTTGTAGATATTGAAACAAAGGTAGCCATCCATTGCAGCATACTGGATGTGGTCTATATCTAGTACATTCCCCTGCCATGCATGATGATGAAACGTGTATGGAGGTTTCTCCAGTTTACCGTACGAAGGATGAACCATGGCTCCTGCGAGGGTCAGCATTGAAGGCTGACAAGAGGACACCAGCCGATTCTTTTGGAGGTCGAAGGTGTTGCCTACAACGAGGCCTATCCGATGCAGGACTTCTTTGTCGTTACCAAAGTCTACAGTAACGAATTTGACTAGGTTGCTCTCGAGGAAGTCCTTAAAATCCTGGCACTCAACATCGGCATGACATATGTGGTAGACCAAGCATAAGTCATGCACGCAAACCTGGATCACGGCGGGCTTCTTCCTCTCTTTGTCCTTTAGATCCTTATCTCGTCCCACGACTGTGGTGTACTCAACATCTAGCCCGGCGACCCACTCATCATGTGAGTCTTCGAACATGCGTCTGAAGCGAGAAAGGCATCCTTTCACCGTCGCGGAAGAACGGGTGTAGATGACGTCGAACTCATCGCCGATGATGGTTCTAACCTTGTACGCACCGCCGATCGAGGAGATTTGGGACGCCATGGATTTGGCAGGAGGGTTAGGATTAGTGGAACTACCGTAATGTGAATGGACGGGACGACTAGGAGCGAACCGCCGTAGTATTAAAGGACGTGCGGGGACGAGTAGGAGTGAACTGCCAGCGTGCGAATGGTAGGGTAGTGGCTTTCCATTCTCCCATGATACGGGCTTCCGAGAGCCCTTGGATCGGAGATCGAATGGTTGCATGGCGTGATTCTAGACCAATGGGTGAATATCCTATCCTGGAGTGTTATTCTGCAAATTTTTAGCAACTTAGCATGCGACCGTTTGATCTCAGATCCAAGGGCTGCCAGCAGCCCATATCATGGTCACGCCTACCACGACCGTCGCGCCGCTCGCGCAGTCGCGCCCTTGGAGATTTAACACGGTGCGTTAGGCTATCTGATGTTGGCATGTCATACATAGTCATCACTTAGTCACTCATACTACAACAAGGTTGGCTATAAGTGTATTTTTTTACTCCTCTCTATCTCTTTCTTCGTACTCCCTCCGTCCCATAATATAAGAACATTTTTGACACTAGTGTAGTGCCAAAAACGTTCTTATATTATGGGACACAGGGAGTACTAGTATTTATTGCATTTTCCAAGGAGTGACCTCTTCCAATGAAATGGTGTTGCTAAGTTTGCTTCATTTAATTAGCTATAGACTCAAAATTGTCTTTTCACCTAGGTACACGCGCTTAGCACCGTTTCTTCCTTGGGTCACCAAACTCGTCTCTCTCTTCTTGATTAACTTGCCACATCAGACTTTATGCCTATGTGGCAAGCTTAAGCACCTGTAGGGCTGATGAGAGGGCACCAGACAATTCTTCTAGAGGTCGAAGGGGTTGCCTACAACGAGGCCTATCCGACGCGAGACTTCTTTGTCGTTCTTAAAGTCTACAGTAACGAATTTGACTGTTTTATCCTCGAGGAACTTCTTAAAATCCTGGCACTCAACGTCGGCATGGCATATGTGGTAGACGAAGCAAACGTTATGTACACAAACCTGGATCACGGTGGGCTTCTTCCTCTCTTCGTCCTTTAGATCCTTCTCTCGTCCCACGACTGTGGTGTACTCAACATCTAGCACAACGACCCACTCATCATGTGAGTTTTCGAACATGCGTCTGAAGCGAGAAAGGCATCCTTTCACCGCCGCGGAAGTACGGGTGTAGATGACGTTGAACTCATCGCCGGTGATGGTTCTAACCTTGTACTCACCGCCGATCGGGGAGATTTGGGACGCCATGGATTTGGGAGGAGGGTTAGGATTAGTGGAACTGCCGTAATGTGAATGGACGAGACGACTAGGAGCGAACCGCCGTAGTATTAAAGGACGTGCGGGAAAGAGTAGGAGCGAACTGCCAGCGTGCAAACGGCAGGGTAGTGGCTTTCCATTCTCCCATGATACGGGCTTCCGAGAGCCCTTGGATCTGAGATCGAATGGTTGCATGGCGTGATTCTAGACCTATGGGTGAATATCCTATCCTGGAGGGTTATTCTTAAAATTTTCAGCAACTTAGCATGCGACCGTTTGATCTCAGATCCAAGGGCTGCCAGCAGCCCGTATCATGGTCGCGCCTACCATGATCGTCGCGTCGCTCGCGTGGTCGCGCCCTTGGAGATTTAACACGGTGCGTTAGGCTATCTGATGTTGGTATGTCATACATAGTCATCACTTGTCACTCATACTACAACAAGGTTGGCTATAAGTTGGCTATAAGTGTATTTTTTACTCCTCTCTATCTCTTTCTTCCCTCCGTCCCATAATATAAGAACGTTTTTCACACTAGCTAGTGTAGTGTCAAAAAAGTTCTTATATAATGGGACACAAGGTATACTAGTATTTATTGCATTTGCCAAGGAGTGACCTCTTCCAATGAAATGGTGTTGCTAAGTTTGCTTCATTTAATTAGCTATAGACTCAAAATTGTCTTTTCACCTAGGTACACGCTTAGCACCATTTCTTCCTTGGGTCACCAAACTAGTGTCTCTCTTCTTGATTAACTTGCCACATCAGACTTTATGCCTATGTTGCAAGCTTAAGCACCTGTAGGAGCAAGTAAGTACAATACTCCCTCCGTCTAGGTGAGTAAGTCATCTTAGGCTGTGCACCGTGACCAAGGAGGAGGAGAAAACGGGAAAGGTTAATGTTTATTTGCTAATTAATAGTATTGCATGCAATGAACTAACCACTGCATGTCGTGTTTGATAGTCTCAAGTCATAAAAAGCATGCACACCCTTTATCTCTTATTGGTTGATATGTCAAGAAAGAAGAAACGAGGTAGAAGTTAATGCACCATGCCTAAGTGTTTTGGATTATTTGATTTTCGTAAGATGACTTACACACCTAGACGGAGGGTGCGCTTTACATGGCATTTTTGCATATGTGAAGGAAAGAGAGGCAAGGAAAAAGTGGATAAGTGGGCTCTCATGCAAGAGTCAGCCTCTACTACTGCATGGTGGAGCATTGGGAGAGGCACCTGTATGGAGGTGGTCAGGAATCGGGAGACTCACGCCGTTCATAGCGCCGCAGTTAAAATGATAATGGCAAGTCAAATCACGGGGCCCCGACTATCCAGCAGTAACTCACTGTCAAATCACACAGCCCTACGTTTGCAATAGCCTACTCCCTCGTCTTCTCGCGTCTCTGTCGAACCGACTAGGCGAAACTGTCTCGCTGCCTACCGGGCAGGAAAAGCCCCGCCCTCGACTTTTAAATAGTATACAGTATACTAATTTTGTATCCATGGATTGCACCCGCGCCATGGAGCAAAGCATCTAGAAAATGGCGGTACACATGTATGGAGTATACAACATGCATGTCGCGTTCGCATCGCACCCAGACGGTCGGTCGGTCTGGCACGCTGCTCTCCGAATGGAACACGCGTCATATTGAGTTCGCACACACATGTGGGATGGCAATTGAGAAACGACCATAGGCACACTCCCCGGCCCCGCAAGTCGGGTGACTTAATAGAAGAGGGAGACGAGCGATAGTACTAGAGAAGTGTTGTACTACGTTGGTGCCTGGACGATCCCTGCAAGACACGGAAGATCAGTTCGTCCATGTATGTGACCAGACTCCAGCAGACATGCCTGTATTGGCTATCGTCTACATATCGTGCAGGCTGTGTTGTACATGGTTGTAGTTGTGGTCAGAAATCTAAAAAAAGGTTTCTTGTCATCTTGCAAAATTATGTGTCATGTGCTTCGGATCACTGCGAGGGTTAAACATCGACAACTGAGTTGGGCTAGTCATTGGGGGCACATGCACGAACAGTGACTACTCGGCTGCCATCTAGGTCAAGCCGGCTATGTTAATTAGGACATTTATCGACGGACCCCTTTTCTACGAGTTTATTTTTAATTTGAGTTTTGTTCCTCGTCTAGTTTGTCCATCGGGATTCATGTTGTCTCCTTTGGGCAGTGAGGTTATGATGTCTTGTCATGTGGCATTTTTTTCGTGTTATATGTTATAATCCAGCGCTTCAGATCAAAATGACGACAACTGCGCCTTTGGGCCACGTGCATGAAGACTTCTCGACAGTCATTGACGAGGTCAAGCCGGCTCCGGTAGACAAAAGAAAACTAAGTACTACTCCACTATATAGGCAGGAGCCTCCGCGCTTGCTTGCTAGTGTTGCTCCATTCACACCGTCTTGGCCTCTCCAGATCTAAACATGACAGCGGTGTCCACTCTCTCTCTCTCTCTCTGATCACCGCTGGTCACAGATCCAGCCGGATCCTCTCCGCCGGGGAAGGTGAGAAGGTGCAACGTTCATGCGGTCGTCCTTGGTGATGGCTCTTACCCACTGCTGGGCGCGTCCCAATCAGCCTACCTTGCCATTCTCTCCCAAGCACCGCTGGCGAGGGAGGGCCTCCGACCCCTTCTTCCTCGCTGCCGTAGTGTGGGCAGATCCGGCCTCCCGCCGCCCACCTAGCGACATCCCGGCGACCATCAGGTATAACTTCCTTCAAAACCGGCCTTGCTCTACTTCCCGAGCTCCTGACGTCGCTGCATTTGTAACTTTTACTATTTCTCAGGCCCCCTCATAGATAGGATCGAATGGCTGTTCGAAAACCACCTAATTTTTTATGTTTAAGAGGTAAAACTAGCTCATGCACTCAAATCTAGTACTACTTGGTTCAAACAAGGAAGAAAGGGGTGGGGGTGGGGAGGATTTGTTACCTGAATCTAGGACTTGGTCGAAAGAGGAAATAATGGGGGCGAAAAGTAGCAGAGACTGGCTATCCAACTGGTCTCTAGGTCTAATAGGGAAATAAAGGGAAACGCAGTACAAACTCAATATAAACCCGATCTATTGGTTGAAAAAGGAAAGAAAGTGGGGACTGGGGGACAAGTCAACAAAGTAAGTCCAGCACTAGATTTGCTAGCCTCACACAGTATAAGGTGGCTATACCGAACAAAAATGGGACCAACCCAGATATCATGTTCTGATGTTTGTTGCCCCGAGCCACTCTTATGTAATGCCACTGGTAAAATGTAGTAGTCGCACTGTTAAAAGTAAGGACACGTTAAACCAATGTTGTTTTCAATGTAATGCCTCCAGTAATATGAATCAATGGCACTTCTTTACATGTCCTGCTAAAATTTCCCATTAAGATAAGTTGGTTCTTTTCGTTAGAAATGCAACTGTCCTGGTCCGCCTACTCTCCCGTGCCCAAAGTAATGTCGTATTTAACGGTTGTCATAGTTAATCCTGATGCCCACACTAATATCTAGCAATGCCACTGCTTTTGAAATTGCTACTGTCCTTGTAGGATTGCCATTCAGATAAGGAACATGCTTCTTTTCATTTGATGCATGTTTCATCACTTGTTACTTGTTAGTCACCCTCCTTTCCACCTTTTTTGTGCAAATAGAGATATATATTTCACGCTCGATCTTAATTGAACTGCACAAATGATATCCAAATTATGTTGAGCATTCCAGGAGCTTCACAACCAACCTTGATGTTGCTCAATTTTATTGCAACTAATGAAGAAGAAACTCTGTGGGTTTCGTTTTCTGATGGAAATGGAACCGGGGCTGGAGCCCTTTTCTTAAAAATTTTGAAGAAGAAGCTGCTAGCTCATGGGACATTGCTTCATTTTAGGCGAACTGCACCAAAAGGTCCCATGAATTGAATCATCCATGTTGGTGACTGAAATAGCCAGCTTCAGCATCCCAGTCTAAGCACCCCCGGCCTCCATCCTTGCGACGCACGGTACACCTCGTTTGCCACCTGCTCGACCCTAGTGTCACTGATAAAATGAAGTAATAATACAGTTAAAATAGAGCGAGTGTCATCTCTATCATTTCATTTCCAATGTAGATAAAGAAAGTGCTTCTCTTTGTTAAAGTATGTTTCATCAACTAGTCCCATTGTTAATGTTTAAGCGTTTCTGCAAACTGGGGTGCTTAATTTTAGTTGATATGTACAAACATAGAGATTTGAATGTCTCAAGGCGCCTCCTTGTACTACTGTTGTACACTGATGTTCATCACTGGCAGAAGGTGTATCTGGGAGACTTGGGACGATGTCCAGTATGAGGCATACCGTATGAGGCGTCGCAGGGCCCATCTCGCCCTCACAGCATGGCATACTATGATACTATCGCAGTATTTTCTTCTATTTTTTTTGTGTGTTTCATCAACTAGTGCCACTATAATGTAATCACAATTTTTCATTATCTGTGCAAACAGGGTTATTCAGCTGCATTTTGGTGGAACTGCACAAATGTACGTATGGAACCAGCATATATGCAGAGTGCGAGCTGTGCCAAGTAAAAATTACCGACACCAACCATGCTGCATGCACGCATTGGCATCCACCACAACCAGTGGGATGTGTGGCGCTCTCTGTGGACGGATCTTTCTCGGCAGCAAATCCTCTAACCAAATACTAGTAGCTTATATTGGCAGTTTTCTAGGGAGTACTCTTTTCTGAAAGAAGCACCAATCTATTTTTCTTTATTTGTAAACTGTGTCACAACTTTGACCCAAAGTCCAGAGCTATTTTAGGGTGATTGGCGTAGTACTTGGAGACTGATTGTAAGCATGATTTTCATTAGCTGTCACATTGATTGTAAGCATGAGCAGGTGGAAGATTAGGTTAGTGCGAAGCTTACCTTAAACCCTACCGCCGCCGTTGAAACGAGGCGAGCGTCGAGGGAACCGTGGAGAACGTCGGGGAAGCAACGTCGCACCATCCGGCCTCCTCTTGCGGTGGGAGAACGAATACCCCTGTGGCTTCGGCTGGCTCTGCACCCTCACGAACGGCACACCATACTCGATCGATTCGTTATCCTATGGGTGCTCGACCTTCGACCTGTACGCCCACCACCTCCACCTGACTGTCGCCTCGGGCGAATCTGTCTGCTCCATCGCCCATAGGAGATACTCGATGAACTCGGAGGACTGCGGCGTGACTGTCGCCGAGGAGTACATGTACATCGCCGCCCTCATCGCCGCCGTCTCGCTCTTTCGCATACATTGCCACATGGCCCACACCGTCCTCATAATCTCCCACTCATTGTCAAACCAACTAAGGATCTCCTTCAACCTGGCTAAGTTTGCCTGGTCGCCGCCGGCGATCTACCTGATTCGCTGCTGCATCCTCTCCATAGATGTTGTTCTGAGTGGTCTGGTGCTAGCTTTGGAAGATGGGAGGAGAGACGGTGGTCTTGCAATAGAGAAGAGGGAGAGGAGAGGAGGTGGTTTCGGAATGGAGATGATGGAGAGGAGAGGAGGTGGTTTTGCAATGGAGAGAAGATCAGAAGAGGGAGAGGCGAGACGATGGTTTTGGAATAGAGATGATGGAGAGGATAGGAGGTGGTTTTGGACTGGAGATGATGGAGAGGAGAGGAGATGGTTTTGCAATGGAGAAGATCAGAAGAGGGAGAGGCGAGACGGTGGTTTTGGAATGGAGATGATGGAGAGGAGAGGAGGTGGTTTTGCAATGGAGAAGAGGGAGAGGAGCGTGCGACAGCGATTTAGGATTGGGCGAGAGGGCCGGCACGCCGTGACTGGATCAAAATCAAAATCAATTTACCCTTCAATTAAGAAAGCAACCCCACATTAACTAGTCTCCCTTTTATTCTGGGTCATAATTGACCATGATTTTGCACATAAAATATATGTTATACGTTGCAAAAATAATATAATTTGAAAGTACATTCAGATACGAACCAAACGATAAAATTTTTGTTGACATGCATTCACATTTTTCTTGTCACATACAGTACGTGGTCAAACTTTGACCCAAAATACACAAAACAACAAAAAAATACTTCCAAGACCAGCGCCGCTCTTCCGCTCTTCTCCTGTTCCAATCTAAATCCACCGCCGCTCCTCTCCTGTTCCAATCTCAATCCCGCGCCGCTCCTCTCCTCTTCCATTTCAAAACCACCGCCCCTCCTCTCCTGTTCCAGTCCAAAACCAGCACCGCTCCTCTCCCATTCTAATCCAAAACCAGTGCCGCTCCTCTCCTCTTCCATTCAAAAACCACTGCCGGTGAGTGAAGGTGCTGTGGAGAAGTAGATCGATGGAGGAGTACAACCGATACGTGAGGATCGCAGACGGCGACCCTGTGAAGCTAGCTAGGATGTTGGAGATACAGTCTTGGTTTGACAATAAGGACGAACTAGCGGCGACGGCGACATCCATGGCCAAATATCTGCAACAGAGTGAAAAGGCGGCGATACTCCCGGAGGGAGTCGCGCTGGAGTACATAGAGCTGCTCCTCTGGGCCATGGAGCAAACAGATTCACCGAATCCGATTGTGAGGGAGCGATGGTGGGAGTATCAATCCCAGATGGAGCACCCACCAGAGATTGAAGGATCGAGCATCTACAGGGTGCCGTTTGTGAGGGTGTCCTGCCAGAGCGAGCCGGTGTAGTCTTCGTCGACCGAACCCAACTATAAGAGGAGAAAAGCAGTTGGCCCGACGACGCTTCCACGCCATCGTCTCCCTCGCCATTCACATCATCTCACGGGGCGTCTGTCTGCCGCCGAGGAATAGGAGGGGACTGCCCCTAGCCCAATAGTCGAGCAGGTTGTGAATTGTCAGGAGGAGCTTAGGGTTGTCAGTATTTGCAGGTTGTGAATTGTGTTTTGTGTTCTGTATTTTGAGAGTACTTTCAGATATGAATGTCTTTTGAATTACAGATTTGCAGTATTGAGCATATGAAGAATTTTATGAATTCTAGAGATCTATTTTTAGCACTTAAAACAATGTAGTTTCATAGGAGTATAAAAGTGCAGACGAGAAGAAACTGCAAGTTTCAGTTTCAGATAAGAAACTGCAAGTTCAGTTTCAGATAAGAAACTGCAACTTTCAGAGGCAGAGCATTTATATTAACACGGCCTTTTCAAACAGGGTTAACATCATGTTGGAAGTTTTATTCGTGGTCGAAAATGGAACTACCAGCCAGTTAACATCATGCTGATCAACATTCATGCATAGCACATCTTCATATGATGCACAGTCAAAATGCCCACACAATGTTGAGTGTGCGAAACAAAGAGAAAACGAGGGACAGAGTTTTGGCAAGTGTTGGACGTGGTTTTGGGCTGCCCCGTCTAGGCTTTCATTTTTAACATGCGCAGCCCACGGGCTCGGATGGGAGGGCCTGTTTGTATTTTCTTAGGGCCGTCATGTATCGACCGGCCTATGGACCTCCCATCCGAGTTTTTATTTTTGGCAGCCCAATTTATGTATTTTTTTTGAAGAAAACGCAGCGGTCTATTCTATTTTTCTATATAAGAATAGGAACGCCAGGTACAACTTACGTTTCCCTTTTAACTATATTATATATATTTAAATTATTTTATATGTTATTATATATTATTTTTATTGTCATCATATATTTAATAGATACTTACATATGTAAGAAAACAATATCCCACATCTTATTAACTTATAAAAATAATTTCTTAACAAATAAAATCCTGGATTGTTTTGGCACGAAAATCCTAGTGATTCTGTACAAAAGCTTGGTAAGATTTAAGGATGAATGTAATAATATCACTTATTATTTAAATATATTTATAACAAAATGCTCCGCCCTTTTTTATTTTTTGATAACATTGTTGGCCGAACCCAACATTATAATTAGAATCAGCCCAGCAAAATCTTGTATCTAGATAAAGTGCAAATGGCCTGTAATTTTTTAGGAAATAAAATAAATGGGCCGCATGAAAGCTACATTCATTGTTCACCCAGCCCAGCTAATGCCTGTAATTCAAAAAAAATATCAAATTGACTGTAAATTCTACCGCGCAAAAAAAAAGACAGTAAATTCTGAAAAAATGGGTTGAATACATGCCACATTTTTGGAGGCTGAAATGTGGGCCAATAGGTCGAAGCCAACGCAAGTCATTGTAAATTTAGTCAACAAATGATTCTGACATGTTAGCCGTTGGATTTACATCCAACGGCCGGCATCCATCTTCAATCTCTCGTCTTCTTTCTCCAGCGCCGCCGGGACCACCTCCCGCCTCCTGCTGCTAGCAGCTCTGCTTAGCACGCTTCGCTATGAAGCGCTACTCCACCGTTGTCCAGGCCATCCCTCCAACCCTTCACACCTCCTGTTCTTCTCCATCGACTGCCGAACCACACCGCACTAGAACCAGTTAACCCTCGTACACCTCTCTGTCTGCGACTCTACTCCCGTGTCTTCCCATCTCCGTCTCATTGTTGTCCGGGGCCTCGCTGTCGTGATGCGCTCGGTGCGGCGTGGTCAACGTGGTCAACGAACGACACCATCGGAAGTAGGCTGTGTGTGGAGAGGCTGACAGTTGGGTCCACGGCCGCACACAAGGAAATGCCTCCTTATTACGCGCAAAATAATGATTCCTCCACCTGACATTTGGGACCCACCGGAAGGGCCTCTATATTTCGCAAAAAAAAACGTGCCCCCCGCTGACTTGTCGGACCCACCAGCTATCTTCGCACACAAGGAAGTGCCTCCTTATTACGCACAAAAAAATGAATACTCCCCCTGCCAGCTGCAACCCAGCATACTGGGAGGATGACTTGTGGGCCTACCAAGTTGGCGGGGACGGAGAGCTTTGTCAACTTAGTCAATATGAACGATTCTAGCTCCTGTTATCGTATGATGTTCATCAAACGGTTGTAGTGCTTCTTCAACCTCTGGACTTCTTGCTCTAGCCGCCCAAACCAGCGCCGGTCGTGCCGCGTGCTCCTGCCTCCCATGGCCGACTGTGATGCCGCAGAGGCCTCACCGCCCCTACTACTCCCACCACTGGCCAGGCCATCCCTCTACTCACCCACACCCCCTGTTAATCTATGGCGACGGCAGCCTCACACCACAGCCGAACCAGTGAACCCTCGTACTCCTCTTCACGTGGGCATCCATTGTTGCATCTTCCCCGGCTCCGAGTCGTCCCCTTCCTAGGCCTCGCCGTCGTCCACCGCCGTGGTGCTCTCGGCGCGGCGTGGTCAACGTGGTCAAGGAACAACTTCCATCGGACGTGGACTGTACGTGGAGAGGCTGACAGCTGGGTCCACGGCCGCAGCAAGGAAGTGCCTCCATATTACGTGAAAAATAACTATTCCTCCACCTGACAGCGGGGACCCACCGGACGGGCCACCGTATTTCACGAAAAAACGTTTCCCCCCTGACTGTTGGGACCCACCAGCTACACCTTCGCACGCAAGGAAGTGCGTCCGGGCAAAAAAAACCGATTCTCCCCCCTGACTGCTGGGACCACCAGCTACATCTTCGCACGCAAGGAAGTGCGTCCGGGCAAAAAAAAACGATTCGCCCCCCTGACTGCTGGGACCCACCAGCTACATCTTCACACGCAAAGGAAGTGTGTCCGGGCAAAAAAAAAGATTCGCCCCTCTGACTGCTGGGACCCACCAGCTACATTTTCGCACGCAAGGAACTGCCTGACAGTCGGGACCCACCTGGTCGAAGCGTACGTAGCGTTGTCATTCTGGTTGCGAACTTGTACGTACATATGTACTGGTCGATGTAGAGGTGCGCACGTGTCGTAGTAGAGGCGCGTACGTGTCGTAGTAGAGGCGCGCACGTAGCATGTACACGTACGTACAACGTCCAGGGTGCAAGAAAGAAAATACGGCCATGTATGTGTACATATGGGCGGGGTCTCAAACGCCTAGTCGCGCATATGTACGGCGAGGGCTCGTGTTCATGGGGAGGCAATGGAATGTGTCGTGTTCATGGGGAGGCAACGGAATGCATCGTGTTCATGGGGAGGCAACGGAATGCGTCGTGTTCATGGGGAGGCAACAGAATGCATCGTGTTCATCGGGAGGCAACGGAACGCATGCGAGCCAACCGGCTTGGATGGAACAGGCGATGGAAACGAGGCCTGGCGTACCGCAGAACAGAGGAAACGGGCCTCCTACGGCCGAAACGGGGGTCTGTTGATCGGGAGGGGTGTGGCATACCGCAGAACGGAGGAAACGGACCTCCTACAGTCGAAATGGGGGTCCTGTTGATCGGGAGGGGTGTGGCGTACCGCAAAACGGACGAAACGGACCTCCTACAGTCAAAACAGGGGTCCTGTTGATCGGGAGGGGTGTGGCGTACCGCAAAACAGACGAAACGGACTTGTGTTGGAGCGCTACAGTCGAAACGGGGGGGGGGAGGGGTGTGGCGTACCGCATAAAGGGACTCCATGAGATACTGTTCATCTCCACCGTTGACCTCCTCCAGCCTCCACGGGCTACCGTCGACCTCCTCCAGCCTCCACGGGCTCCTGTTCATCCAGCCTCCACCGCACGCTACTCCACCGGCTACTGTTCAACCACCCCTCCACGACCACCCTCCACCGTCTACTGTTCATCTAGCCCTCCACACCACGGGGTCCTGTTCAACCACCCCTCCACCGCCTACTGTTCATCCAGCCCTCCACACCACGGGTTCCTGTTCATCCAGAGGCAACGCCACCGCTCACTGTTCATCCAACCCCCCCTCCCGTAACGCTCACTGTTCATCCCAGAGGCAGCATCGATTGGCTTCAGTTAGCAGCAGTAGCGAAGGAATCGCTCCATTGGGTTCAGTTAACAGCCATCGATCGATCGCTCGGGTTCAGTAACGTGTAGCCTGCAGTGCAATCGCTTGGGTTCAGTTAGAGCCCAATGCCTCGCTCGGCTTTAGTTAGAGCCAATGCCTCGCACACACGCGCGTACGTACGAGAGAAACGCGCATCGCTCTCCCATCGTAACCGGCAACTCCCCGAAATTTTCCTCCCCCTCGCTTCTACCACGGTTTTTTCCGTCATGGACGGCCCAAAGAATGTCATGCAGCTGCGTCTCCAGCCCGTGCAGGACGAAAAGCCCATTTTCTATCATGATTTTTTGTCATAGAAGTAGGAGCCCACCACATCTATGATGATATCGGGTTTTGTCATAATTATCGTCATAGAAGTGTCATATGTATGACAGAAAAAAAATCCGTTCGGTCCAAAATGTCACGGATGTGTCTTTTTTTTGTAGTGTGGGGACAGCAAGTCGCCAGTGAGGCAGGCGGCAAGGGGTGATTAGAGATCGGAAGCGTAGCATAACAGAGGGGAATCGGGGCCTGGGCCGACCCAAAATCCCAGGGTGGGCCACGGCCCATCGTGGACACCCTATAGAGATACACAACCGAGCAACGAACATTCATTTTTGAAACTAAATTAGGAACATTTAGCTGACCAACTAAACGACTCTGTTTTAACAATATCATATTCGTATTTGAACAACTAAGCTTGTTTAGCTTGATGGGTGGAGCAGTGCTATTATGACACGAAGCACGTATGCTGGTCGTATAGTGATCATAGAAGGGGGAAACCCTAAGCGAATTTTTTTGAGAAAAAGAGGGTTTCCTTCCAATTTCTATTAAATAAACCACCACAGAACCAACATAATCAATTAAACCTTAAGCATGATCAATTAAACCGCAGAAATGCTATTTAGCATCCATTGTTTGCTTCGAACTAATAACTAAATTCTAAGAGCTGAAAAGAAAGTACAGTAACCAAGTTACGATCTATTTTTTGGTTGAGATCAAAAAGTTGAGGAGATATGAAGTACGACCTCTCTTGCGGCGCCGTGTAGGCATCGAGGGTGCGATGGTTGTCCATGGTGTTGAAGCAGATCTGCGACGGTAGACGGGTGCATCGGGGGATAAGCCCCGTTGCGGTGGACGAGAAGGTCGTGCGAGTGGCCCAGACAAAGAGGACGACAGCGCGATGAAGCGAGAGGACGTGATGCAAGGATCCTAGTCCGTCGCCGTGGATGAGAAACGCCCATCTCTAGTAGTGGACGACGTGGTCTTGGTAGGTGCTCTGGCATGGTGGAGGACGACGATGATGGATGGGGTGGCGGAAGGAGGTTGTTGTGGGGATGGTGTTCTAGCGTGGATGGTGTATGAATGGGAAAATGGAGGGATAGGTATGGGGAACCATGTTTTTGGGACGCGCCTGCCTGAAATATGGGAAAGTTACAAACTTAGCCCCCGTTTAAAATTTGAATGTCTCGTCGGTTGGGGATTGGATGGTAATCTCACATCTCGCCAATATTTGCCCAAAGCAATTTCGGGTGAGGAGATGGTGTTTTGGCGCTCACGGTTGGCGCCCACGGTGTATGAATGGGGCTGACAGGTAGGGCGGTTGTGTCACATCTGAGTGAAGTTACTAACCTGGCCCGATTGAAAATATTTGCGTACATCGATTTCGGCTGAGTCGAGTTTGTTTTGCCGCCCACCATGTATGAATGGGGAAATGGAGGGAGAGACACAGGTCTTTCGGACGAGCTTGAATCAAATGTGTTTTGTCGCCCATGTTTGGCACCCACCATGTCAGAATAGGCCCAGAGGCAGTCATGTCATGTCTAGTTGAAGTTACTAACCTACCCCTATTGAGAGTAGTGGAAATCGGGCCGATGGATTGTCCGTGTAATGGATAGACAGTAATTTCCATCTCCCAAACACTGGCTTTGAGCAGCCAACGTGGGAGTGGACATTTTGCTGTTTCTTTCGAATTTTGGGACAATAAGCATCCACGTTTACCCTGGCAACTAAATTCGAATCCATTTTGTATTTCGATACGAATCTTTATAAATCATTCTATGTGTTTTTATATATCTTCAAAAGCACGACAAAGATGTATTCCATTGTCATATATGAATATGATTTACAAATGTCGATACTCAAATTCATAAGCTAGAATCCAGTTTAAGGTGAATTTGAATATTTGAAACCACTTTATGTCCAACTCAAGTGTCACACGCAACATCATGTGTACTCCCATTTAGATATGTACACAAGCGATGTATCAAGATTCAAATACCGAGTCAATCAAACAATAATTTACAAAACTAACGGACATATAAACACTTATAGAGTATATGGATCAATAATATCAACTAACATACATAAGCTAAGCCGCTGTACTTTTTTTTGCTAGAAGAGCATCATTTTTTTAGCAAAGCTAGTACAACATCTTGGCCCTTTCAGATGCGTGCCACCTAAGGAACATCTATACTACTATTATTGTTGAATGCACATTCAGCCTGATTGGCATATTTCTAGGTCTGGCACAACAATCAAAATGAAATGTCTCAGAGTCTTATCAATTAATACAGACTTGTGCTAAAAAAATTACAAACCAAAACAAAAAACAATTATTACATGATCTCTAAAACAAGTGGTTTGATCGATTACATGAACAAACAACACAAAAGTTATTCAACGATGGAAAGAACATTTCACCTATGATTTACCAAGTGGGAATTTAATTGCCTTGTTTCCTTTAGGACATTGACAATGCGGTCTGTCTCAGCTTGCTTCCTTTTGAAATCCACCAAATATTTAATGTTTATCTTGGGCACTGCTTGTGATTGTGCTGTTTGCTTCCTCAACATGTCAACTTCATCTCTAAGTGCATAAGCAGAATCTCTTTCTACCAATAGTTTAGCCTCTAGAGCATCGGCAGTTGGAAATTCATGATGCACGATTGGGCTGGTGCCACTACTGTGAGATGATACAACGTCCATGGGGACCTCTCTCTTTGATCTTGGGCTAACCTATTTTGCCATTAAAGTTCCGATTGGATTCCGAGAAGTTGAAGTTAGCAAAGCATCTCAACTGGGAGTTATAACAACAAACCGGTTAAACAACAAGGAATTAAAGAGCTTCAATTGGATGTTGAAAAGTAGTTATTAACATCATTGTAACCGGTTGTAGCAGCAAAGCAGTTAAACAAACAAGTTTTGCAAAAGGTACCTGTTGTGGCATTGGAGTTTATATTGGATCCTGAAAAGTTGAGTATCCAGTAACGTGATTAGAGAAACCGGTTACAGCAGCAAAGCAGTTAAACAAACAAGTTTTGCTAAAGGAACCTGTTGTGGCATTGGAGTTTCTCTTGGATCCTGAAAAGTTGAGTTGTCAGTAATTTGATTAGAGTAACAAGTTACAGCAGCAAACCTATTACACAAATATATTTTTGAAAATGTATTTGTTGTGCAACTGGACTTCCAATTGGATTCTGAAAACTTGAAGTTGGTAAGATGATTACAACAACAAGTTACAACAGCAAACCAGGCAAATAAGGAAGTTTCTGAAAACATACATGTTGTGCCGGCGGAGTTTCAGTTGGATCCTGCAAACTTGAATGTTAGCAATCATAAATAAAGTGTTGCAAGAGACATAAGAAACTAACATCAAACTAGTAAAACTAACCAGTTTTGGCAACATATTTAATTACACATGAACTAGTAAAACTAACAAGTTCTTGGCAATGCATTAAAGTAACAAGTTGGTACCGTTTACCAGCAACACAGACGTCTGTAAATTTCTTTGATGTAAGCAAAGTGATTCCAACACGTATATATATATAAGTTAAAAAGACGGTGTCCCTTGATGACCCACAAGTATAGGGGATATATCCTAGTCCTTTTGATAAGTAAGAGTGTCGAACCCAACGAGGAGCAGAAGGAAATGACAAGTGGTTTTCAACAAGGTATTTTCTGCAAGCACAGAAATTATCGGTAACAGATAGTTTTGTAATAGGATAAATCATAATGGGTAACAAGTAATAAAAGTAACTAAGGTGCAGTGATACGTCTCCAACGTATCTACTTTTCTAAACACTTTTGCCCTTGTTTTGGACTCTAACTTGCATGATTTGAATGGAACTAACCCGGACTGACGCTGTTTTCAGCAGAATTGCCATGGTGTTATTTTTGTGCAGAAATAGAAGTTCTCGGAATGACCTAAAACTTCACGAAGTCATATTTTGGAATTAATAAAAAATATTGGCGAAAGAATCAACAGAAGGGGGCCCACACCCTGTCCACAAGGGTGCAGGGCGCGCCCCCCATAGGGCGCGCCCCCTGCCTCATGGGTCCCCTGGACCTCCACCGACCTCAACTCCAACTCTATATATTCACGTTCGAGGAGAAAAAAATCAGAAAGAAGGATTCATCGCGTTTTAAGAAATGGAGCCGCCACCAAGCCCTATTCTTCCTCGGGAGGGTTGATCTGGAGTCCGTTCGGGGCTCCGGAGAGGGGAACCCGTCACCATCATCATCATCAACCATCCTCTATCACCAAGTTCATGATGCTCACCGGTGTGCATGAATAATCCCATTGTAGGCTTGCTGGACGGTGATGGGTTGGATGAGATTTACCATGTAATCGAGTTAGTTTTGTTAGGGTTTGATCCCTAGTATCCATTATGTTCTAAGATTGATGTTGCTATGACTTTGCCATGCTTAATGCTTGTCACTAGGGCCTGAGTGTCATGATTTCAGATCTGAACCTATTATGTTTTTCATAAATATATGTGAGTTCTTGATCCTAGCTTGCAAGTTATAGTCACCTGCTATGTTTTATGATCCGGCAAACCCTGGAGTGACAATAGTCGGGACACTTCCCGGTGATGATCGTAGTTTGAGGAGTTCATGTATTCACTAAGTGCTAATGCTTTGGTCCGGTACTCTATTAAAAGGAGGCCTTAATATCCCTTAGTTTCCAATAGGACCCCACTGCCACGGGAGGGCAGGACAAAAGATGTCATGCAAGTTCTTTTCCATAAGCACATATGATTATATTTGGAATACATGCCTACATTATATTAATGAACTGGAGCTAGTTCTATGTCACCCTATGTTATAACTATTGCATGATGAATTGGATCTAACATAATTATCCATATTGATCCATTTCCTACGAGCTTTTCACATATTGATCTTTGCTAAGTTACTTCTCCGTTGCCACTATTACGATTACTACAAAACTATTATTGTTACTTTTGCCACCGTTATCGTTACTTCCATACTACTTTTCTACTAAATACTTGGTGCAGATATTAAGTCTTTGAGGTGTGTTTGAATTGACAACTCAGCTGCTATTACTTGAGAATATTCTTTGGCTCCCCTTGCGTCGAATCAATAAATTTGGGTTGAATACTCTACCCTCAAAAATTGTTGCGATCCCCTATACTTGTGGGTTATCAAGACTTTTTTTCTGGCACCGTTGCCGGGGAGCATAGCTCTATTCAATGAGTCACTTGGGATTTGTATCTGTTCATTACTCTGAGGAATTTGAAAGGTCAAAGAACCAAGATTTTTCCCTCAACTACGAGGGGAGGTAAGGAACTGCCATCTAGCTCTGCACTTGATTCACATTCTATTTTGAGTAAACTTGTGACACCTACACCTGCTATTGATTCTGATATGTCGCATGTTATTGATGATGCCACTTCTGCTATGCATGATGCTTATGATGATACTACTTCTCTGCTTGATAATAATATGCCATTAGGTGAATTTCTGGATGAACAACTTGCTAGGGTTAGAGAGAATCAAATTACTGAAACTGATGATATTAATGAAAGTGATGATGAAGATTCTCCCCCTAGATATGAATTGCCTGTTGTACCTTAGGGTTATGTTATGGATGAAGAAACTGCTAGAGACTTTCTTGCTTGCAATGATAGATATGATCTTAAGAAACTGTTAGCTAGGCTCAAAGAAAAGTCTTTGAATGCTAGAATGCAATATGACCCTGCTTTTGCTACTTCACCGATCTGTGTTGTTGATAAGGATTATGAATTCTCTGTCAATCCCGAGTTAATTACTTTGGTTGAATCTGATCCTTTCTATGGCCATGAATCTGAAACTGTTGTGGCACATCTACTAGATTGAATGATATAGCCACCCTATTCACTCATGAGGAAAAAATCCGCTATTACTATATTCTTAAATTTTTTCCTTTCTCATTAAAGGGTGATGCTAAAATATGGTTTAATTCTCTTGCTCCTGGTTGTGTGTGTAGTCCTCGGGATATGATTTATTACTTTTGTGCAAAATATTTCCCAACTCATCAGAAACAAGTTGCCTTAAGGGAAGTATTTAATTTTGTGAAAATTGAAGAAGAGAGTCTCCCACAAGCTTGGGGGAGGCTTCTCCGATTACTTAATGCTTTGCCTGATCATCCTCTCAAGAAAATGAAATACTTGATATCTTTTATAATGGACTAACTGATGCTTCCAGAGACCACCTGGATAGTTGTGCTGGATGTGTTTTCAGGGAAAGAACTGTTGAGCAAGCTGAATTGCTATTGAATAATATATTGAGCAATGATAATGATTGGACACTTCCTGAACCAACTCCTAAGCCAACTCCAAAAAAGGGGTATTCTATTTCTCTATCCTGAAGGTATGCAAGAGGCAAACAAATCTATGAAAGAAAAAGGTATTAAAGCTGAAGATGTTAAGAATTTACCACTTATTGAAGAGATACATGGTCTTGATAACCCGACCCAGGTAGTAAAGGTAAATTCTCTCTATAGATTTGATGAAGGTGATATTCCTCGTAATAAGTCTGCTAGTCAATGCTTGGATGAGTTTGATAATTCCATTGTTAAACAAGAAAACTTCAATGCTTATGTTAGCAGACAATTGAAACGTAATGCTTATATGGTTGAACACTTGAGTGATTATATGTCTAGATTTAAAGGTGACCTAAAGCTTATTAGTAAACATGCATCCATGGTTACTACTCAAGTAGAACAAGTACTTAGGGCACAAGATGATTTGCTCAATGAGTTAAATAATAAGAACAATGATAACGCTGTTAGAGTTATGACTAGAGGTGGTAAAATGACTCGGGAACCTTTGTATCCTTAGGGCCATCCTAAGAGAGTTGAGCAAGATTCTCATAGAACTAATACTGATACACCTAGTCCTTCTAAGAAAAAGAAAGAGAAAAATGATAGGACTATGCATGCTTCTAGTGAACCTGTTATAGACACACCTGAGAATCCCAATGATATTTCTATTTCTGATGCTGAAACACAATCTGGTAATGAACATGAACCTAGTGATAATGTTAATGATGATGTTCATGTTGACGCTCAACCTAGTAATAACAATGATGTAGAGATTGAACCTGCTGTTGATCTTGATAACCGACAATCAAAGAATCAATGTTATGATAAGAGAGACTTTGTTGTTAGGAAGCACGGTAAAGAAAGAGAACCATGGGTTCAGAAACCCATGCATTTTCCTCCTAAGCCATCCAAGAAAAAGGATGATGAGGATTTTGAGCGCTTTGCTCAAATGATTAGACCTATCTTTTTGCGTATGCGTTTGACTGATATGCTTAAAATGAATCCTTACGCTAAGTATATGAAAGATATTGTTACAAATAAAAGAAAGATATCGGAAGCTGAAATATCCACCATGCTTGCTAATTATACTTTTAAGGGTGGAATACCAAAGAAACTAGGAGATCCAGGAGTACCAACTATACCATGCTCCATTAAAAGAAACTATGTTAAAACTGCTTTATGTGATCCTGGAGCCGGTGTTAGTGTTATGCCTTTCTCTTTGTATCGTAGACCTAATTTGAATAAGTTGACACCTACTGAAATCTCTTTGCAAATGGCCGATAAATCAACTGCTATACCCATCGGTATTTGTGAGGATGTGCCTATTGTGGTTGCAAACATTACTATTTTAACGGACTTTGTTATTCTTGATATTCCCGAGGATGACAGTATGTCGATCATCCTTGGTAGACCCTTTTTGAATACTGCATGGGCTGTTATAGATTGCAACAAAGGCAATGCCGCTTTTCATGTTAATGGTAATGAGCATACAGTACACTTTCCGAAGAAACAACCTCAAGTTCATAGTATCAATTCTATTGGAAAATTTTCAACTATTACTATTGGAGGTTTTGAATTCCCTCTTCCTACTGTCAAAAAGAAGTATGATATTGTTATTGTTGGGGACATGCATATCCCTGTTGAGGTAACATAGTGTTATTCAAAAATTCTCCGGTTTCATGTTATTCGGAAGAAGTTTGTTAACAAGACTTGATCAACCTTGTTAATGGATTCCTTTTGATGAGCATGAGATGGATGAAGTTAGAAAGCACAACCCTCTGTACCAACCTTTTACTTTCTGTTATTTAGTTTAAATAAAGCAAAAATAGTATTTTCTGTCTATTTTCTGAATTATCTATGCAATAAAAAATACCCAAAAATAAAAGTTCTCCAAACGCCCTGAAAATTGAGTATGATTTTTTGTAGAATATTTGAGAATTTCTGGCACTTAGAACACATCAGGGGGACCCACCATTTGGTCATGAGGGTGGAGGGAGCGCCCTAACCCTGGGCGCGCCCCCTGCCTCGTGGTTCCCATGTGGTCCCCCTCCACTTATTCCAGTACCCACACACTTCGTCTTCCTCCAGAAAAAATCACCCCATAGCTCAAACTCGTGTTCTTGCTCGTTTTGCTAAGGTTTTCGATCTCCTTGCTCAAAGCTCCATTCACAAAACTGCTTTGGGGGATTGTTCTTCGATATGTGACTCCTCCAATGTCCAATTAGTTTTTGTTCTAGTGCATTATTTATTGCAAATTTTTGCTGCTAAGGTGACCCTGTTCTTGAGCTTGCATGTCAAATTTGTATGGTCCAAAGTAGTTTTAATGCATGGTACAACCTCTAGGCACTTCTGGGAGTAGTTGCTATCAATCTAGTTGAGTTTGGTTCACTTTTATTTTGAGTCACTAAAAATTTCTGAAATTTTTCAGAGGAAGAAAAATGTTTAGGAAAATGTACCAAGGTGGTTCTTCAAGGAAGCAAGCACCGAGTCCTGCGATACATGAGCCGGACCTTGAACCACCAAGAGAAGCTTCAGCGCGGCCTTGCGAATGGCCGTCAGATGAATTTATGATCCAAGTTGGCTTCAAGGATGAATTTGATGAGTATGTGCGTAATGCTGATCTTGAGGACTTCACATCAGATAAGTGCCGCCAATATTATCACCTCACTGATTCCTTTGTGTGGAGGTTTAACTTTTCATCTAAGTGCAACACTCACACTGTTATATTTGACCTCTATGATAAATCATATACCATGGACCTTGAATATTTTAACACTTATTGTAAAATCCCATGGTGGGGCATCTTTAGTGAACCTCGCAAATATGAATATAATGATTTCCTCGCTAGCATCACCGTGGGAGAAACTAGAGATATCACACAAGCTACCATAGGGAGCATTCATTTTCCTTCCATACATTACTTTGCTCTCTTTATAGGTAGATGCATTAATGGTAAGGATGAGCTTTGCCACATGTGTGTCCTAGAGCATAGTGTCCTCAAGAGTGCGGTATTAGGCGATAAACGATATAACTTGGGGGCCATTATTGCATGGAGGTTACATCTTAATACTAAAATGGGGATTTATTTGGTGGAATTTATGCAACTCGTTTAGCTGACTATCTTGGTGTATCCATAAATGAAAATGATATTGAGTTGCCACCTGCTTTTCTAGATAAGAATATTATGGTTCGCCATCAGTTTCTTGAGAGGAACGAACAGTTCCTCCAGTACCGACTAATCTTTGATAGACGGCGTGCTGTCCATATTACTCTCCCTGCTCCTACTTTCTTTAACTTTCAGGCAAATGGGAGATATTTTATAACCAGGGAGGAGGCAAATGAATATGAAAGGAGGACGGAGGATGCTCACCTCCACGTTGCAGCTCTCCAGGCAGTAGCTGTTGCATCTTAGTACAACCCCGACTACAACTTTGGATATCCGCCAGACCAGTTGTGGCTTTAGACCAACTTAGGCCAAAAGCCTAATCTTGGGGGAGTGATGAGGACATCAATACCATTGTTACACCCACAGCCCCTACTGCTACATACACTGGACCAATTACTAGAGCTCGCGCACGCCAATTAAATTATCAGGTACTTTTGTTTCTTGGTAATGTTTCTATTGTTCATGAGAATATGATGCTGCCTAAATTGGATACATTTGTTTTGCTCACAAATGAAGGTCCTAGCTTGGAGAAGGATGAACATTGGAGCAAGAACAAGCATGGAGATGATGGCATGCGCAAGGGGAACAAGAACAGAGTTACAAGTGATGATTTAAGGACTTTGAAGCCACCATAATGAGTGCATGAAGCCTTGGACGAAATATACAAGATGCCACTTAATAAATTTTGTTAAGAGGCTATTCTAGGTGCTGCGTCACCTTTTTATTGGGCCAGGCCCATGTAATTTCGAAATACATAAGTATAGGCTATTTTTAGAGTCCGTATGTGTGGGGAAACAAGAGATAGGGTTGATTCCGGACCCCTCCACAAAGGGCCACGAAATTCCCCCCTCTTCCTCCATATATACAGCCCTTAGGGCACCGTTTAGACTTTGGGTTTTGTTTAGATTAAAGTTCGCCATAGCTGCAACTTCGCGTGCTTCGTTTGTGTTTAACGACCAGACCAAGACGTCACAGAACCCCACCTTCATTAATAAAGCTTTTCTCTTATATTCGCAATATCCGGATTGCAATCTCAGTTTCTTGCTTGTTCTTCGTTTGCTCGCAGGAAACAGACCCTCGTGGTCAGGTTGATCGTGCTCCGGCGTGGCCAATAACCCCTCGGAAGTTGGTTTAGCGATTGCTAAGGCGCGACGTCTTGCACGTTCATAGTCGGATCGTCAAGGTCGGCTCCCAAAGAAAACGATAGCCACCTTCTCATCGAAACATCGGGACACCTTTGCCTCTATCAAGTGGTATCAGATTTTCAGGTTGCTCAGTGAGTTTTACAGTTTTTCATAGTTTAGATCGAGTCTGTTTCTTCATACCTATAGTCCACGAAAAAGCCAAAAAAAATTAGGGTTAGTTCATCCTATCTGAACCAATCTGAGCCTTTGCATAATCTTTTCTGTATTTGCTTTGTTGAATTTACGGTTGCATCGTCATGTCAAGTTGCTGGTCTTAGCGTCTAGTCCTTTAGAGTTTTGCGTTCTGTTCACAGGTTGTCACATTGCCGCTGCCATATATCACCACCACATTATCATCATTGCTGCTGCCATATACCACCACCGCACCAACTTCATCGCCGCTGCCATATACCACCATCACATATTCATCGCCAATCCGAGTCCATATACGCCACCACATATCCGCCGCCATCATGCCAATCCGAGACCACCTACAACATATATCCGCCACCAGTCCGAGTTCCACCAGATTCATCTCTGCCACTAGTCCGAGTTCCACCAGATTCATCTCTGCCACCAGTCCTAGTCCGAGTCCAGTATTTTGTTACTCTGTTTTGGATTTCAAGATCACGCCATACTCTGAGTCGTGACAGAGTAGGACTCCCGAACTTTCGTGCTACCCGCAGTAGAAAAAATAGGTCCAGTTCAAAAAAAACCAAGTCTGGAAAATTCTGGCTAGGCAGTTTTCAAACCAATTGTAGACTTTTCCAAAAAAATTGCTGCGGAGCAAAAAAAAGAGGAAAAAAGTGCAAAAAAAGTGAAAAAAGGGAAAAATAAATTCAGAGCATGCTCCTCCCTTGTTTACGTGCAGCGCCATGATTATTTTTGTGTTCTAGGCTCGCGTCTCTAGCACGGTCTAGCCTAGGACAAGCACGGTACCATCATTGAGCATTTCTTCAAGTCTGCATCTCTGAATTGATTGTTGCTGACCCTTTTTGCTACCATATTATAAGCCTTCCCAGATCCACATACATCTACGTCGTGCGTTTGACTCTCCCTGGTAATCGCTTTATCCAAGCTTTGAGCATTTTGACTACAACGGTTGTCGATCACCACCTGCTGCTGGATAAGAACTGGTAAGAATTTGAGATTCGCTTGACGGATTTGTGACACCCCACCACCACCATTTTCTAGTAGTCTGTAGGATCATATTCTTGTGTGTTTCTATTGCTACTAACCATGGCAGGACCACAAGCTGATGAGACTGACTGGGAGAACATGACGAACAAGGAGTTGCCTGATAAATTTCAGCAAATGATGAGTGGCCAGGTGGGAGATGTGCTAAACAGATTTGAAGAGGCTATGGAGAAGATAGATGCCATGGAGAAGTCGTTCGAGACAAAGCTAGATAACAAGTTCAATGAATTGCTCAAGCGTCTTCCCCAACCACCACCGGCTGCACCTGTCGCACCTCTAAAACAACAACAACATCTACAACGCCGCCTTTCAAATCAAGTGGGACGAGCACAACGCGTTCCAATTGAGCCTGGTCAAAATTCTGGTGCCGCTGCACCTACTGTTGATGCTTCTTTGGCTCCTGCTACTGCGGCTGCTGGTGCCGAGGATGATGATGATTATGCGGGCGATTATGAGGATGAGGTTGATCAAAATCAGAACTACGTGCAGCCACTAGCACCACCACCAGTAGGTCGACCTCAGGTATATATTCGCAACATTAGGCCTGCACCACCACCTCAGGTACGAGATAATGACCATATTCCTAAACTGAAATTGAATATTCCACCATTTAAGGGTAGATATGTTCCTGATATATATCTTACTTGGCATTTAGAAACTAAACAACGTTTTACATGTTTACAATATCCCAAGGAGAGACGGGTTGCTGCTGCTGTTTGTGCTTTCACTAGTTTTGCATGTGTATGGTGGTCTGAACATTGTAGATTATATCCTATTCCAGCTACTTGGGCTGCTTTGAAAAATGCTATGCGTACTCGATGGGTTCCACCATATTATCAACGTGAATTGCTTCAAAAATTGCAGCGTTTAAGACAAGGAAAAAATTCTGTAGAAGAATATTATCAAGATTTACAAACTGGCATGATTAGATGTGGTATTGTTGAGGAGAATGAAGCTATGCTTGCGCGTTTTATGGGTGGGTTAAATTGTAGCGACCAGACCTCAAACAGTCCGATCTCTATGCATCAGTGTCATCCGTGGATCGGTAATGCTGACACGCACAGTACTTGAAGGATTTATAACAGAGTAGCAAACACACACTTATTACATCGAATGTCTCAAAAGAGAACTTATTACAATAAATATGGCTTAAGGCCATCTAGAAACGATAACAACGGAAGGCTTGGAAGATAAAGTGAGTCCATCAACTCCAGCGGCAACAATGAGTGAAAGATCACGACCTAAGGCACCTTACTCGTCGTCTGAATAGTCTGCAACATGAACGTTGCAGCCTGGAACGAGTCAGCACATGGAATATGCTGGCAATGTAACACATAGAAAGTAATGAACAGAAAGGTTCTATCACTACATGCAAATTTGGCTGGTGGAAAGCTCTATGATTACAGTTTTGCATAAAGCCAATTTTTCCCTACAACAAAGGAATAAATTTTATTTAACTATCGTGGTGGTTGTTAAACATTGAGAAGGTTCCTCCAACTCATTCCCAATTAGGCATCATCATTAAACCCAATCAAAATTAAATTAAGTAACATGATGAGATCAACACGATAATCCGGGAACTAGATACTCAAAACGCCCATAACAGGTTCACGGCTAACCATGATTAGTTTGTACACTTTGCAGAGGTTTGCGCACTTTTCCCCCACAAGACTCAAATACATCCATGGTCGGAGAAACGAGACACAGTCTTTCTGAAACAATAACTGATGCGGAACATCCCTCGCTCATCCCCATGGACGTGCCTACATCTCCCTCAACACCACTTGGACCCATGACAAGAGCCCGAGCTAAGGCTATCAAAGATAAGGTGAACTCGCTCCTCTCCGAACTCCCTCTTTCTACTCACGAGACATGGCTACTACCTCAGTCGGAGACTCTATGTGTAATCAGGTACATGGAGGTGAGCCAAGGATCTACTACTTGCAAGAGCCAAGACGGAGAGGACCCTAAGCATGTTGAAGAAGAAGAAAAGATGCTGCTGAAGCTACAGGCATCGGACGTCCGACCAAGCCCGGACATCCGACGACTCCCAGGCCACGGACGACCGACGCCCTCCGGACGTCCGACAACTTAGCACCCGAACCAAATCTACGGACGACCGAGACCTCCGGGCGTCCGACCGATGCACGCCCGAACCGAATCTACGGAAGAACTACGTCCGAAGCGCCCACGACAGAGTTGATTCTACACACGCCTGAGCCCGACCAGACGTCCGGACCGTCCCGAGCCTCCGGACGTCCGACACCTTCCGGACGACCGACACCTGAGTGACCGTGCATGCGGGCTGGAGCCCTTGTACCCCTTCGTTTTGACTTCCATTTGCACTAAGACTATAAATAGGATGCCCCCACCTCCTGTTATGGGTAGCATAGGTTTAGCTCATATTTTGTGTGAGAGCCTTGCTCATCCACTTGGCTACTTCTCCTCGGAGCTCAGGACCTCTTCGGAGAAGATCCCCCAAGTGGATTCAAGACCCCTTTCTAGGGAAGACCATCAAGACCTCCGTACGGAGAAGAACTGTTCCTTTGTATCCTTACCTTGGTTGATTGTGGATCTTATGTCACTCTATGTTGTCGGTGATCTAGCACTCATGTGATTGATTCTATGTCGGTTTAGTGTTTCTCCCTCTCGTTTTCCCCGTGTTTCCCCTTTGTGCTTCCGTGTGTTCTTCATGATTCCCCGTAGGATCCACTCCAAACGTGAAAGATCATCCATCTAGGGTTCCACCCTACATTATCTTGGTATCAGAGCCAGGTTGATCACGTTTTTGGAGCCCCTACCCCGTGTTTTCTAGCTTGATTTTGTTGTTTTTGTCCTAATTCCGAAAATTCCCCACCAAAAAATTGCCCCAATTTTTTTGTGATTTGTTTGTGAGTTGAGATTTTGTTGGATTTGGTCCATGGATTTGTGTTGCTAAGTGTGGATCTAGCTTTCCCCACCCTCCCCACCCTTTTCCATCCACCATATCACTCGATTTTGACCTCACCATCTTCTTCTTCCCGGAAATCTCACAGTTCTTCTTCTCGAGCACGATTTTCGCCCAGGCTCCGGACGACCGGAAAAGGTCGGACGTCCGATGAAGTCCGGCCGACCGTAAAAGCCCGGACGTCCATGAAACCCTGACGAAACTGAACTTTGACAGTTCGGCCACCACCACAACCCCACATTCCACCACATCTTCTAAACCCAAATACACCAACATCTTCCCCGCTACGTCCTATGACGATTTTGACACAATTTGGTCTTTGAGATTTTGAGTTGTGGCTTCCGTATCCTTTTGTGTTTCGGCTATCTAGGTACGGTTCGACATCATCAACACCACGGCTCAACTTCTCGAGGGTCTCATCATCGCAAGGACGGTAACTTCGACGACATCTTTGTCAAACTTTGCAAATGCATTGATACCCACATTGTCCCTACTTTTGCGTAGCTTACCCATCGAGACTAGCCGTTGAGTATTGTAGGCAACGTGACTTGTGCACATTAGTGATCATACTCCATAGCATACATACCATACAATAGTGGTGCATATCCTGAGATCAACTCGTGTGTCACAAAGTTGTCATCGCATACACAATTGCTACCTTGGTTCGTGAGTTTTGCATGAGAAAAGAGCTCAAAAGTGAAAGAGCCACCAAAGCTTTTAAGCAAAGAGGAAAGATAAGCAAAGAGCTTATAAGCAAGAACCATAGCATCATACAACATTAAGATTGTCATATTGGATCATCTTGGATCATTGCACCGAAATATCATACATATAGCATACTTGGGATAGAGATAGTTGCATTTTTTTCCTAGTAGGTTGTGCACAAGTTTGCGTATCCGCCTATTGTGCAATCGTGCTAGCGTCTCTCTAGTATTGTGCAACAAGAGCAATTTCGTGGTTTCCACATTTTGGCTCAATTTTGGATTGCAAAATCCCATTTATCTATTTGCGTGTGTGTTTCCGTGTACCCATACTTGCTTGGTCTACTTGTTGCATTTGCAAATTTGTGAATCTTTTCCAACATTATTGAAGCTCACTTACTATTGCATCAAATTTAGTATCACCATCCTAACCAAGCTCCACCATAAGCTTTTACGTGTGTAGGTGTGAGAACCAACAAGAATTGGTACCAACAGTGCTATTTCATTGTCCGCATTTGAGTGAACTTGATTCACCTTCAACTTCGGTCAAGGTACATTTGGTACACGTTCTTTTCCTTCTACCACTTACATTTTATTGAAATGATGGATAGGCCAAGTTCTTCTACCACTCCACCTCTCATCGAGAACGACGACGACATGTCATCATTCGTCACAAAGAGCCACCTCTTTGGTGCTCAAAGGGCGTTACACCAAGAGCAACAAACTATGAGCGACCGCATCGACAACCTCGCCACCGACTTGCGACTCTCCGAGCAACGTACAAGAGACTACTTCGACAACAAGTTCGACTCTCACAAGCAAGAGAATGATGCAAGAATGGACGAGATCCACACCTTGATGAGGAACCGGTGTCCTTCCACTTCTTCATCATCAAGACGGAGCCGCTCAAGACGACACCTTCTCCGGCACAAGTACACCGTCATCGACCATTCTTCGACGAGCCGCGCGTCAAGACCGTCATGCATCTCGCAACCTTCTACATGACAAGCATTCACAAGAACAAGTCGACGAGTAAATCCCTCCTCTTCAATCAAACCAACTCGCTTTTTCTCAAGCTCAAGAAAGGCAACGACTAAGGCGCCAAGAAGAAGAACGAGCACGCCTACACCAAGAGGAACAAGACGCCGAGGCTCAACGTCTTCAACAACAACAACGTGAAGCGCAAGCTCTTGAGGCGCAACGTGCCCTTCGAGATTCGAGCTGAGCCATCGCTAACCGCAATCGCGAATGGCCCAATCAAGAGGAAGCCCTTAGAGAAGAAATCCAAGAGAGGAACTACCAACTGCGTGTGCAACGTCAAGCTTCTCAAGCTCCTCCACAAGCTCGTCAAGCTCCACTTCAACCTCAAGTTCAACAAGAGCAAGTTGATCATGGACTGCATCCGCACCAAGAGCAACATGAGGATGACTATCCTCCACGTCAAGGACGCCATCATCACCATCGCCAACAACACAATGAAGAGCAATGCTATTGCAAGCTCAAGTTCACAATGCCCAAGTTCAATGGAAGCAATGATCCGGAAGAGTACCTCTCATGGGCATTGAAGATCGACAAAATTTTCCGCTTGCACAACTATGAGGAACAGAAGAAGATTGCTATGGCATCACTTGAGTTCCAAGACTATGTGCTCATATGGTGGGAACAAGTCCTTGAACACCGTGAAGCAAGAGGTGAACCACCTATCACCACTTGGGCTCAAATGAAGGAAGTCATGCGAGCACGTTTTGTGCCAACCTACTATAACCGTGATTTCTTCAAGAAGCTACAACTCCTCAAGCAAGGGACAAAGAGTGTTGAAGAATACTACAAGGAAATGGAGATAGCCATGATTCGAGCCAATGTCAAGGAAGATGATGAGCAAACAATGGCACGTTTCTTGAATGGACTCAATCATCCCATCAAGAAGATTGCCGACTTCCAACCTTATTCCAACCTCATTGAGCTCGTACATCAAGCAACCAAGGCGGAACGTTAAGTGCAAGATGACTTCAAGTACGCCAAGTACTCATCCAAGACCTACGGCTTCTCCAACACCCAAGCTTGAACGACTCCTCCAACATCTACATCAACCAAGCCTTCTCCGAGCAACAATGACAAGTCAAGTTACAAGAAAACTTCGGCAAGCTCAAGTCGTCTTCCTCCTACGACAAGCAACTTCAAGCCGCGTGCTTCATCATCTAATCCAACCGATGAGACCGTCAAAACAAGCTCCTTCAAGTTTTTCACTTGCGGCGGTCGAGGCCACAAGTCATACCAATGCACGAACAAGCGCACCATGATCCTCAACGACGATGGCACATATGACTCAATGAGTGAAGAGGAGATGGAAGCCCTTGAGCAAGTGGCCATGCACCGGCGCGTGAACGAGGATGAAGATGATCAAGTCTTTTGTGATGAGGATTCGAGCCCCGCTCTCGTTGTCTCCAAAGTCTTGACACTTCAACATCAACAAGAAGAAGACCAACGATGCCACATCTTCCACACTAAGGCCGGCATCAATGGAAGGTCCGTCAAGGTCATCATCGATGGAGGTAGTTGCCACAACTTGGCAAGTAAAGAACTATGTTCAAAGCTTCAATTGGTCAAGAGGAAGCACCCGCACCCCTACAAGGTTCAATGGCTAAGTGATTCCGGCACTATACGAGTCAAGCATACGGTCCAAGTATCCTTCAAAATTGGTGCTTATGAAGACACTTTGGAGTGTGATGTGGTCCCAATGACCGTTTGCCACCTACTTCTTGGTCGACCATGGCAATTCGACCGTGGTGTCATCCACAATGGGCGCACCAATCACTATAGCTTCAAAATGAAAGGAAAGGAATATGTACTACGACCTATGTCTCCTAGTCAAGTGATAGCCGACAAGCAAACCACCAATCATGGAAAGAAGAGTGAACAATTGACACACCCAAAAGTGAGTGAGAGCCACAAGACAAATTTGAGCGCCTCTTCGTCTAGAGAGAAAAACCTCATCCTATTTGCCACCAAAAGTGAGATAAGAGAAGTGTGTGAGAACCCATCGAGTGTGATGCACTTCGTCCTTGTGTGCAAAGATGGAGAGCCAACAACTAACACCTCTCATGAGTTACCTTTAGTGTTTCAATCTCTTTTGCAGGAATTCAAAGATGTTTTCCCCGATGAGCTACCTCCGGGTCTACCTCCACTACGAGGCATTGAGCATCGAATCGACCTCATCCCCGGAGCGCCACTTCCAAACAAAGCTCCATACCGTGTCAATCCTGAAGAAACCAAAGAGATTCAATGGCAAGTACAACAACTCATCGACAACGGTCATGTACGTGAAAGCTTAAGCCCATGTGCCATTCCCGTTATACTTGTGCCTAAACCCGATGGAAGTTTTCGCTTGTGTTCCGTTTGTAGACCCATAAACGCCATTACCGTTTGTTATAGGCATCCCATTCCTCGCTTAGATGATATGCTTGATGAACTTAGTGGAGCCAACTTTTTCTCCAAAATTGATCTTAAAAGTGGCTATTATCAAATCCGCATTCATGAAGGTGATGAATGGAAAACCGCTTTCAAAACAAAATTTGGCTTATATGAGTGGTTAGTGATGCCTATGGGTTTGTCGGAAGAACCCAGAACTTTCGTGCGTCTTATGCATCATGTGCTTAGACCTCACATTGGAGTCTTCGTTGTGGTTTACTTTGATGATATCCTTGTGTTTTGCAAAACCATGAAAGAGCACATTAATCATGTTAAATCTGTGTTGCAAACCCTCTGAAAGGAAAGCCTTTATGCGAACTTGAAAAAATGCACTTTTGGCGTTGACAAAGTGGTTTTCTTGGGTTTTGTTGTCTCTTCCAAGGGTGTCCATGTTGATGAAACTAAGATTAAGGCGATTAAAACTTGGCCCCAACCCACCAATTTGCAACAAGTGAGAAGTTTTCTTGGTCTTGCAGGATTTTACCGCCGCTTTGTGAAAAACTTTAGCACAATTGCCGCTCCTTTACATGCTTTGAGTGAGAAGAATGCTCCTTTTGTTTGGGGATCTTTGCAATCCACCACTTTTGATGAGCTCAAGTCTTTACTTACTCATGCTCCAATTCTTGCTTTGCCCAATTTTGACAAAACTTTTGAGGTTCATTATGATGCAAGTGGTACCGGAATTGGCGGAGTTTAATGCAAGAAAAACGAGCCATTGCTTATTTTAGTGAAAAACTCTCCGGTGCTCAACTTAATTATCCCATCTATGACAAAGAATTGTATGCTTTAGTACGTGTGCTACATGTTTGGGAACATTACCTTAGACCTCATGAATTTGTCATCCATACCGATCATGAAACGCTTAAGTACTTGAAAGGCCAAACTAAGTTGAACAAGCGTCATGCCAAATGGAGTGAATTTATTGAATCTTTTCCTTATGTGATCAAGTACATTAATGGTAAATAAAATGTAGTTGCGGATGCACTTTCACGCATATGCACGCTTGTCACTAAACTTGAGTTGAATGTTATTGGTTTTGAGCATATAAAAGACTTGTATGAGCATGATCCTTCTTTTGCTACTCCTTATGCTAAGTGTTTGACACACACGTCTTGGGAACGATACTACATAAAGGATGATTATCTTATGAGAGCTAACAAACTTTGCATTCCCGAGTCTTCTCTTCGTTTGCTCCTTTTGCAAGAGGCTCATGGAGGCGGACTAATGGGACACTTTGGACGCGACAAGACTTTCGCCATGCTCTCCAAGAACTACTTTTGGCCCAAGATGTTTCGTGATGTCTCACGCTTCACCAACCGTTGCTCTACATGTCACAAAGCTAAGTCAAAAGCTCAATCCCATGGTCTTTACATGCCCCTTCCTATTCCTTATCAACCTTGGGAAGACATTAGCATGGATTTTGTACTTGGTTTGCCTAGAACTCAAAATGGCAAGGATTCCGTCTTTGTTGTTGTGGACCGATTTTCTAAGATGGCACATTTCATTCCTTGCAACAAGATAGACGATGCTTCACACGTTGCAAATCTCTTTTGTAGGGAAATCTTGCGACTTCATGGAGTACCCAAGATGATTGTCTCGGACCGAGAAGTCAAGTTCTTGAGTTACTTTTGGAAGACCCTATGTGCCAAGCTCGGAATCAAGCTATTGTTCTCTTCGGCATACCATCCTCAAACCGACGGCCAAACGGAGGTGACGAATCATACACTCTCCGCTCTACTTCGCGTGTTGATCAAGAAGAGCATTAAGGAGTGGGAGGCATGTCTACCCATCGCCGAGTACGCCTACAACCGTGCAAGACATTCCACGACCGGCAAGTCCCCTTTCGAGGTCGTCTACGGCTTCAACCCTTTGTCCCCATTGGACATTCTACCTCTTCCTCTACAAGAGCGAACCAACCTCGACGCAAGTGCTCGTGCAAGCTACATCAAGAAGATGCATGAAGATACAAGGCACGCCATCGAGCGCCAACTACAATGACTAGAGACCAAGCTCAACATCAACAAGCAACCCATGGTATTCAACATTGGTGATCTAGTGTGGCTACATCTTTGCAAGGACCGCTTCCCCAATGAACGCAAGTCCAAGCTTCTACCTCACGCCGATGGACCTTTCAAGGTTCTAGCACGCTACAACGACAACGCCTACAAGATCGACCTACCACGAGGCAAGTACAACGTGAGCGACATCTTCAACGTCAAGGACCTCGCACCTTTCCATGGTGATGCACCTTTTGATCCGAGGTCGGATCTCTCCCAAGGGGGGGGAGATGATGCAGAGCATCCCTCGCTCATCCCCATGGACGTGCCTACATCTCCCTCAACACCACTTGGACCCATGACAAAGAGCCCGAGCTAAGGCTATCGAAGATAAGGTGAACTCGCTCCTCTCCGAACTCCCTCTTTCTACTCACGAGACATGGCTACTACCTCAATCGGAGACTCTATGTGTAATCAGGTACATGGAGGTGAGCCAAGGATCTACTACTTGCAAGAGCCAAGACGGCGAGGACCCCAAGCATGTTGAAGAAGAAGAAAAGATGTTGCTGAAGCTACAGGCATCGGACGTCCGACGACTCCTAGGCCACGGACGACCGACGCCCTCCGAACGTCCGACAGCTAAGCACCCGAACCAAATCTACGGACGATCGAGACCTCCGGACGTCTGACCGATGCACGCCCGAACCGAATCTACGGACGACCGACGACTTCTGGACGTCCGGACCATCACGAAGCTCCGGACGACCGACCCTCTCCGGACGTCCGACGCGCCCACGATAGAGTTGATTCTACGGACGCCCGAGCCCGACCAGACGTCCGGACCGTCCCGAGCCTCCGGACGTCCGACACCTTCCGGACGACCGACACCTGAGTGACAGCGCATGCGGGCTAGAGCCCTTGTACCCCTTCGTTTTGACTTCCATTTGCACTAAGACTATAAATAGGACGCCCCTCCTAGTATGGGTAGCATAGGTTTAGCTCATATTTTGTGTGAGAGCCTTGCTCATCCACTTGGCTACTTCTCCTCGGAGCTCAGGACCTCTTCGGAGAAGATCCCCCAAGCGGATTCAAGACCCCTTTCTAGGGAAGACCATCAAGACCTCCGTACGGAGAAGAACTGTTCCTTTGTATCCTTACCTTGGTTGATTGTGGATCTTATGTCACTCTATGTTGCCGGTGATCTAGCACTCATGTGATTGATTCTATGTCGGTTTAGTGTTTCTCCCTCTCGTTTTCCCCGTGTTTCCCCTTTGTGCTTCTGTGTGTTCTTCGTGATTCCCCGTAGGATCCACTCCAAATGCGAAAGATCATCCATCTAGGGTTCCACCCTACATCAATAACTCTTTACTCTGGGTGGACAGTTACACCTACTTTGCCCTACATATGCTAGCCCACCACTGAAAGAGGTCTTGAAATGTACTCAACTATGCTAGAGCGCACAATAGCTTGTGGCTGCACACGGAAGTTTCTAGCATGAAAAATCTTCTGATCCCTTTGAGCCTGGGTGGCGGTCCATAGGAGAATCACACGGTACTCCGGGATTCCCAAAAATACAGGCAACACTGGGTTCCCCAGGTGCCTCAATCCACCCAGATGTGAATTAAAGTAGCCACCTTAAGTTAACCATTAATTAACAACACTCACATCTGTTATGGATACACTCACCCAATCCACGTCTACAAGCATATCATAGCAATATAAGCAAACGTAGAAGTAACTCCCAAAGGTTTGATAACTAAACAGGACAATAGGTACTACCTCATCTACTTCCCAAAACCCACATATTAATCAGATCCTAACCATGCAATTGTTTGAGGATTGATCTAATGCGATAAAACTGGTTAGTAAAGAGATATGATCAAAGTGTTACTTGCCTTGCTGATGATCCGTGAAACCTAGAGACTCGTAGTAGCACGCTTCGCACTCCGGGTACTCTGTCGCAAACAAACAAACATACAATAAGCACTCAACTAGAAGCACGGTAAAAACTCAAATAAGAGATCTTAACCAGAAAATTCAACTTAAGAACTCCGGTTTGCAAAAAGAATCAAACCGAACGAAACAACGAAACTCAAATTGCGGAAGAAACAAGCTTCGTTTACTAATCTGGACTTAAGTCAAATTTTACAGTAGCAAAATCATGTTTAAATTGGTTAAACAGAAAGAGGGTTTCGAGACGAAACTCTAGGCGCTTGAATCGCCCGATTCCAATAAACGAGCGAAAAGAAAACTAAAATGAAAATCAGGGCAGAAATCGCGATCGAAAATAATCGCGGAAAACCCTGGAAAAAGAAAAACTGACGAACATGCTAACGAACGGACGTTCGCTGTCTGTGGCTAAATGGTGAAACTCGTTCGTTAAAACGAATGAGCGGGCGCTCGCTAAGTAAACTAAACCGAAAAAACTAAACCGGTCTAAAAAAACTAGGGTTTTCTAAAAAAACGAATCGGTTTTCTATAGAAAACTGGCGGCGGCGGGCGGCTACCTCGGCGGGGCTCCGGCGGCTTCGGCGGGGTCTGGTGGGGCGGCGGGGCGACAACAGGGCGGCAGCGGCGGCGAACGGCGGCGCTGGGCGGCGGGGTGGTTCGGGTGGTGGTGGGGGTCGACGGCGGCGGTATTTAAGAGGAGGGGCGCTAGCTTGGAGGAGGGGGCGTCGGGTCGGGGTCGGCCTCGGGAGGTGTGCCCCGGCCGGACTCGGCGTCGGTGGCGGGGTGGACTCCCTCCCGCGGGGGAAGGCAGCAGCGGCGCGGGCTTGGCCTGTCTCGGCTGGGCCTTCAGCCCAGTCGGGCGCGTGGAGATTTGTTTTAAATGTTCCACCGTAAATAAATCCTAGAAGAATAAATAAAAATCTAAAAATGCCAAAACAAATTTTCATCGTCTAAATAAAATATTTAGAACAAGATGAACATTTTCTTGGCCCTAGAATGCAATTTTGAAATACGTACAATTTTTTCTAATTCAAAAAATTGCAATAAAAACCAAATAAAATAAATAAATTGATTTTAACATTTTACCTCTAATATTTCATTTATTTTGGAGAAGTCATTTTATCCCCTCTCATATATTTTTATTTTAGAAATATTAGGAAGAAAAATAATCAAAGCTAATTGATCCTTTTTCAAAATTTGAGAAAACTCAAATATAAAAATAACAAAATCCCCAAGTCTCTCCGTAGGTCCTTGAGTTGCGTAGAATTTCTAGGATCAAGCCTAAATGCAATAAAATATGATATGCAATGATGATCAAATGTATAACATTCCAAATTGAAAATTTGGGATGTTACAAACCTACCCCCCTTAAGATGAATCTCGCCCTCGAGATTCGGGTTGGCTAGAAAATAGGTGAGGGTGGTCCTTCCGTAGGTCTTCCTCTCGTTCCCAAGTGGCTTCATCTTTGGTATGGTGGCTCCACTGAACTTTGCAGAACTTGATAACCTTGTTGTGTGTGACTCGGCTGGCAAACTCAAGAATCATAGGTCAAGTCGCTATCCAACTGAATCGCTTCCAGTGGCACTGTATCTCTTACAGGAATATCGGCCATCTCTGCATGGCACTTCTTCAGTTGGGAAACATGGAACACATCGTGAACTCCTGACAGTCCTTCATGCAATTCCAACTTGTAAGCAACTTCTCCCATACGTTCCAAAACTTTGTATGGTCCCATGAAACGTGGTGCTAACTTTCCCTTAACTCCAAAACGCTTAACTCCTCGAAGTGGGGACACACGAAGATAAACTCTGTCTTCGACTTTGTAAACTGTCTCCTTGCATTTAGAATCCGCATAGCTCTTCTACCTGGCCTGGGCTACCTTGAGTCTATCGCGAATCAGCTTAACCTTCTCTTCAGACTCTCTGATCAAATCTGGTCCAAACAACTGACAGTACACAACAACGGGGTCCTGCACCTCCTACCGTACAAAGCTTCGAAAGGGGCCATCTTCAAATTGGATTGATAGCTGTTTTTGTAAGAGAACTCTGCATAAGGCAAATTGTCGTCCCAACTAGATCCATAATCTAGCGCACAAGCTCTCAGCATGTCCTCCAGAATCTGATTGACTCTCTCGGTCTGTCCATCTGTCTATGGATGAAAGGCTGTACTGAACTCTAGCCTGGCACCCAAAGTTTCGTGCAACTGATTCCAGAACTTTGAGGTAAACTGGGTTCCTCTTTCTAATACAATGGTCCTCGGAACTCCATGCAGACATACGATCTTGGTCATGTATATCTTTGCCAACTTAGCACTGGTGTAAGTGGTCTTCACTAGGATGAAATGAGCTACCTTCGTCAAACAATCGACTACAACCCATATCGAGTCATAGCCTGAACGAGTCCTGGGCAATCCCATGATAAAATCCATGCCTAGCTTATCCCACTTCCATTCGGGTATCGGCAATGGCTGTAGCAATCCAGCTGGCTTTTGATGCTCTGCCTTCACTCTCTGACATCCATCACAAACTGATATGTACTCCCCAATATCCTTCTTCATTCCGGTCCACCAAAAACTGTCCTTCAAATCCAGGTACATCTTGGTATTACCTGGGTGGATCGAATACGGCGAATCATGGGCCTCTTGCAGAATCAACTTCCTGATCTCCGGGTCATTAGGCACATATACGCGGTCCTCAAACCATAAAGTATCATGCTCATCCTCACGAAATCCCTTAGCTTTTCCTTTGCTCATCCTTTCCTTTATCTCGGCAATCTCCTTGTCCGCCTTCTGAGCTTCTCTGATCTTATCCATCAAGGTAGACTGACCCTCCAATGCTGCTACATAGCCTCTCAAAACTATCTCCTAACATAGCTCGCGAAGATGCTCTGCTAACTCCTTGGGTAACTCTCCGGTCATGAGTGTGTTGACATGGCTTTTGTGGCTCAAAGCATCGGCTACTACGTTAGCCTTCCCAGGATGATAGTGCAACCTCATGTCATAATCCTTGATGAGTTCCAACCATCTCCTTTGCCTGAGATTCAGCTCCTTCTGCGTGAAGATATACTTCAAACTCTTGTGATCCGTGTATACCTCAAAATGGTTTCCGATGAGAAAATGTCTCCATGTCTTCAACACATGCACTACTGTTGCTAACTCCAAATCATGTGTAGCATAATTCAACTCATGGGGTTTAAGATTTCGTGAGGCATAAGAAACAACTCTTCCCTCCTGCATAAGCACTGCTCCAAGTCCTCGACGGGAAGCATCACAATATACTTCATAATTCTTGCGCTGATCTGGCAGGATCAACACTGGTGATGTAACCAAGTGTTTCTTACTCTTGAAAGCTGGCCTCACATTCCTCAGTCCATTTGAATTTTGTGTCCTTCTTCAACAACTCCGTCATGGGCTTTGCAATCTTTGAGAAATTCTCAATGAACCTCCGGTAGTATCCTGCGAGTCCAAGAAAACTCCGGATCTCTCCAACTAACGTGGGTGCTTCTCAATTTGTCACAGTGACAACTTTGGTGGGGTCTACTGCTATTCCTTCTCCGGATATAACATATCCGAGGAATCTAACTTCCTTCAACCAAAACTAGCACTTGCTAAACTTGGCATACAACTGATGTTCTCTAAGCTTTCCAAGTACCAAACGCAAATGCTCCTTATGCTCCTCTTCATTCTTTGAGTAGACCAGAATATCATCAATGAACACTACGGTGAACTTAACCAAAAACTCCATAAACACCTTGTTCATCATGTTCATGAAATAGGCAGGTGCGTTAGTCAGACCAAATGACATAACGGTATACTCATATAGCCCGTACCTCGTGGTAAAAGCTGTCTTAGGTATATCCTGCTCTCGAATCTTCAGCTGGTGGTATCCTGATCGCAGATCGATCTTGGAAAATACTTTAGCTCCTTGCAACTGGTCAAACAAATCATTGATCATCGGTAGTGGGTACTTGTTCTTGATTATCACGTCTTTCAATCCTCGATAATTAACAACCATCCTCAATGATCCGTCCTTCTTCCCCACGAGAAGCACGGGTGATCCCCAAGGTGACGAACTTGGGCAAATATAACCTTTATCCAGTAACTCCTTAATTTGCTTCTTAATTTCCTCCATATCCTTTGCGGGCATCCTGTACGATCTCTTAGATATTGGCCCTGTGCCTGGCAAAAGCTCAATCAAAAAATCAATGTCTCTATCCGGTGGCATGCTTGGCAACTCTTCTAGAAATACATCAGGGAAATCCTTCACCACTGGTACTTCCTCCTGCACAACTCCTGATAAGGAATTCACTTGAGTCCTCTTCGGCTCATGCCAGGATACATACTTGATCCTTCTTCCTTCTGGGGTGGTGAGTAAAATCGTCTTACTGGCGCAATCGATGTTTCCTCCATACATTGATAGCCAATCCATACCCAGAATCACATCCAAACCTTGCGACTCCAAAATTATCAGGTCTGAGGGGAAAACATGCCTCCCTATGGTCAATGGCATCTGAAAACATCCTTGACTTACCATATACTCCGCTCCTGGTGAGCTTACTAACATAGGTATTCTAAGAACTTTGGTGGGCAGTTTATACTTATCCACAAATCCCCTTGATATGTATGAATGCGATGCACTAGTATCGAAAAGAACGATTGCAGTAAATGACTTAACTAAAAACCTACCTATTGCTGCATCTGGTTGGGCTTCTACCTCCTCCATGTTAACATGGTTCACATGTCCCCTATTGAAAGTGTTGGGCTTCTTCCCAGAGCTTCCATTGCCATTTCCATTCTTTGCTTCAGGACATTCAGTGGCATAATATCCAGTCTTCTGTCACTTGAAACAGGTGAAAGAACATGCGGTGCCCCCATGTTTGGTTTTGGTAATTGATGACAATCTCTATGGACTAATGGTTGCCTTGAGTTATATTTGAAGGTTTTGTCCATAGGCTTTTCTTGAAGTCCATGTGTCGGTTTCAAGGAGTTTATGAGTTGACCAAGGTGCTATTAAGGAATTATCCAAAGATTGGTCATGTGAGTGTTGAGCTTATTGCAAGCATGTCTTGAAGAAGATTGTGTGATCATTCATGTTTACCTTCAAGACATCATCCAAATGAAGAGAGTTGGAAAGATTCAAGGTTGATCAAGACTAAGTCAAGAGTGAATCAAGTTGACCAACTCACAAAGCGTAGAAGATGTACCGAGAGGGATCAAGTGATCCCATGGTATGGTAGGCATTGTCCATTGCACTTTGTTAACTAACCCATGGTCTATGATTCCATGGGCTTGCGTCAAGGGGAAGATATCATACAACCCATGGAAAGGATGACATCAAGTGGTGATCGTCATCATGATTGCCGTGTGCAAGTTCAAGTGGAGCATCACGAAGAGATCAAGTGCTTGAATCTGCCCATCCTTTGTGGTGTCAATGGTCTTGTGAAGATGTGCCGAAGAGAGGCTCACCCATAGTGGACTATGGGGGAGCAATCATCTAGTCTTCATCGAGCCAACGCAATCAAGAAATGTGGTCCAACTTGAGGGAGTCAAGATCGTCATCATCTAGCTCAAGTGGTCCATTTGTAAGGCAAAGGTTTGCCCTTGATAGATTTTCTATTTTACCGGTCTCGTGGTGGTAGTTGGGAGACCGGGTTATAGGATCGTTTGCCGTACTATCAAGGGGGGCTCTCAAGTTGGTAGCTTGATCGTATCGTTAGTAGAGAGCTCAAACCATTGCATCCTTGCATCTTGTTTATTGATTCTTGTTTGGTTCCCTTTATGAGTCTTAAATCTTATGGTCATCTTGATGACAAGCTTGAGTTCATCGAAAACGGAGTTCACATGCGTCTTCTATGATGTTTTCGGTGTTGGAGGTTTTACCGGTCTTATCCGAGGAAGGGTTCTCACCATTTTCTTATGGGCCTTTTCTAATTTGCTTCTTATTGATATTACTTTCAAGATTGTGTTAGCCCTTGTCGCTAGCTTTCCAACAAACTTGGTTTCATCGAATTCGGAGTCAGTTTGTAAAAGTTGTGGCAGTTTTGGTGTTCTGAAAAGGCTGCAGCGGTACTACCGCGAATTGGAGCGGATGTAATTTTTTACTACCGCTCCAGAGCAGTACTACCACGGCTCCTACAGCGGTAGTACCGCTCCGGACCAAAAACTTGTCCCAAGTCCTGTGGTGGTAGGCCCGGATGTAATTTTTTAGTACCGCTCGCAAGCAGTAGTACCGCTACCCTTAGCAGTAGTACCGCTACCCCTAGCGGTAGTACCGTGAGGTCAAGTGGTACTACCGCTCCGACGGTTCTTTTGGCCTTTTTGCCTCCTCACTGTTGTGTTTCTAAGGGGTACTACCGCCCTAGCGGTAGTACCGCTCCTTGGAGCGGTAGTACCGCTCTGTGCGGGCTGTGGGCATAACGGTTGGATTTTTTCCCACCTATAAAAGGGGGTCTTCTTCCCCATTGAACCTAATCTCTTTGGCTCATATGCTTCCCCCATTGTTGACCTTCTTAGAGCTTGCTAACTCTCAATCCATCCTATGATTCTTTCTAGTTCTTGAGGGAAAAGAGAGAGGAGATCTAGATCCACGTTTCCACCAATCACTTTCTCCTCTAAGTGAGGGGAACCCCTTGGATCTAGATCTTGGAGTTCTTCATGTTCTTCTTTCATTCTTCCTCTCATTTTCCTCCCTAGCATTAGTTGCTTTGGTGGGATTTGGGAGAGAAGGACTTGGGCACTCCGTGTGCCCTTGCCATTGCATTTGGTGTATCGGCTTGAGTTCTCCACGTGATACGTGGAAGTTACAAGTTGAGAAGCTTAATACTCTTGGGTGCTTGGTGCCCTTGAGCTTGTTCCTCTTGGGTGCTTGGGCGCCCTAGACGGTTGGTGGTGTTCGGAGCTCAATCATTATGGTGTAAAGCTCCGGGCAAGCGTCGGGGTCTCCAATTAGGTTGTGGAAATTACCCCGAGCAATTTGACGGGTACCGGTGACCGCCCCCAAGGGTTGCCAAAGTGTACGGGTTCGGTGACCGCCCCCAAGGGTCGCCATTTTTACGGGTTCAGTGACCTCCCTCAAGGGTCCCTTAGTGGAATCACGGCATCTTGCATTGTGCGAGGGCGTGAGGAGATTACGATGGCCCTAGTGGCTTCTTGGGAAGCATTGTGCCTCCACACCGCTCCAAACGGAGATTAGCATCCGCAAGGGTGTGAACTTTGGGATACATCGTCGTCTCCGCGTGCCTCGGTTATGTCTTACCCGAGCCCTTTACTTATGCACTTTACTTTGTGATAGCCATATTGTTCTTTGTCATATATCTTGCTATCACATAGTTACTTATCTTGCTTAGCATAAGTTGTTGGTGCACATAGGTGAGCCTAGTTGTTTTAGGTTTTGTGCTTGACAAATTAACCACTAGGTTTATTCCGCATTTGTTCAAGCCTAAACCGTAATTATTTTAAAGCGCCTATTTACCCCCCCCCCTCTAGGCGACATCCTCGATCTTTCAATTGGTATCAGAGCCTCGTCTCTCTTTGTTAGGCTTAACCGCCTAGAGAGTACGGATGTCGACTAGCGGCTTAGGATTCTCTGACACTCTTAGTTTCGATGGCACAAATTTTGATGTTCGGGTAATTCGCATGCTTAATCTCTTTAGGGTCATGGACCCAAATTTAGAGAGAATTGTAGATATGGGTTTTTCTCCTCCAAAGGTTCCCCAAAGATTATCTTTAGAGGATGAGAAAAACTCTTATCTCAATGCTCAAGCTTCTAATGTGAATTTTGATACTTTGAGCAATGTAGTTATTTTCCAACTCATGCCGTTCCGGGATGCTCATGAGTTGTGGACAAAGCTTCAAGTTAAATATGGTGTATCCAATATTTGTGGGGATGATTGTTCTCCCTCCACCTCCGGTCGTATAGTCTTCTCAACTTCTTCTACTTCACCTACATGTGGTTTACCACAAGGTAATGATATGGTGAGTAGTGTTGGTCATTGCAATGATGGTAGTATGCTTATTATGGATGCTCCTTCATCATTATCTTATTGCAATGCTCCCTCTTTGGGCTTTAACACTTCGAGCACTCCAAATGTTTCACATGCTTGTGTTGATAATCCTTGCATATCATGTAGAAATTGCTTGACTAGATCTCATGATGATATGCTTGCTATGTCTTGTTGCCATGATAAAAATGCATCTATTTCCTCGAATTATTGTGCTAACAATGTAGAGGAAACCGAACACTCCATGGAACAAGATGTGTTGTTTAATTGTGCCTCAAGGGATCCTACATCATCATCTATTGCTTTTTGCCTTATGGCTAAGGCGTCAAAGGTATCTCCTACTTTGTACCCCAATATGTCTCTTGATGATGATGTTGATGCTAATGATGATGAGGATAATGATGAAGAGAATGATAATGTTGCCTCCTTAAATACTAAGGGGGAAATGATTTATAAAGCTCATCATAAAAATAAAATTGCTTGTTCCAACTTCATGGAAATAATGTCCATTGCCATTGATGGCAAGAAATACATTGAGGAGTTGGAATCTCATCTAGAGGAGCATGAGGCCACCATTGAGAAAATGGAAGCTCATGCGCGTGATTACGCAAATGAGATCGCGGAGCTATCTCAAGCTCTTGAACATGAACAAACCACCTCCGAATCTCTTAAGGAGACTTTTGCTCTAGAATTATCTAGAGTGAGGGAATCTTATGATAGAGCTCTTGAGGTGGCCAATGATTTCAAAACTAAAAATGCTAAGCTTGAATTTTCTCATGCTAGACTCCTTGAGGATTTTGAGCACCTCGAAAATGGCACAAGGGTCATCAGGGGTGAGCTCATCAAACTCACCGAGTCTCATGCCCAACTTGAAGCTTCTTATTTAAAAGAGCTTGCCAAGTTGTCCTCTCCTATTGTTGTAAATGATGATGCTTGTGCTACTAACTCTATTACTTGTGAAGCATCCATTTTGAAGGAGAATGTTGAGCTACGGGCTCAACTTGAGGTGCTATCTAGTAATTATGGGAAATTGGAAGAAAGTCATGAAAAGATCTCAAGCTCTCATGATGATCTTCTAGTATCCCATAGTGTGCTAAAGATAGCTCATGAGGCCATGATTGTTAAGGTAACATCTAGTGAACCTCATGTGGATACTAGCACTACTTCTAGTCAAAATAGTATATTGCCATGTGTTAGTCCTTCTAATTCATCTACTCACAATGTTGGTACATCTTGTGATGAATTGCTTTCCTTGCCTTGTTTCTCTAACGATGAAGCTTATACTTCCTCTAGTACTTGTGTTGAGACTAACCATGTAGAGGAAATCAAAGAGCTCAAGGCCCAAGTCACTTCTTTGAAGAAAGACTTGGAAAAGAGTCATGAAGGAAAATTCACACTCAACAATATCTTGAGTGTGCAAAAATCCCCCAATGACAAAGGTGGACTTGGATTCAACTCCAACAAGAAGAAGAAGTCCAAGATCATCAGGAAGAAGGGCCAAAAACAAGTCAAGAATTCGGCCAAGATTATTTGCTTCAAGTGCAAAATTGAAGGGCATCATGTTAGATCTTGCCCATTGAAGAAGAAGGCCATTAGTGACAAGCAACAAGGGAAGCGGATACAAGTGCATTCTCATGCTCAACCTCAAGTTGAAGAAAGGCCTCTTCCCAAGAAGACTCAAGCTAATGCTTCTCAAGTTGAGAAATCAAGTGATAAGAAAGTGAAGAGTAGACTATCTATGTTGTGAGAAAGGTCACCTTGCTTCTTCATGCACTAGTGGTAACTTATCCAACCCAATGGTTATTGATGATGTCTATTCTCTTGGGAAGGATAAGGTTGGCAATGTGTTTGCCAAGTTTGTTGGTACTCAAAGTGGTTTGAAGCAAAGAACCATTTGGGTAGCCAAGCCTATTGTGACTAACCTCTTAGGACCCAACTTGGTTGGGGACCAACTAGCTCAAACTTGATCAATAGGTGTTGCTGGAGGGCATTGGAGAGTTGGCTACATTATGAAGAATTAAGGGGACTTCATCATTCTTTTTGTCTCAAGCCAAGTCAATTGGATTATCAAGTTTCTATATTATATCCAATGTGCCTCCTTGCGGTAACTTGTACTTAAATTGTTTACTTTGAAAGTTACTTGCCCCCTTGCATGTTTTGGTTTTGTTCCTTGCATGTGTTTGTATATGTTGCGCTTCCAACTTGCTTATCTTGAGCAATCAAGTATGTGTTGTTGGTTTGCACATCATGTACGTGTGCGTCGTACGTTGAGCCTTTTTGCTTCTTGTTTGTATCCTAGTTGGCTCATGTGAGAGATCAATGGAACATCCCATTTTGGGGGAGTGATGTGCTTTGTGCACCTCACAATCCTATAAATGTGTGTACATGAGGGATACCATCTAGTATTGATATTACAAGATTATCTAGTCGCTATGTGGTATATCTCTCATGAGAAATTCAAATTCTAAAAATTCCATTGATTATCTCGTGTTGGATCCTCTTATTGGCTCTTGTTAAGTTCTTATTGGTATCACATTATGGGGGAGTAATATGTTATGTGCATATTACAAGCCTAGAGGAAAATGTGTACATTTGAGATATTGTCTCCTAGAATTGATATTGTAAATTATATTGTTCCTAGGTGACATGTTAGCTCTACAAGTGGAAATTTGCTTGTGTTTTTTGTGAAGATGATATTGGATATCCTTGTTATCTACCACCGGGAATTATTTCCAAATACTTCTTGTCTTTTGACAATTGGTAGTCACTTATGTGTGGTAGAATTTATTGATCATCTTTACATTGGCTTTTGTTTTTATTTGCCTTTTCTCTTGCCAAGGGTTGTGTCAACTCCCGTTGTCTTCCATACCTCTTGTGTATCTTGTTAATTTCTTGTTCTTGTCTAGTGTTTTCTAGATATAGTGAAAGTGGTGATCGCACCTTGTGCATTTTGTATTCAAAAGCAAATTCTCTTTAGTACACAACTCGTGGGGGAGCTATCCTATTTTCTTTAGAAAACTCTTCTTGTGATCCTTATCAAGTGTGTGTTGGTGGAAGGCAAGCCATTTTCTTTTGGTACCTTGTGCCATCATGAAACTTTCTTGAGAGCTTGGTTTGTTTTGAACCATCCTCTCTTTGGGAGTTTGACATCTTTAGTTTAGTGTGTATCAATGGATATCTCATTCCTTGATGTATCTTTAATGATATCTTCCAAGTGATGATTTCTCCATTTGGTATCCTTTTCACTTGGCATTTCTTTGTCTTTTGGTTTCGGGTTTTGGAAGTCTTGAGCATGCATGTTTACTTCATGTATTATTTGGCTTGCTCTCTTTCTTTAACTCAATATATAGGGGAAACTCCACCTAGTCTCAATTTGGATGAGATGTGCATGAAATTCATTTTCATATCTATATGCACATATTTATGTGGAGTTTGTCCTATGTATTAGTGTTTCTAACTATTTGGTCCCGATGAGTTTGGGTACCATTTTGTTTGTGTTGTTGTTCTAGGATCATTTGGAGATGAATTGGATGCTCGGCTCACTCTCAAGGAAGGTGTTGTCACCATGTGCATATTGGAGTCAAGCTAGGATGATCAATGAACTACTATCTATTACCTTCAATTGGTTTCTTCTACATCCTTCCAATAATATCTCGGTAACAAGTATCCATTCATGCATTCTTTTCTTGCATTCAACCTTGTGTAGGTTGCATCTTGGCATGATAGTCATTCCATCTTGTGATACTTGTTTCCTTTCTCAAAGCATCTCAACAATGATCTCATGTTGATAGTTGTGATGTCTTTGATCGTTGTGTGGTAGGAATTCATCTATATACAATAAGACAATATCTAGCCATGTGCTATGCTTCGAAGCAAATATCTGATTGCTATATCTATGACTTCCTTTTGGATATCTTGTTCCTTCGTGTTGTAACTATTCCGGGTGTACATCCTTCTTTGTAGATATATATCATCATGATTTCGTCTACCTAGAATCTTATACACTTGAAAGAAGTTGCATATCTAGATGATATCCTTTCTTTCACGTCCACCTTGTCTTTCTTTTGTTTTTTTCTTTGGTGGCTCCGTGAAAGCTTTTACCTTGAGCGCGTGTCTTATCTCGTTGCATCTTGATGCACTCTTGTGTGGTGAAGATTATTTTCCTCAAGCTTATCTCTATGAGGCTTTTGCCATCTTAATTGGTATCCCTCGTCATGATGAGGCTTTCATCTTCTATCTTCACCATGGGTTGTCACAAGTGTTGGTTCTTCATTTTGCATTTTTAGTGTGCTTGTGAACCCTTTTGCTTGGTGTGTGTGGGGAGGACATGTCATGCACCTTGCATCTCCACTATCCAAGACTATGTTGATGCTTAATGCTCATCCGTACATTAGTCTTCTCAAGTGCTTTGCCATGACTCACACACATTATTTTGGTTGAGCCTTATCTTAAGTTGCCTCTTTTATATGTTGCTCAACCATTTGTTTGTTGCAAGTGCTAGGCTTTGTTTCCTACATGCTCACTTGCACTTGTTGTAAGCTTCTATTGATTTTGGGGGAGCTATGATCCTATTTTGTGCACTTTGTATCCAAATCCAAATATTCTTATGTGTGCACAAATCATGGGGAGCTTCTCTAGCTTATTTAGAACACTCCTTTGCTCATATCATAATATCCTTCATTCATGTGGCTCATAGGATCTTTGGTCTAGTTGGTTCAATTGATATCATTTGATTGCTTGCTTCAATTGGTATCTTTTGAATGCTCGATTACTTGTTTCTCTCTTTGTTATGTCTTTCTGGCATATCATTCTTTTGCAATCTTTGGGCCTCAATATAGTTTGTCTTCCTCCAAGTATTTACCATTGGATATGTGTATTGCATTCCACTCTCTTTTTGAGAGATACACAATTTATGGAGGAACACTCTTTATATTGGCCTTCTAAGCTTTTCACCCATTTTGGCAATTGATGCCAATGGGGGAGGAGTTTCAGAGAGTTTTGTGGAGAAGTCTTCAGAGTTTTCTCCTTGCTTAGAGTTTTCTCCTTGCTTTGGTTTTGGTTCCTAAGCATTTGCATCCCATTCTCATGCATCATCGGTTGTTGCATTGCATGGTGATGCATAACTCCTTGTATAAACTCTCTTGAAAGTGATTGTCATCATGGGGGAGATTGAAAGAACATGCGGTGCCTCCATGTTTGGTTTTGGTAATTGATGACAATCTCTATGGACTAATGGTTGCCTTGAGTTATATTTGAAGGTTTTGTCCATAGGCTTTTCTTGAAGTCCATGTGTTGGTTTCAAGGAGTTTATGAGTTGACCAAGGTGCTATTAAGGAATTATCCAAAGATTGGTCATGTGAGTGTTGAGCTTATTGAAAGCATGTCTTGAAGAAGAAGAAGATTGTGTGATCATTCATGTTTACCTTCAAGACATCATCCAAATGAAGAGAGTTGGAAAGATTCAAGGTTGATCAAGACTAAGTCAAGAGTGAATCAAGTTGATCAACTCACAAAGCGTAGAAGATGTACCGAGAGGGATCAACTGATCCCATGGTATGGTAGGCATTGTCCATTACACTTTGTTTACTAAACCATGGTCTATGTGAGAGTTCTATGTGGGGTTAGGTACGTGTCCATGGGCTTGCTTCAAGAGGAAGATATCATACAACCCATGGAAAGGATGACATCAAGTGGTGATCGTCATCATGATTGCCGTGTGCAAGTTCAAGTGGAGCATCACGAAGAGATCAAGTGCTTGAATCTTGCCATCCTTTGTGGTGTCAATGGTCTTGTGAAGATGTGTTGAAGAGAGGCTCACCCATAGTGGACTATGGGGGAGCAATCATCTAGTCTTCATCGAGCCAACGCAATCAAGAAAGGTGGTCCAACTTGAGGGAGTCAAGATCATCATCATCTTGCTCAAGTGGTCCATTTGCAAGGCAAAGGTTTGTCCTTGATAGATTTTCTATTTTACCGGTCTCGTGGTGGTAGTTGGGAGACCGGGTTATAGGATTGTTTGCCGTACTATCAAGGGGGGCTCTCAAGTTGGTAGCTTGATCGTATCGTTAGTAGAGAGCTCAAACCATTGCATCCTTGCATCTTGTTTACTGATTCTTGTTTGGTTCTCTTTGTGAGTCTTAGATCTTATGGTCATCTTGATGACAAGCTTGAGTTCATCGAAAACGGAGTTCGCATGCGTCTTCTATGATGTTTTCGGTGTTGGAGGTTTTACTGGTCTTATCCGAGGAAGGGTTCTCACCATTTTCTTATGGGCCTTTTCTAATTTTCTTCTTATTGATATTTCTTTCAAGATTATGTTAGCCCTTGTCGGTGGATTTCCAACAAACTTGGTTTCATCGAATTCGGAGTCCGTTTGTAAAAGTTGTGGCAGTTTTGGTGTTCTGAAAAGGCTGCAGCGGTACTACCGCGAATTGGAGCAGATGTAATTTTTTACTACCGCTCCAGAGCAGTACTACCGCGGCTCCTATAGCGGTAGTACCGCTCTGGACCAAAAACTCATCGCAAGTCCTGCGGTGGTAGGGCCGGATGTAATTTTTTAGTACCGCTCGCAAGCAGTAGTACCGCTACCCTTAGTAGTAGTACCGCTACCCCTAGCGGTAGTACCGTGAGGTCAAGCGGTACTACCGCTCCGACGGTTCTTCTGGCCTTTTTGCCTCCTCGCTGTTGTGTTTCGAAGGGGTACTACCGCCCTGTGCGGGCTGTAGTACCGCTCTGTGCGGGCTGTGGGCATAACGGTTGGATTTTTCCCCAACTATAAAAGGGGGTCTTCTTCCCCATTGATCCTAATCTCTTTGGCTCATGTTCTTCCCCCATTGTTGACCTTCTTCGAGCTTGCTAACTCTCAATCCCTCCTATGATTCTTGCTAGTTCTTGAGGGAAAATAGAGAGGACATCTAGATCCACGTTTCCACCAATCACTTTCTCCTCTAAGTGAGGGGAACCCCTTGGATCTAGATCTTGGAGTTCTTCGTGTTCTTCTTTCGTTCTTCCTCTCATTTTCCTCCCTAGCATTAGTTGCTTTGGTGGGATTTGGGAGAGAAGGACTTGGGCACCCGTGTGCCCTTGCCATTGCATTTGGTGCATCGGTTTGAGTTCTCCACATGATACGTGGAAGTTACAAGTTGAGAAGCTTATTACTCTTGGGTGCTTGGTGCCCTTGAGCTTGTTCCTCTTGGGTGCTTGGGCGCCCTAGACATTTGGTGGTGTTCCGAGCTCAATCATTGTGGTGTAGAGCTCCGGGCAAGCGTCGGGGTCTTCAATTAGGTTGTGGAGATCGCCCCGAGCAATTTGACGGGTACCGGTGACCGCCCCCAAGGGTTGCCAAAGTGTACGGGTTCGGTGACCGCCCCCAAGGGTCGCCATTTGTATGGGTTCGATGACCGCCCTCAAGGGTCCCTTAGTGGAATCACGACATCTTGCATTGTGCGAGGGCGTGAGGAGATTACGGTGGCCCTAGTGGCTTATTGGGAAGCATTGTGCCTCCACACCGCTCCAAACGGAGATTAGCATCCGCAAGGGTGTGAAACTTCGGGATACATCATCGTCTCCGCGTGCCTCGGTTATCTCTTACCCGAGCCCTTTACTTATGCACTTTACTTTGTGATAGCCATATTGTTCTTTGTCATATATCTTGCTATCACGTAGTTACTTATCTTGCTTAGCATAAGTTGTTGGTGCACATAGGTGAGCCTAGTTGTTTTAGGTTTTGTGCTTGACAAATTAACCGCTAGGTTTATTCCGCATTTGTTCATGCCTAAACTGTAATTATTTTAAAGTGCCTATTCACCCCCCCTCTAGGCGACATCCTCGATCTTTCAACAGGTAATGTGGCTTAGATCCCTCTTGGCTGGTGTTGATGGGTTGGTATGGTTCTGACTGTTGCTTCCTCCATTCCCATTGCAATTCTTGGGGCCACTATGGTTGTGCGAACTCTCTCCATTGTGATTGTGACCTTAATGGTTATGTTGGAGGTGTCCTCCCGAGTTTGGGGTAAAGCGAGGCCTCTGCTGAGCTCCAGAATTGTATTTCCCTTGTCCATACTTTCTCTTGCGGTTGTCAATCTGCTGCTGCTTCCCTTCAATCATGAGAGCTCTATCTACCAACTCCTGGTAGTTGCTGAAGGTTGCCACCATCAACTACATGCTCAGCTCATCATTCAGTCCTTCTAGAAACTTCTCCTGCTTAGCTGCATCCGTAGCGATGTCATCTGGGGCATAACGTGCTATCTTACTAAAATCATCCACATACTGGCAACTGTATGTCCTCCTTGGTGCAAGTTGCGAAACTCACGCTTCTGCATGGCCATAGCTCCTGCTGAAACATGGGAAGTATGGAAAGCCTGTTGAAACTGGTCCCATGTGACAGTGTCGATGGGGTACGTGGCTGTGAAATTCTCCCACCATGATGCTGCTGGTCCATCAAGCTGATGTGCGGCAAAACGCACCCTCTCCGCATCTGTGCATCCTGCAGTGGTCAACTCCTTCCAATCTTGCGGAGCCAATCATCTGCAACTATCGGCTTGGTGCTACTGGAGAACACCGGTGGATTTAGCCATAAGAAACGGGCTAAGTGGTCAACTGGTGGTGGTGGTGGGTTGTTGTTGTTGTTGTTGTTGTTGTTCCCCTGATTCTGGTTCTGGACTAGTATCTGCATCAATGCATTCTGCTGCTGGATCAACTGAGTGATCTCTAGTGGGAAAGCAAATCCATTGTCACGTCTTGGAGGCATCTGAGGGTTGAGAAAAGATGATAATATAGAATAGAATGAGGTCTAGAGAGAAAAACACTACCCATATGCACATGAGACAAACACAATCATATCACTCCAATCAATTCAAGCAAGGGCATACATCGGTCTAACTATCGTTACAAAAGTGCTCGGACTATGCTATATACATGGGGGTATACTACTACTGATATGGTGGTCAACTAGAAAATTTGATCGGTCGAAGACTCCATGATATCTGCTCCAGCTTCATCAGCATAGTCATCATCACTATCGTCAGGGTCTGAGTCGGTGTCGTCGATGATGATGTAGTTCTGTGGACAGGTAGAATCGTCGTCTTCACCTCCAGGCGCGGGGTCTCCCATGAATACTCCGATCTTTTTAATCAGGTCGACATTCTTCTCCAGTAATGTTGCAATTCCCTCCTCATATCCATCATGGGTAAACTTGAGTACTTCTTCCAGCTCTGTGATCCTGGTCATTGCCTTCTTCAGATCTATCATGCCTGCGCACATCTGGTTCTCCTGGCGACAAATGTGCTGGTTTAACTCCTGGGTTTAGGGTTTAGGGTGCCGATGAAACTCCTGGGTTTAGGGTTTAACTCCTGGATGAAAGCTGCAATAGATCTATCCTTCCGGGTGCTGATCATCTCCCATTGCTCGTCTCGGCGCCCACAAATCTGGTAGATAGTATCCTTGAGATCCTTATGGGACACTTCTACAATGCGTCCCATGGTGATGTGGGCTGCCATGCTCTTTCCTAGACTCCTGGTTGGTGCATCAAAGGAAAACTCTATGGGCTTAGTGACTGGCATGAACGTCCTTCCTGGAACTTGAACTCAAATCATCCAACGCTCCTCTTCTGGTAAAGTGGCGATGTAGGTCCCGATGAAACTCGGTATTCCAATGCTCAGGTATCTAGTAACTTCCTTCAAGTGGCGTCCAAAAGGCGTATCTTCATCCGGTTGCGCGAACTTGTTCCTTGCATCCGCCATCCAAAAAGAGTAGCAAAAGGAGAGAAGTCAGAAATGAGAAGAGAGTAGTGATCTATGGCTTTAGCTTAGTGGTCGTGTCCTACAGTAAGCGTGTGCTCTGATACCATCTTGTAGCGACCATACCTCAAACAGTCCGATCTCTGTGCATCAGTGTCATCCCTGGATCGGTAATGCTGACACGCATAGTACTTGAAGGATTTATAATAGAGTAGCAATCACACACTTATTACATCGAATATCTCAAAAGAGAACTTATTACAATAAATATGGCTTAAGGGCATCTATAAACAGTAACAGCGGAAGGCTTGGAAGATAAAGTGAGTCCATCAACTCCAACGGCATCACCGAGTGAAAGATCACAACCTAAGGCACCTTACTCGTCATCTGAAAAGTCTGCAAGGCAAGAAACACTTTGATCATATCTCTTTACTACCCAGTTTTATTGCATTAGATCATGTTGCTACTATGAGTCTCTAGGTTTCACGGATCATAAGCAAGGCAAGTAACACTTTGATCATATCTCTTTACTACCTAGTTTTATTGCATTAGATCAATCCACAAACAATTGCATGGTTAGGATCTGATTAATATGTGGGTTTGGGAAGTAGATGAGGTAGTACCTATTGTCCTGTTTAGTTACCAAACCTTTGGGAGTTACTTCTACGTTTGCTTATATTGCTATGATATGCTTGTAGACGTGGATTGGTGAGTGTAGCCATCATAGATGTCAGTGTTGTTAATTAATGGTTAACTTAAGGTGGCTACTTTAATTCACATCTGGGTGGATTGAGGCACCTGGGGAACCCAGTGTTGCCTGTATTTTTGGAAATCCTGGGGTACAGTGTGATTCTCCTATGGACCGCCACCCAGGCTCAAAGAGATCATAAGATTATTCATGCTAGAAACTTCCGTGTGCAGCCACAAGCTATTATGGGCTCTAGCATAGTTGAGTACGTTGCAAGACCTCTTTCAGTGGTGGGCTAGCAGATGTAGGGGAAAGTAGGTGTAACTGTCCACCCAGAGTAAAGAGTTATTGTTTGTTTCGTTTCTTCGACCATGGATGTATTCGAGTCTTGTGGGGAAAAGTGCGCAAACCTCTACAGAATGTACAAACTAATCATGGTTAGCCGTGTCCCCGGTTATGGATGTTTTGAGTATCTAGTTCCTGGATTATCGTGTTGATCTCATCATGTTACTTAATTTAATTTTGATTGGGTTTAATGATGATGCTTAATTCGGATTGAGTTGGAGGAACCTCCTCAATGCTTAACAACCACCATGATAGTTAAATAAAATTTATTCCTTTGTTGTATGGAAAAATTGGCTTTATGCAAAAACTGTAACCATAGAGCTTTCCACCAGCCAAATTTGCATGTAGTGATAGCATCTTTCTGTTCATTACTTTCTATGTGTTACATTGCCGACATATTCCATTTGTTGACCCATTCCGGGCTGCAACGTTCATGTTGTAGACTTTTCAGACGACGAGTAAGGTGCCTTAGGTCGTAATCTTTCACTAAGTGATGTCGTTGAAGTTGATGGACTCACTTTATCTTCCAAGCCTTCCGCTGTTATCGTTTATAGATGGCCTTAAGCCATATTTATTGTAATACGTTCTCTTTTGAGACATTCGATGTAATAAATGTGTGACTGCTACTCTGTTATAAATCCTTCAAGTACTGTGCATGTCAGCATTACCGATCCAGGGATGACATTGATGCACAGAGATCGGACTGTTTGAGGTAGCGACCCGACCCGAATGGATCGAAGTCTCTGTGCTTAAGTGTCATCCCTGGATCGGTATGCTGACACACACAATACTTGAGGATTTATAACAGAGGTAAATCACATGTATAAAGTAATGTAAATACTATTACCTCAATCCATATAGCGGAAGTAACAACAAGGTTGTGGATTCCCATCAACACCAACGGCAAAGTTGAGTGTAGAAATCATAAACCTAACGTATCACTTACTCGTCGTAATAATCCTACAACATGAGACGTTGCAGCCATGTAGGTCAGTACATTGAATGTACTGGCAAATTCACACCATAGAGCAATGATGAATAATAGCTATCACTACATGCATATTTGGCTGGTGGAAGCTCTAAGTTTAATTTTGCATAAAGCCAATTTTTCCTACAACAAAGGAATATATTTTATTTAACTACCAAGTTGGTTGAAAATATTGAGAAGGTTCCTCCAACTCAATCCCAAAGTAATAACTATAACCCAACAATTTCATTAAATAGAGTGATGAAATCAAATCAATAATTCAAGTACCAGATACTCAAGATGTCCATAACCAGGGACACGACTAACCATGATTACTTTATACACTCTGCAGAGGTTTGCGCACTTTTCCCCACAAGACTCGATCACCTTCCTTGAAGTCCTAGCACTGCCAAGTGTTTGAGAACGGGATGACCGAGACACAGTCTTTCAGAAGCATTTACTCTCTACTCCGGGCGGACAGGTACACCTACAATCCCCCTACATCTGCTAGTCCACCTCTTCAAGAGCTAACACAACTTACCCAACTATGCTAGAGCCCATAATGGATTGTGGTTGCACACGGAAGTTTCTAGCACGAATAATCTTATGATCCCTTTGAGCCTGGGTGGCATTCCATAGGATGATCACACGGGTACTCCGGGATCCCCTTGGGCAAGCACTGGGTTCTCCAGGTGCCCGGGCAAACCACTGGGTGCTCCAGGGTGCCCCAACCATTCCACCCAGATGTGTGTAAAAGTAGTCACCTTAAGTTAAACCTTAGTTAACAATAACTCTCACATCTTTCATGAGTGTCACATACTAATCCACGTCTACAAGCATAGCAAAGCAGCATGAGCATAACGTATGAATCGAAGGGTTTGATGTAAGACAATAGGTTCCTACCTCATCAACTACTTCCCGGTACCCACATGTTATCAAACCTACTCATGCAATGTTTGAGAGTTGAAACTAATGCATAAAAACTGGGTAATAAAGGGATATGATCAAAGTGTGAACTTGCCTTGTACTGTTGATGAAGATGATTCACACTCATAATTCCTGATAGTTCTATTCGTCACACTCCGTTCAATCTATCAAGAGCAAGCAATTGCATACATAAGCACTAAAGCATAAAATTCGAAGAAAAGATCTCGGAAAACTTCGAAAACAATCAATTAACTCTTGCAACAGAAAACAATTTCTAATAGTACCAAAATTGGCTGGATTTGATCTTATCAGAAAGTTTAGGTCAAGAGCTTCGATTTGCAAAAAGAATCAACCAAATCAGACTTACGAAACTCAAGTTATGATCAAAATAAGTTTGAATAGGAATCTGAGCAAATTTCCAAATTTGAAAATTTCAAAAATTTGATGTGAGAGGTTCACTACATAGGTGAAAACAAGACGAAACTATAGACGCTGGTTTCATCTAATTTGGATGAATGAGTAAAAAGTTATGAGTATTTGAAAAATCAGGGCCAAGCTGTTTTACGGAAGAAAAATAACTACGGCTAAAAGAATTTTAGTTCTAAAATGTAAATACTAGGACTAATTTATAAATCTAATTATTTACCATATTAGTCTAAAAATAATAAGCTATGTGAGTATATATAGAAAAAAACGAAAAAGATACCTTTATAAGGTAGAGAAAAGATGACTTCGGAGAGAGAAGACAACTTCCAGAAGTCCCGCCGGAGAGGAGAAAAATATTTTTCTTTAAAGAATCTAGTCAAACCAAAATATTGATTTAACCCGAATCGGATGATTTTTTGAAGGCTCTATGGGTCTATATTTATAGGTGGAAAAGATGTTTAGGGGTCAAAGGTTAGGCAATGTGAGACTAAAAAGAGAAAAGAGAGAAGAGAAAAGCGCATGGGCCTAAAGCTTCGGTCCGCCGGCCGCGCGCGTGCGCAGAGTTTTTTTTAACTTTTCTTTAACTTTCTTTTTTTAAGAAAAATAAATATTTCTGAAAACAATATTTTTCTCTTTCCAAGCATAACCGAAAAATAAATAAAACAATTACGGGCCTGTCAACTGACTATGTTGCGCACGCGGGCGACGGATAGTTATAGGCCACACACGCTGTTTTTTAATATAAACACAAAAGGGAAAAACTGAATAACGAAAATAAAAATAAAATTTTATGTAGGCATATTATATATCAAAAAAATTCAGAAAAAGATTTTCTACAACCTGAACATTTTCCTAGAGTCAAATAAATTCCACAAAATTTCAAATAAAGCAAGCAGTGCGACTATTGCAATAAAACCTCATAAAAATCATTTTTAAAATACTAAAATGATTTCAAATTTATTTCTCTCTATTTTTCTAATGTAGGGAATCATTTAACCTAATTTCCATATATTTTATTTGTGGAGAAAACTAAATTGAATAAAAACCAAATAACTCCAAATTGAAAATTATTTCAAAGAGACTTTCAATCCGATTCTTGTAAACTTTCAACTCATATTTCATATGTTTCGAAGAAGTCATTTTATCTTCTTCATGAAAATCATTGAGTTGCTTAAAGTTTCTAAATTTTAAATAGTTCCAAATGGAATTCAAATCTTTTCAAAACCCTTTTTCATTTAATTAAATGGAAGAAGTCATATCATCTTCTCTCTAGAGTTTTTTATTTGAAAAGAATTTGAATTCATGGAGATCATAAATGCAAAAAGAAAGTTTGGGAAAGTCCTTTTATTCCCTCTCATTTAACTTTCATAAAGTTACAATTTTCACTCAAATTTCACACAGCACATCACACAAGCAATCAAAACTATCTATTTAATATAACATTCGAAAATTTAGAATTTTGGGATGTTACAAATCTACCACCCTTAAAATGAATCTCATCCTCGAGATTCGGAGAGGCTAGCAAGAAATAGGTTAGGTTCGGGGTCTTCTCAAAATCCATCGATCGTCACAGGGGGTCTAGGGTGCTACCACCCTTAGAAACATTGTTATGGTTACACCAAAACTCATATACTTTATCCTTATTTTTGACAGTGTCGGTCTTCTCAGATCTTCGGGATAATTCCTTCTTTGGGCTTTTCTGGTAGTGGCATAACCTCTGTCCTTTCATCTTGATAAGGTTTTTCTATGACTGGGTCTTCTTAGCTGACAGGTCTGGCGCCAATACTAAACAACTATCGATACCTCAGGGTGGTCAACAATTTATGGTTTCTCCTACAGGAGATGGGCCTGGGCTTCATTTCTCACCGTATTACCTATGTTTGGCAACAGCTGCCTTGTACAAGGGGAAAATTGTCATACCATTCTAAGGTTCAAACATGGTTTTGATCATCGTTGCTCTACTATAGGTAAGTTACTCAGATTTACCATCCCACATAGCAAGGCAAATAATAAGAGTAAGTCGGCATGGTGATCAATCCATTCCGCACCCAAATCATTACCTTGTATATGATTCAGCGAATCTCGCAATCTAACACTCGGTCATCCTCACAAGCATTGCAGAATTTCTCTTGTCGACGAACCAAGTTCGAATAAATCCATTGATTCTGCAAGCCAAACAAACATCTATCGTTCCTTCACAACTCTCAGGTTTTGCATTGCTCCTATAAAATCGTCGATTGATAAAGGCATATCCTCTTCCAGGGTTTTTCCTTCAGCAAGAGTGTGCTTGCTTCTTGGCAGGTCCTGGGGCCTTTGGGTTATGGCCCATCTCATCACTTGTAAACCTTGAACTCATCCTCAGGGAAACTGATCATTATTCCAACCTCCACCTTCCTAGCATTCTTAAATCTATCCAATGGTACTGTCTCCCTTCCTTCTATTTGTACCAAACTAAGACGTGATTACTCAGACTCATCATGGAGTTACAGTTGCTCCATATTACCAACATTATACCTCCTTTATATCAAATAGTACTTCATCCCTTCATACTCTTGGGGTATTCCCACTTATTGAGATAAAAGCTCATACTTATTTTGTCCGTAGTCCACTTCGTGGAATATCATTATCTTTTCCAGGGGTAAGGGTCCTCATAGGGTACTACCACCCTTGGAATTGCACAAATTCATCCATAGACCATATTTCTCATATCCTAAAAAATGGTCAAAATCTTTCTTCATAGAGTAAACTCATAAAATCCAAATCACTTCTAACTTCATTGATTCCCAAATTATTACAATCTCCTGCATTTCCATTACATGCCTCAACTCAGCATCTCAATATAGAAGAAATGCTCTCACCACTACTACTACATTTCTTTTGTCGCAAACTCAACTATTTCGCACAATCCACCTTCTCTTTGGGACAATCCCTGACAAAGTGCCCTGCTTCATTACAGTAGAAACACATTACTTCTGACAAGTCTCGAGGTTTCCTCATGATTACATAGCCTCCTTGGGTCCTCGGCTTCCTTTTTGGGCAATTTCTGAAGTAGTGCCCTGACTCCTTGCACTTGAAACAGGTGATATGACTCAGGTCCTTCCTAGAATCCAATCTATTTCTCTTCCTGGACTTTTCCGTTCTAATCAGGGATTCTATTTCCCGTGGGTCATACTCTACTTCCTCTGTCGGGAATTCTACTAGATCCCCATTCAGACAATTCTGGAAGATGTGTCCTTCTTCTCCACATGAATAGCAAGACTTGGTGCAGGGTTTAACTGAGTTTTCTTCGGGTGTGTTCTCCACCTCTTCCTTCATCACAGGTTCTTCTAAAATTTCCATCAGGGCTCCTTTCATTGCTTCTTTCTTCTGCTGAATAATTCTTTGTACCATGGGGTAAATGTCACACTGAGCAGGGTAGTGGGTAGTCCCTTCACATAAGAAACAAGTAATCCGCCTAGTTGGGCATTCTTCAGCTGGGTGACTTTCTTCACCATGAGGGCATCCATCCTTGTGCTCCTTATGGTTGTGTCCTATTTCTCCACAGAGCTTATATGCACAAGATTTCTTCATATCATTTCCATAAGGCTTCATCTTCTGGGACACAAACCGAGACTTTAGAAAAGTCAACTTAAATTCCTTCCAAGTGGTTACTCCTTGCCATCCATTGATGTTTTGGTACATCCTCCACCTAGTAGCAGCACCTCTTTCAAAGCACTGAAGAGCATGCTGGGCCATATCCTTTTCAGCTATAGTGTCGTTCTTCATGTGACCTTCCATGTTCTGAATCCATCGGCTCGTCTCCAATTGACTTATCGGTCCCGGAAATGTGAGTTCATATCCATTCATCCTCTATTGGGTCCAGGGGTTTTGGGGTGAGATAAGAGAGATAGGGAGGGATACACACAATACAAACAAAAGTTTTGAAAAGACAAATTTTATTTTGTGGCTGTCGGAAAAACATCAAACAAATGACAGCTCACAATCGTCGCATCTAATGTATGTATATAACAGGGGTTTGATCTTCTAAAGGTTAATAAATCTTCAAAGTCGCCAAACTCTTCAAGTCTTGTTCATGTCTCCGATGGCTTGTTCCGATCGTACTTGTCCTTCTCAAGTTCTTTTGCCAGATCATCTCTATTGACACGAAGTCTCTCGTGACATCCTTTAATATTTCTGGAGTTGCGTTCCAAACTCCTGGGTTTCAACATCCTTGGCATGAACCATGGTCCTACTATCCTTCGTTTCCTGACGAATCTTCAGTATCTAGAGGTTTTGCTTCTCCAGCTTGCCTACTTTTAGCTTATGGGTCCTGAGTTCTTCACGAAATACTTCCTTGTGAAATACGGCTTCCTGAAGATCCACCCTAAACTTCTTGATGTAATACTCCAGATCCTGGTGATACACCAGCTAAGATTAAACTTTATCTTTCGCTCGTTCGTCAAGGAAATAGGCATTTGCCTTCTACCATCCAATCCTTCGGAAGAAATGTATGCTTAACTTGGCACGTTGACAATAGCATAAGCGAGCAATATCATCTTGGATATCCATGTTTCTGCCTTGGTCATTGACATGAACTATCATTCCATAGTTGATATCTCCTGCCTTAGGGTTTTCTTGACAAAACTTTGAGTTGTACCCTCCTTGTTCCGATCTTTCTCCGACACACCTTGATCTCGGGTATTGACAGCTTCCATAGTCTGCCAAGTTCCATAAGGGTAGCCTTCCTAGGTCATACTAATCTGGAAATTCTTCAGAACCTTCAAATTTTCCTAGTTTTTGGAGTCTTCAACCGTTGTAGTTTCCATCATTGTAATGCATGGTACAATCCTCTTTATTCGAAAGTGGTCTTAGTTGTCCGATATCTTGTACTTCTTAGAGTGGTCTCATCAGTCGTATCTTCGTGTGGTCAAAAGGGGAAAGGGGTATGGTCTAACTAAAAGGGAATATTTGATAAATATCAGAAAAGAAGAGAGGTAAAAGATCTTTTTGGAAATAAAGTTTTTAGAGAAAATCTTTCCTATGGGCTTGCCAGTCTCTAGGGTCACGTCCTACAGTCAACATGTGCTCTGATACCATCTTGTAGCGACCCGACCCGAATAGATCGAAGTCTCTGTGCTTAAGTGTCATCCCTGGATCAGTATGCTGACACACACAGTACTCGAGGATTTATAACAAAGGTAAATCACATGTATAAGTAACGTAAATACTATTACCTCAATCCATATAGCGGAAGTAACAACAAGGTTGTGGATTCCTATAAACACCAACGACAAAGTTGAGTGTAGAAATCGTAACCCTAACATATCACTTACTCGTCGTAAGAAGATGTTGCAACCATGTAGGTCAGTACATTGAATGTACTGGCAAATTCACACCATATAGCAATGATGAATAATAGCTATCACTACATGCATATTTTGTTGGTGGAAGCTGTAAGTTTAATTTTGCATAAAGCCAATTTGTCCCTACAACAAAGGAATATATTTTATTTAACTACCAAGTTGGTTGAAAATATTGAGAAGGTTCCTCCAACTCAATCCCAAAGTAATTTTTATAACCCAATAATTTCATTAAATAAAGTAATCAATAATTCAAGTACCAGATACTCAAGATGTCCATAACCGGGAACACGGCTAACCATGATTAGTTTATACACTCTGCAGAGGTTTGCACACTTTTCCCCACAAGACTCGATCACCTCCCTTGAAGTCCTAGCACTGCCAGGTGTTTGAGAACGGGATAACCGAGACACAGTCTATCAGAAGCATTTACTCTCTACTTTTGGCGGACCGGTACACCTACAATCCCCCTACATCTCCTAGTCCACCTCTTCAAGAGCTCACACAACTTACTCAACTATGCCAGAGCCCATAATGGCTTGTGGCTGCACACGAAAGTTTCTAGCATGAATAATCTTATGATTCCTTTGAGCCTAGGTGGCATTCCATAGGATGATCACACGGGTACTCCGGGATCCCCTTGGGCAAGCACTGGGTTCTCCAGGTGCCCGGGAAAACCACTGGGTGCTCCAGGGTGCCCCAACCATTCCACCCAGATGTGTGTAAAAGTAGCCACCTTAAGTTAAACCTTAGTTAACAATAACTCTCACATCTTTCATGAATCTCACATACTAATCCATGTCTACGAGCATAACAAAGCAGTATGAGCATAACGTATGAATCGAAGGGTTTGATGTAAGACAATAGGTTCCCACCTCATCAACTACTTCCCGGTACCCACATGTTACCAAACCTACTCATGCAATGTTTGAGGGTTGAAACTAATGCATAAAAACTGGGTCATAAAGGGATATGATCAAAGTGTGAACTTGCCTTTTACTGTTGATGAAGATGATTCTTACTCAGAATTTCTGATAGTTCTATTCGTCACACTCCGTTCAATCTATCGAGAGCAAGCAATTGCATACATAAGCACTCAAGCATAAAATTCGAAGAAAAGATCTCAGAAAACTTCGAAAACAATCAATTAACTCATGCAACAGAAAACAATTTCTAACAATACCAAAATTGGGTGGATTTGATATTATCAGAAAGTCTAGGTCAAGAGCTTGGATTTGCAAAAAGAATCAACCAAATCGGACTTACGAAACTCAAGTTATGATCAAAATAAGTTTGAATAGGAATCTGAACAAATTTCGAAATTTGAAAATTTTAAAAAGTTGATGTGACAAGTTCACTAGATAGGCGAAAACAAGATGAAACTATAGACGCTGGTTTCATCAAATTTGGAGAAATGAGTAAAAAATTGTGGGTATTTGAAAAATGAGGGCCAAGTTGTTTTACGGAATAAAAAGAACTACAGCTAAAAGAATTTTAGTTCTAAAATGTAAATATAGGGACTAATTTATAAATCTAATTATTTACCGTACTAGTCTAAAAATAATAAGCTATATGAGTATATATAGAAAAAACAAAAAAAGATACCTTTATAAGGTAGAGAAAAGACGACTTCGGAGAGAGAAGACAACTTCCAGAAGTCCCGCTGGAGAGGAGAAAAATATTTTTCTTTAATGAATCTAGTCAAACCAAAATATTGATTTAACCCGTATCGGATGATTTTTTGAAGGCTCTATGGATCTATATTTATAGGTAGAAAAGATATTTACGGGTCAAAGGTTAGGCAATGTGAGATTAAAAAGAGAAAAGAGAGAAGAGAAAAGCCATGGGCCTAAAGCTTCGGTCGGCCGGCCGAGCACGTGTCGTGCGCAGAGTTTTTTTAACTTTTCTTTAACTTTCTTTTTCTAAGAAAAGGAAATATTTCTGAAAATAATATTGTTTTTCTCTCCAAGCATAACCGAAAAATAAATAAAACAGTTAAGGTCCTGTCTACTGACTATGCTACGCACATGGGCACCGGGTTGTTATAGGCTGCACACGCTGGTTTCTTAATAGAAACACAAAAGGAAAACTGAATAACGAAAATAAAAATAAAACTTTATATAGGCATATTATATATCAAAATTTTCAGAAAAATATTTTCTACAACCTGAACATTTTCCTAGAGTCAAATAAATTCCACAAAATTTCAAATAAAGCAAGCAGTGTGACTATTGCAATAAAACCTCATAAAAATCATTTTTAAAATACTAAAATGATTTCAAATTTATTTCTCTCCATTTTTCTACTGTAGGGAATCATTTTAACCTAATTTCCATATATTTTATTTGTGGAGAAAACTAAATTGAAGAAAAACCAAATAACTCCAAATTGAAAATAATTTCAAAGAGACTTTCAATTTGATTCTTTTAAACTTTCAACTCATATTTCATATGTTTCGAAGAAGTCATTTTATCTTCTTCATGAAAATCATTGAGTTGCTTAAAGTTTCTAAATTTGAAATAGTTCCAAATGGAATTCAAATCTTTTCAAAACCCTTTTTCATTTAATTAAATGGAAGAAGTCATATCATCTTCTCTCTAGAGTTTTTTATTTGAAAAGAATTTGAATTCATGGAGATCATAAATGCAAAATGAAAGTTTGGGAAAGTCCTTTTATTCCCTAACATTTAACTTTAATAAAGTTACAATTTTCACTCAAATTTCACACAACACATCACACAAGCAATCAAAACTATCTATTTAATATAACATTCCAAAATTTAGAATTTTGGGATGTTACAATTTGTAACATGCCAAATTTTCAATTTGGAATGTTATACATTAGATCATCATTGCATATCATATTTTATTGCATTTTCGCTTGATACTAAAAATTCTACGCAACTCAAGGACCTACGGAGAGAGTTGGGGATTTTCTTATTTTCATATTTGAGTTTTCTCAAGTTTTGAAAAGGGGATCAATTGGTTTTGATTATTTTTCTTCCTAATATTTCTAAAATAAAAATATATGAGAGGGGATAAAATGACTTCTCCAAAATAAATGAAATATTAGAGGGAAAATGTTAAAATCAATTTATTTATTTTATTTAGTTTTTATTGCAATTTTATTCGAATTAGAAAAATTGCATGTATTTGAAAATTGCATTTTAGGGCCAAGAAAATGTTCATCTTGTTCTAAATATTTATTTAGACGATGAAAATCTGTTTTGGCATTTTTAGATTTTTATTTATTTTTCTAGGATTTGTTTTTTTAGGCGGAACATCAAAAAAATTCTCTGCACGCCCGACTGGGCTAAAGGCCCACCCGAGCTGGGCCAAGCCCGCGTCGTTGCCGCCTTCCCCCGCGGGAGGGAGTCCACCCCGCCGCCGACGCCGAGTCCGGCCGGGGCACGCCTCCTAAGGCTGACCCCGACCCGACGCCCCCTCATCCAAGCCAGCGCAACCCCCCCTCCTAAATACCGCCGCTGCCAACCCCCACCACCACCCGAACCACCCCGCCGCTCACTGCCACCGCTTGTTGCTGCCGCCGCCTAGCGCCGCCATCGCCGCCTGCCGCTGCCGCCCCGCCGCCGCCCCACCGAACCTCGCTGGAGCCGCCGGATCTTGCCAGAGCCCTGCCGAGGTAGCCGGCCGCCGCCGCCGGTTTTCTAGAGGAAACCGATTCGTTTTTTTAGAAAACCCTAGGTTTTATTTTTTAGATTGGTTTATTTTTTTTCTGGTTTATTTACTTAGCAAGCGCCCGCTCGTTCGTTCGTTTTAACGAATGAGTTTCATCGTTTAGCCGCGGACAGCGAACGTCCGTTCGTTAGCCTGTTCGTCAGTTTTTCTTTTTCCAGGGTTTTCCGCGATTATTTTCGATCGCAATTTCTGCCCTGGTTTTTGTTTTAGTTTTTCTCTTTGCTCGTTTATCGGAATGAGGAGATTCAAACGCCTAGAGTTTTGTCTCAAAACCCTCTTTCTGTTTAACGAATTTAAACATGATTTTACTACTAGAAAATTTGACTTGAGTCCAGATTAATAAACGAAGCTTGTTTCTTCCGCAATTTGAGTTTTGTTGTTTCGTTCGGTTTGATTCTTTTTGTAAACCGGAGTTCTTAAGTTGAACTTTCTGGTTAAGATCTCTTATTTGAGTTTTACCTGTGCTTCTAATTGAGTGCTTATTGTATGCTTGTTTGTTTGCGATAGAGTACCCGGAGTGCAAAGCGTGCTACTTCGTGTCTCTAGGTTTCACAGATCATCAGCAAGGCAAGTAACACTTTGATCATATCTCTTTACTACCCAGTTTTATTGCATTAGATCAATCCTCAAACAATTGCATGGTTAGGATCTGATTAATATGTGGGTTTTGGGAAGTAGATGAGGTAGTACCTATTGTCCTGTTTAGTTATCAAACCTTTGGGAGTTACTTCTACGTTTGCTTATATTGCTATGCTATGCTTGTAGGCGTGGATTGGGTGAGTGTATCCATAATAGATGTGAGTGTTGTTAATTAATGGTTAACTTAAGGTGGCTACTTTAATTCACATCTGGGTGGATTGAGGCACCTGGGGAACCCAGTGTTGCCTGTATTTTTGGAAATCCCAGGGTACCGTGTGATTCTCCTATGGACCACCACCCAGGCTCAAAGGGATCATAAGACTATTCATGCTAGAAACTTCCGTGTGCAGTCACAAGCTATTATGGGCTCAGCATAGTTGAGTACGTTGCAAGACCTCTTTCAGTGGTGGGCTAGTAGATGTAGGGGAAAGTAGGTGTAACTGTCCACCTAGAGTAAAGAGTTATTGTTTCAGAAAGACTGTGTCTCGTTTCTCCGACCATGGATGTATTCGAGTCTTGTGGGGAAAAGTGCGCAAACCTCTGCAGAGTGTACAAACTAAACATGGTTAGCCCTGTCCCCGGTTATGGACATTTTGAGTATCTAGTTCCTGGATTATCATGTTGATCTCATCATGTTACTTAATTTAATTTTGATTGGGTTTAATGATGATGCTTAATTGGGATTGAGTTGGAGGAACCTTCTCAATGTTTAACAACCACCATGATAGTTAAATAAAATTTATTCCTTTGTTGTAGGGAAAAATTGGCTTTATGCAAAAAGTGTAACCATAGAGCTTTCCACCAGCCAAATTTGCATGTAGTGATAGCATCTTTCTCTTCATTACTTTCTATGTGTTATATTGCCAGCATATTCCATGTGTTGACCCATTCCGGGTTGCAACGTTCATGTTGCCGACTTTTCAGACGACGAGTAAGGTGCCTTAGGTCGTGATCTTTCACTCAGTGATGTCGTTGGAGTTGATGGACTCACTTTAACTTCCAAGCCTTTCGCTGTTATCGTTTATAGATGGCCTTAAGACATATTTATTGTAATAAGTTCTCTTTTTAGACATTCGATGTAATAAGTGTGTGATTGCTACTCCGTTATAAATCCTTCAAGTACTGTGCGTGTCAGCATTACCGATCCAGGGATGACACTGATGCACAGAGATTAGACTGCTTGAGGCCTGGTCGCTATAATAGAGAGATTCAAACCATTCTAGAGTATAAGGAGTATACTAACATCACTCGTTTATTCCACCTTGCTTGTAAAGCTGAACTTGAAGTGCAGGATCGGCAGGCATTGGCGCAAACTAACTTTTCTACAGGTCGAACTTCATCATGGACACCATGTGCATCTTCTACTTCCACTGCACCAGCGCCTCCATCAGGTGCCACCTCCAGCCATGATACAAGAAAGCAGGCACAACCACCACTATCTGCCAAGAGCGCACCTGTCGGGCCTGCACAGAGCTCTTCTTCTTCCATGGCGTCAACAGGGCACACAAGTGATATTATTTTCCGTCGTTGTAAGGGAAGAGGTCATTATGCGAGAGAATGCAAATCTCAGCGTGTGATGATTGCTACTGAGGATGGTGGGTATGAGTCCTCTAGTGACTATGATGAGGATACTTTGGCTCTTATTACACGTGAAGAACATGGTGGAGATGATTCTGAACATGAGACGCAATACATGGCTCCTGAAGATGCTGACAGGTATGAATGTTTATTTGATCAACGTTTTTTGAGTGTGCAGGTTACACAAGCTAAGCAAAATCAGAGGCATAATTTGTTCCATACAAAGGGAGTTGTGAAGGAACGTCACTACAAAAAAATACACTTCGGTGATGATACATGTTTGTCACAGTAGGACGCATTTTTTGCCATGCATGTACATCCATGACAATTTTATGACAGAATCAAGATAGTCATACCTGTGCTGTCATAGAAGTGTTCCATGACGTTACCAAAATTATCATCATGGAAGTGTCCACTTCCATGACGATAAATCGCGCATCACAGAAGTGCTTTCGTCAAGGGTGATCGACACGTGGCATCCACCGTAACGGAATGCCGTTAAGCTATCGGGTTGGGTTTTGGATCTGATAACCCGTTAACAGCCCCGACCAATGGGGATTTTCGACGTGTAAAATCATCATTGGCTGGAGGAAACACGTGTCGGCTCACCGTTGGGACAGATGTCATCCACTCATTGGACAGAAGGCGCCTATGATACGTCGACACATGGCACGGCCCAACAAAGGCCCATTCCTGTGAAAAGGTCGGCCCGTTTGACTTGGTCAAAAGGTGGCGGGCCGGCCCATGTAAAGCCTGTTAACGGCCTGTTCGCATATAGCCCATTTACAGCCCGCTAACCCAAGGACCATCATGCCCTATCTGAATTAGGCCCAGTAGCGTCATCCGGGCCACCCAATATGATTCCAACCCATTTTCACTTCTGGCCCATGTATGGCCCATGACGTCTTTCGGCCCATATGAGGCCCTATGTAACTCTTGGCCTATTAATGGCCCATGGTGAAACTGGCCCGTAATGAACAATGTATCACTTTACACCCATTAACGGCCTGTGGTGAAACTGGCCCATAATGAACAATGTATCACTTTATACCCATTAAGGGCCCGTTATTCCATTGGGCCGTTTCCAGCCCATGTTATCTTTCGGCCTTCTCAGAGCCCATTTATTCTTGGGCTCATTTCCAGCATTCGTTTACTTACGGCCCGTTACTATCATTTTTTGCTTGTGGGCCACATTCAGCCCATGGTTACAGTCGGCCCATTTGTGGTCCGTTAACACGTTGGGCCGTTTTCATAGCATCATGAAATACGTCCTATTAATGATGGCCCGTTATGGTCGGCCCATGAACGGACAATTCCAACTCTAGCCCATTTACAGCCATAATGCGGCCTGTTATTGGCCCATGTTTGGCCAATCGATCATACTGCCCGTATAAGGCCCATTGATGATACGACCCGTAGAAGGCCCATCGTTTCTACGGCTCGTAGAAGGCCCATTGTTTCTATGGCCCGTAGAAGGCCCATTGTTTCTATGGCCCGTAGAAGGCCCACTATTTCTATGGCCCGTAGAAGGCCCACTGTTTCTACAGCCTGTAGGAGGCCCAGTGTCACTACAGTAAATATTAGCCCATGGTTATTGTGGCCTAGTTTTAAAAAATAGATTATTGCAGCCACTAGCAAACCACGGAAAAAGAACTGCAATGACTACAAGCAAACAAATAAACAAGACAACAAGGAAGTAAATAAGCAAGCAACTTATGCTAGGCTATCACGGCTATCACACATATTACATCCACTGGGCATCAAAGTTCGCCACCAGTGCAAATAAATGTGCCGACAAAAGAATATACATAACTGAGGGCACTTCAGAAGGCACTAGGCCTAGCCCGGTCGGCCCCCCCAAACAGCTGAAGAAGCTGAGTAGACCTTAGTTGTGTCAATGATAGATGCATCAACACTAGATTTAAGGCATGATGGTGTGCACGGCAGTCCTCTGCCATCTTCATTGCATCTTTGACTTCAAGTCGGAGCTGAGCTGAAGCAAGCCTTTCTGCTTTAAGTTGAGACTGAAGAAGTCGAACTGATTGAGGCAGCGACTGCACAGAGGTTGTCTCACACCTGCTGATGTGTAGCTTCAACTCACTGTCTTCATCAAGACAGGACCTTGGGGTCATCTCGCTGTCCTCAAGATGGTTTGGCTCACTATCTTCCCTAAAGTTCTGCCTGGCATAAGAGACACAACTCTGAAAGAGAAACAAGGAGACACGTAACAGGTTTCACAATTATATAAGCAAATAAATGGATCTGTTCTGCATAAGGAACATGTTTTTACAACTACAATTTGAAACTGGTAGTTGTTGCAAACATCCAATCAGATGTAAACAGCAAAGCAAACAGTAGTGGAGGAAATGATGCCTATCCAAATCTATACTAGAACAAAGTTTGAAGGCTTGAGAAGGATGAACTTACATTACATGTTAACACGGGCTGGACAAAGCCCTCCTCCATGTCGATGGAAGGATAATTCAATAAATTCCCCAAAGAAAATTCTTTATAAGCTTTGCCATTATTCTACATTTTGCAAAGAGTAAATGTAGATCAAATAATATTGGAAGAAACAGAGGATAATGAAGCTCAAGTGCAGACTGATGATACATAATCAAATAGCAATTAATTAAGTACAGCGTTACAAGGCAAAAGGGAGAGAGGTACTGACAAGAGCAATGCAGAGCCCATTATTGTTTTGAGACCGTATGATCCTTTGAGCAAGGAGATTCATATGAAATTAGTTTTCATACAAGAGAGAAGGTAAGGCACAAGCAGAAATTTAGGAGTTCAAATTTTGAATTGATATCATAGACAGTACCTGATGCTGGGCTCCCAGCAGTTCTAATAGGGGTTTGGCCACTGGAGTAGGGGTAAAGTGTGGTACAGTTGGGCCTGTGTTTTCTGTGCCTACTGATCTATCTAATTTAACAGGTACCACTACCTTTTCCAAATACCTAGTTTGTACTCCTTGAGGATCTGCACTCACCCTCTTCCTTTTGGACATCTATTACGAAAGAACAACATTTGACTGGAAAAACATAGTGTGACGACACATGGAATAGGTACGGAAAATGGATAGTTATGGAATATACTCATATATGATGCTTAAACTAAGCAGATGGTGTAACAAAGTAGAAGTAATGCAAGAGGTCAGATGCAAAATATGTGCGACCAATACAACTTTGCAAAGTTAGAGCAAGCACCTTGATGGGTGAATAAGATAGGCCATCCTCCACCATGCCAAGTTTGTTAGCCAGTGGATCGTTCCGCAATATTCCTCTCGTGCGCCCATTCTCATATTCATTTTGATAATGTTCAATATCTAATATGCATGAAAACATAAAAACAAGTGAGGATTTCTTTGTAATGCAGAAGTGATTCTAATCCAATACTGCCTCCCTGTAAACCCCTTTGTGCTATCTCTGCAATTCTTTTAAAAGATGCCATGCATGCTGTAATTTGTTGTGTGCATTAATATAATGTGGCCTACTACTCAAAATATGAGAGCTTCAGAAGTGATGACACTTCATAGATGATAGCTTCAACATATAGTAAAGAAGAACAAGTCGACCTGACCTGACAGATTCAACATATACTAAGGGAGAACAACTCGACCTGACCAGTCAACCGCAAGAGAAGAGTATCATCTTAAAGAAGAGAAGAAGAGCAAGCAGATTGAAGGTATTACAAGTGTTTCAATACAATGTCGGTTGGCCACCCATGATGAACCAGAGCGCACAGAGAAATACTATTCTTTCCGGTCTCTCCATATGTGGCTCACATGCATTTCGAAACTAAAGTAGGAACATTTAGCTAACCAATTAAACATCTCTCAATTTTACTAATATCAGCAATAATATCAGATATGAATTTGTACAACTAAGCTTGTTTAGCTCGATGGGTGGAGCAGTGCTATTACGACACGAACCACGTAGGCAGATTGTGGTCATCATAAAATGGGAAAACATAAGCATGATGAGTACTGTGTTGACCGTGGCAGTGGGATGGCAGATCTGAAGCTGCAAACCGCGCAAAGGGTAGTTAGCAAGCGATGTTTGCTTTGAAATAACAACTAAGATTTGGTATGGACAAGAAAGTACGGTCAACAAGTGACAAAGAAATGCAATTATGATGCCTCTCTATATGTCGCAACATGCATTTGGAAACTCAAGTGGGACCTTTAGCTAACCAATTAAATGTGTCGGTTAACTAATATCAGTATCATATCACAATCATATTTGAACAACTAAGCTTTCGAATTCTGAGTGTTGTGTTGTTTATCTTGAAGGGTGGAGTAATGCTAGTACGACTGAAAGCACCTACGGAGATCATAGTAGAGTAGATAAAAGGGGAAAACCCTAAGCATCAAGAGAAAAATCAGGAAAGTGGAACTAGCTGGACCAGTGGGTGGCGCACATGCTTTTCGAAACGAATATAGGAACATTAGGTGACCAATTAAACGTTCTTTGTTTTAGTGATATGAGCATCATATCAGATTTGTATTTCAACACGTAAGCTTTGGTTTGAGGTCTTGAGGAGCAGTGCTAGCATGACACGAAGCACCTACGATGATGGTAGTGAATATAATGGGGGGAAACCATAAGCTTTACGAGTATAGTGCCCGTGGCATGGCGGATCTGAAGGTGCAAACCGGACAAAGCTACTTCGCAACCAATGTTTGCTTTCAACTAGCCACTACGATTTGGTACGGACAAGAAAAATACAGTAAACAAATTACGATCTGTTTTCCGGGTGAGATCAATAACTTAAGCACATATGGAAGAGTACCACCTCTCTTGCGACACCGTGTAGGCCTATGCTGATACGTTGAGGGTGCTGCGGGTGCGACGGCTGTCGGCGGCGGGGAAGAAGACTTTAGACGGTAGACGGCTGGGTTGGGGGTATATCCTGTTGCCGTGGACGAGGCGGTCGTAGGAGCGGCAACGACAAGGTGGACGACGGCGCCGATGAAGCGAGAAGAGGCGATGAAAGGATCCTCGTCCAGCGCCGTGGATGAGAGACGTCCATCTCTTGAACTGGACGACGGGGTAGGGGTAGCGGCTCCGGCAAGGTGGAGGATGGGGTGGCGGACGGAGGAGGCTGGCCGCAGTGCGGAGGTTGACGTGTCGCCGACGGTGTATGAATGGGGAAATGGAGGGGGTATCTCAAACTTTGGGACGTGCTTCTCTGAAATGGGGGAAAGTTACAAACTTATCCCCCGTTTAAAATTTCGGACATCGCTTCGGTTGGGGATAGGACGGTAATATCGCATCTCCCAAATATTTGCCGGTAACTATTTCGGGCGAGGAGAGGGTGTTTTGCTGCCCACGGTTGGCGCCTACAGTGTATGAACGGGGCTGACAGGTAGGGCGGTTGTGTCACGTCTGATGGAAGTTACACATCTGCCCCTATTAAAAATATTACCCTACATCAATTTCAGACGAGGAGAGTTTGTTTTGCCGCCCACCGTGTATGAATGGGGAAATGGAGGAAGAGACACATGTCTTTCGGATGAGCTTGAATCAAATGTGTTTTTCCGCCCACGTTTGGCGCCCACTGTGTCTGAATGGGCTTAGAGGCCATCGTGTCACGTCTGATTGAAGTTACTAGTGTACCCCTATCGACAGCAGTGTAAATCCGGTCGATAAGGATGTCAAGTGTCAGGGGTAGACAATAATTTCCATCTCGCAAACACTTGCTTTGGGCAGCCCACAAATTATAGTGGGTGTTTAGCCGCTTCGTTCAAAACTTGGGAGAATTAGCATTCACATTTGCCCTGGGACCTGGCAAACTAAATTCAAATCCAATTTGTATTCGATTACGAATATCCACATATAATTATACGTTTTGTTATTTATTTCTTCAAAACCACAACAAAGATTTATTCCACCTTTATATATGATTATGATTTAGAAATGTCGTGATCTTCGGATTCAGTAGGTTGGATACACTCTGATTCAAACAGTTATTTCATCCAATACAATATGCTCACACGAAAAACAGTTCACCTTATGTCAATCATACAAGTACTGAGGATTACCTCGCCTAAAAAATTTGGATCATTACAACACATGGACAACATGGAATTCTGGACAATATAGGGGGTCTTGCAACATAATCCATTCAAAGACATGACACAACATGCAAGTACAATAATCTAATGACAATTTCAACTGGTATATAAAGAAGAACCGGGCTTACCTTGGGCTTCAGATAGCAGAAACAGCAGGACCTCCTCCGTCTTCAAATGCAACATTCTTACTTCCTCCAATTCTTGGGTTGCTTGCATAATGTGTGCCGCTAATTCCGTAATTTCCAGCCTCAAGATAAAGATTAGCTCATTCATGGTAGCCACACCATCTCTTTCTGCCTCTAGTAGAGCCTCAAGCACTATAATATCTGTGCTCAGACTGATCTCCGGCGGTGTTGCCTCTGAACTGCTACCATCTGGTAACATGGATGGTGCACTGCTTCCAAAAATAGATTCTGGGGTTGTACATTGTGTCCTAGTGTGAACAGCATCCTAAAAGGTTTCCGCTGGACATAAGTAAGAGATAGTTATCGTATGATCCAGGCAGTAAGCTTACATGGTAAACGACAGACAAATTATTGCCGAGCATGGCAAACTATATTTAAATGGTTCAAAGCAGCATCAGCCGAAAAGAAATTAAAATGGTAAGATGAAAGTTGAAAGGGAGTGTACAACCGCTATATTTAAGTTGCCAAGGCATCTAAGCAGTTGAAATAATCCGAGAAATCACTTAACAATGTGGCCTCGTATAAACTACGAAGACAGTCTTGTGATGAAGTTGAGAGGAAAAGTTAAGGACTCAAATGAAATAGGCATGCATTTCTTTACGATAGTACAACAAGCACTGCTGACATATTGGCCAACTCAGGTATAACGTAACAACAAACAAGCATTCGAATCAAGCAATACAGCAAAGCAGACAAGTGAACTATTTGTAATTCAGTAGGATTACACGTTGAGGGCACAAGCCAAGAAAGCAGCCCCCTCGCATTACATTTAACATGTACTAAAACACACTGGATTACCATATGTTGCTGTGAAGCCTAGCTGCTGTTGCAAAGATCTTTGAAGATATCGTCAGCATCCCGTGGTTGCAAATCTAGTTGTTGTAGTTTATTCTGCACCATCTATTTAGGTAAAATTAATTTTAATCGCATGCACTGGTCCGAATTGATCATCAATGGTTCATCTAAACTAATGAAAGAAGGGTGTGTGCATACACGACAATATATCTGCTTCCCTCTATTTTTATGCTTATTCGAGGGGCCAGCCCCAAAAGAACAAATATTTTGCTTGATGGGGTTGGCAGCTCCATAATTAATAGAAGCATCAAATTAGTCATGCAACTTGGGAAGATCAAGAACACACAAACAAGTAATGAACAGAGGCTCGGAGCAGTGATGTAATAGCTAGCATCAGAAAATGTAGGGTAAAACGAACAAAAAGCAGCGGAACCACATGCTAGTTTGCTGATGTGTAATTAAGCATAGAGAACATTAAGCAGTATGATGGAACCAACAGGTGGCATCAGAACAAAACTAAAGCATATTAACTATATGTGCACTGGTATGTAATTTAACACATGTAACATGTTCACTGCGAGAAGTATGGCCCTATAGGTGCAAGCAGAATAACGTGTCTCATGAAAAACTGAATGATGCCCTGAAGAAATTCAAAGGTGCGGTGCTTATGCTAGGAAAGTGAACGTAGGCGTCGGCCGTTGGATAACAGTACCTGATTCTCGACAGCGTATGGGTATCGTTGTCATACTTGATAGCTAAGGATCATCGATGGTGCTTGTGTTGCAGTTGAGTTTGGGCCGGCTGTCACCGTCGCTGAAGCGGCTCCGGTGCTACGGTTGCGGCGCTTGTCGACATACAATAAAGCTCATCTATGGTGAGTGAACAGTTGCACAGTAAAGAGAAAAACCAAAGGAGTACAAATCGAAATAACCTGATGAGGCTGCGGCGTCGGTAAAGCAGGGCAGGTGGAGTTGAATACGGCGTCCGTGGAGCGGGTCTGGTGCAGTGGACGAAGGCTTCGGCGGGCGCGTTGTATAGTGCTTTCGGTGAGGCAGATCTGTTGCGGCGGACGAGGGCTTGTATGAAGGGCCAGCGAAGGGGCGGACGAGGGAGTCAGTGAAGGGCCTACGCTGTGGTGGACGAGGGCGCCGGTTAAGCAGATCCGGTGCGGTGGACCATGATGGCAGTCAAGGAGATCTGGAGCGGTGGACAAGCCAGTATCTGAAGCGACTCCGGTGAAGTGGTGAGTTGGCAGTTGGGGGTTCCAAGGTGTGGAAGGTAGATCCGGCGGGGTGTGAGGTCCACCGCTGCGGTGGAGGACTAGATTCGGCGGCTTGCCATGGTTGGGGTGTCGGGGAGGGGAAGGGGAGGGGGTCTGGGGAAGAATGTTGGGGCAAAGAGGGGAAAACAATGGAGTTACCAAAGCAACCCTTTTCCGTTCATGTGGCAGGGGTAAAACAGGAATATCGCAGGGCTAAACTTTCGGGCGCGTGATATTTCGATGTGAGCGGGAAGTTTGAAAGCTTTTGGCGCCTAAAATTATAAGTATTCTGCTCTCGTAGGGCCGACTATGATATCATGGCCGACAATTTGTTTGTTTTGCATGCAAAAAAATGTGCAAGTTTTGAAAATCAGTGTCTCCAACTCGAAACTTAGATTGTCTATTCAATTCAAATATGGATCATTGAGCTACTACAAGAAAATACCATCATACGGTCCAATTCAAATGAAATTCCAAATCTGTTTATCCTAAATATGATGACAAAAGCAAAAATGTGTATGTGTATGAATAAAGTGGATGATTATAAAGTTTGAACATGCCCGTATGTGTATATCTCTAGGTTTGATATATGAATTTGAAATCACGAAATCCCGGCTTAAAAAATGTACCTCCATTTAAATGAATTACAAAAGCTAATGATGGAGTCGAATTCCAAAATTCCAATCTTAGGTTTGTAATTCTGGTACATCAAGGTATATCACGCATGTTCAAAAGTATAGTTATCTCATAGTACAAACTGTGAAACAAATGGATCAACCATGAGTGCACAATATCTCAATTACGCTAAAGTCCCTCAAATATAGACACCTCACTCTTTATCTGAAGTCAACCCCCCCCCCACCACCACCACACACACACACACATACACACATAGAGAAGTCGTTCTCTCCCCCAAACACCAACACACGAGCACATTAACACCCCTCTCTCTTGTAAAGTCCGGACCCCAACATAGTTCTCTATCACTTTGTCTCTCGGGCATGCACACATCTCTTCCCTCACTCTCTAGGTCTCCAGCTATCTCTCTTACCCAAGCACACACACTATGTAGAGTGTATATTTCCCATACACACAAAACGTTGCCCCCAAACGTCTATCTCCCTAGTTATGTGGTTCTCACGCACTCACCTCACACACCACCCCCACTGCAAACAAGCACACTTTGTCTCCTTGTGCACCACTCTCCTCTTTCTATCTCTCCCACATGCGGACCCGCCCCAGCTCCTTCCCTGCATACACATATGTCGTGACTCTTTGCATAGCTCCCTAATGTATAATCGTTCTTGATTTCGCACATTGTTCTCTACACCATCTATTCTAGATCTCTCATGAAGTCCCTATCACACACACAATGACTCGCTTCCCTTCCGTCTCCGTTAATAGGACAATTTCGGACAACATCAACATTGTCTCCCTATCTATACACCATTTATGGACACAAACGACCCCTCTCACCCCCTCTCTTCCTCTCTCTCTCTCTCTCCATCGCTAGCTCTCTCTTTCTCTCGCTCTCACACCTCTCTCCCACACACACACTCGATGTCTCTTCCAAATAGTCTGCTCCCCCAGCCCGCACCCGTGCTATCCCGCTACTACACATGTCACACCATTCCCCCTTCCCTTATACTAGGTTTACATCATCAGTGGTCTCTCTACTCCACGTACACTCTCTCCCTCTCACACACAAATGCGTGCACAAACACACACAAACACACACAAACACCCATTTATCTGGATCCTCATCTCTCCCCATGTCTGCATGTGTATCTCACACACTCACTCTCTAATTATGTATATGTGTCTCCATGTTACACAACACAAAGCCCCATGTACATGTCTCTCTCTATCCTCCACACACATAGACACAAAGAATCTGTTATCATTGCCTCAGTCTCTAACATATCACACACGCACACTGTCTCTCTCTCTCTCTCACAAACACGCTCAACAAGGCTTTCCCCATGAATAACTTACCGTCTATTCATCAACAGTTGTGGCAGTACGGCGAACACGAGACGTGAAAAAGAATAAATCTACACATGCTTAGACCACCTAGTATGACTACTAGGACTAGAGCAAGCCAAAAAGCGCGCCGCCGTCACCCCCTCCTTGTCGGCGACGGGAAAATCTTTGTTTTACACAGTCGAGAAGTCATTGTGCTAAGGCCCCACATGCCGAGGTGTTGAATAGAATGTAGATGCTAGTTTACGGAAGCAAGTATCAATAATACGTTTGTATCTCCATACTTATATTTCTTCTCTTATAAAAAACCGAGTTGGTGATGATGGTACGTGTGCCATCTTGCAATATAGACCGTCCGATCTATATCTGACGGATGGAAATTAAACTAAAAGATACCCACACCCCTCTCCACATTTGCAGACAAGGCCTTCCCTCGTTCATCCCTATCTCCAACAAACCTCATTGTTGAGCAATTAAGAAAGGAAGCCTCTGGAACAAACTGGCCTGGTGGCCGCTGCCGGCGTCGTCAATCCCCATGCCTCCACTCAGTCCGACCACCAACCACCACCACACCCCACTCCTCTTCACCTTATCTCATATTTCTCGAGATATCATTAGTTTCTACACATGGGATTACTCCCGCAAGGGTCAATCACAACAAGTGTTTTATAAAAAAAATGCATCGTGATGTTTCATGCAATGCATGGATCTTGCTAGTACTCCTACACAAGACTAAGTTGGTGATGCTGGTGTGTCTGCCATTCGTCGTTTGTGACCATTAGATCTACATCTAACGATTGTGAGGTAAGTTGTTGCCTTTTCTCACCAACATCCCACTTGTCTACCAATTTGCAGAAAAACCCATAATTAGTATCTTAAAACCAACCACATCCCTCCCTGACCTCACCAAAACAGCCCAAGGAATATATTCTAATTGAAACATAATATATCTCTAGTGACATATGTATATCAAAATTAGAGTGTTTTGTACCAAGTTTGTGAATAAGTATTATTCTAATTATGATTCGTTGCAACGGACATGAACATTGCTAATATTTCCAACCATGCATTTTTTTCCTAGTATTCCATAGTTTCGAGTTTTCCATCAAGATATTAGTCACTCATGGTTGATATTTACTTTCAATCATGTACACATATGCACTATGTAACTAGCCTTGCTTATTGGCTTCCAAATCTTAACTTTCACTCCTACTTACAATATGTAGAGTATTTAAACAAAAACTACCACTTTCAACCAGCCCTAGGAAGAATCTATCGTACAAAAAATAGCAAAAACATACCCAAAATTTCTTAATCCACGCCAAAAACTACAACCTAGTACTCCTACCGATTAGGTTCGTTTAAAACCATTTATGAAAGGGTTGGCCCACAAGTCCGTGCTGACGAGGCAGCTTAAACCAACACATTTTGTTTGACCGTTGACACGAGGGACCCACATCTGACCTTCTATCCTATTATTCCCTCTCAAATCATTATTTTTCCTGAACATTACTTCAAACAGTACTGATGCGTGTTCGTCGGTGGCGCCGGTGATGAGCGAGTTGGTCACCGCTCCGCCGGGCGGGCCGGATGCCGCGCTGGCCTCCGCACGGGTTGGCAGGCTGGCCCAAGCGTGACTCACGAGCGAGCAAGCCGCCATGCTGGCCTTCGCTCGAGCTAGATGGCTGGCCTGAGTGCGACACGCGCAAGCAAGCTGCCACGCTGCCGTGCCAATCTAGCTAGCAAACCTTGCAGACAAGCAGCTGGACGGAGCTATCTTTGCTAGCTAGCGGCCGCGAGCGCCGGACGGAGCTGGCATCCGGGCTGCCGCAACATGGGCTCCGCACCACCGGCGGTTTTGACCTCGCCTTCTGCCGGCGGTGGTAGCTGCGTCCCATGGCCGAGGATGACTAGGTGGACGGGCCGGAGGTAGGAGGTCACTCGAGGATTTTTGTTGGTAAGAGCATGTACAATGGTTGATAAGGTAGTCTTATCTTAAGTCTGCCACGTATGCAAGTGGTAGTAGTTTCTTGGCATTTTAGTGGTTTCTTGCAATATTAGGGGTTTCTTGTAAGGAACAATGTACGTACTACTAGCGACAAAAGGCGATTCTAGGTTGCGTTGTACTCCAACGAGTACTACTAGTGGTCGCGGGAGTGTATACCTTGTTTTGTGGGTTCGATCCCGGCCGAACGCACGACGGCCTTTTTCTTAAAATAGTACTACTACACTTTGCTGCGAGCCAATATTTTACATGGGTAGTTTGAGTTTTGAAGTCGAACGGACATGCGGCCCCACAAACTGGGTGCACTGGACAGCCTAGCCACGTGAACGGGTTTTCCTTCCCAGCATCCTGTGGCTCGCGTGCTCGCCCTAGGCGCACCTTGCTTGCAGCTTCCTCATCAGTTAGTAGCATATTTAAACTAGTGCCTTCCAATTAAGCCCGAGGAGCCGGAAAAGCCTGGCGGGGCATTGGGAACTATGCAATACGGCTCTGTATCTAAAGTGCTCTACTACTACTCTGTAGCTTGTGGTGTTGCACGCATGGACTTCACTCCATTATCGGCTCTACTATAAAAGAAATTCCTCTTGATGTGTTTTTTTAAACGGAGGCAAAAGCTTTGCTTCATCTCATTCATAAAGAAGGAACTACTAACAAAGTTCGACGAGATCCATTACACCTCCACAAATGGAAGAGAAAAGCCTAGTCTCGCTGTATCAAATAACTCAAATGTTCTGCCCCCGCAGTAACCGTCGCTGATAAACAGGCTGCTAGTGTGTGCGTGAGAGGAGCGGCTGAGTAGGCTAGCTACTCCTACGTGAGAGGAGAGGCTGAATATAGCACTGAGAGTACCCACTAGGCCACTACGTAGGTGTACTTCCCCTGCATTGATAGTACAACGATGGTTCTAGAGAACATTAGTACCCTCCACTTCCAACTGTAGCTTCTTGGCCCTGAGATTCAAGAGTCAAAACTGGTACACTATACTAGACTAGACTAGAAGTACAGTACATCACACTACTAGTTTAGAAAAGTAGTACTGGTACTGCTACAGTACGAGTATGTACTCCTCCTTCACATAATGTAAGATGTTTTTGACACTAGTTGGCATGTACAAAAAATGGCAAAAACATACCCAAAATTTCTTAATCCACGCCAAAAACTACTACCTAGTGCCAAAAATTTCTTGCTAGTGCTATTATTTACAATATAATGCAATCCCATAACGTTCCATAATGCTAGTTCTAGTAGTAAATAATATCCTCACCCCTTTGCCGAGGAACGATCTACAGTTGGAAGGGACAAGGCCCTGCGGTTACTACGCTCTTATCTCCTCCTCGCCAGTTCCCCTCCCCCCGAAGAGAAGGCAGTTCATCGCTGCTCCCATGGATTCGCCAGGCGGTTCTCCTCCTTGTCGGGGCTGGGAGACCTTGGACGACGATCCTCTGGGAGAAATCGCACGCTGCTCCGACGTCCTCACTGCCGCAAACTCGGTGCTGCCTGCACCAACTTTTTCAAGACACTGCTTAAACACGCTTGGGAAAAGGCCATGCTTGTTGGTCTTCCATGCATCCTCGAGGAGAAGGTTCTTCTATGGGACAATCCTTCGAACAGTCCACCGCTCCCTGGCCATGGTTGCACGTTGACTCCGCTAGAGTTGCCGACGTTGAGAGGTAGTCGGATTTTGTCCGATGAGCAGGTCAGTAATGGAGTTTGATCATGTAGTACTTAGTTATTCCATTTCCATCCCGTAATTTCTCCGCTGCCCACTGTCTTATATATAGGTCTGGGTCGGTGCCAAGAAGATTGGCTTGCATACCTCCGGCCGGATACCACCATCATTTTGCACAATATCCACAACAGTGCGGCCGTTCCGGTAGACCCCTTCTCCACCATTGGGATCGGCCTTCCGGACTAGCTGGGCTTGAATACGTATGATGATGCCTACATTAGATTGAAGAAGATATCAATTGCAGACCCGCCGATATAGTGATGCGGCTACGACAATTACTATCTCATCGTGGTGTTTGACATAAGGATTTCCATCAATGCAAGACGCAGTAACGGCAGAGGCTGGCGCATGTTGGCAGCGGCAGATTTGTACCCCTACACGTTTGAAGACACCGTGCGCCATCTATGCTGCATCTTGGTGACAAGCCAGGGGACTTGTTTCATCTGGTTGCCATCCTACGGTACGGGAGATTACAAACGGAATGCACAAACCATCATTTGCATCCCTAACGGTACTCCATTATTTTGCAGGGACCAGTCATCCCCCGATCAAAATAAGATCGCCGATCCTGGATGTGCATTTTCATCCACGATTCGGTCTAACCTGGAACCTTGTAGCTGACTTTGGCATATTGGGATCAACTATCTTAGCAGTCGTTACCCATCGTACCACTGATGTGCAACATGGTCACACAATCTACCACGATCAGACCGTCACCATCTACCCAGGTATTCCATTTTTAACCCTCTCGCCTTCTCTTTCATTGTTGTACTAGTAGTATACTTAGTAGTACTAGTAGGAGTACTTTTTACCTTGGAGGACGCGTATAACTAGCTAGGCCCTTGAAGACTTGAACCCACTAGCTGCCACCATTTTTGTTTTTCCATGTCTTACTATCTCATCCATGTAGCCAAGAGTGGCTATATATAATAAGCCGGTTATTTTACTTCCTCTATACCGGAGTAGTACTATTTTCTGCACAGTATTACTGACCGCCATATTTGAGCACAACATTATTATGCATGGACCTTGACTATGTACGTCACCATGTGTCCAGATCTGGGATGCCACGTGTACCAGATGAACGGCGCAGAGTTCGACCCCCGTGATGCTACATGGGTGCCGAGGAACACTCTTGGAGAGTAATCGCTTTTCATCGGGGACAGCTACCCCATTGTGAAGCGGATGCCACCTTCCGTGCACGACACGGAAGGCTTGCCGTTCATGAAGCATGGTTGTGTCTTCATTGCGCACCGCCGGATGAACGACATGCTGGGACATGCTATCCCTGATTTATGCCGCTTCAGCTTGGATGAGTCTCCATCGTGTGGAGCCGGACTAGAAAGCTGCGACAATGATTCTCGTTGCCCACCGATATGGATCGTGCCATCCATGAAGAACACCTGGGACTGGAACCTAGAGGAGGACATGCATGTAGCCCATCTATAACGTGTAAGTGGAGTACGGTAATTGTGAATGGTAGCGCTGTGAATATATGTAGACTAGTCGTGCACAAATTTATCACGTGAATTGGAGATGAACTTGTGTGGCATACTGGCATTTATCCTTTAGAATTTATTACTAGTAAATGTGTTATGTGTACGTGCAACTTGTGTGGTTGTTGCACGGGCTCCAACACGCTCTTTGAGAAAAAAAGGTAGCACATCTTTGGATATACGTGACGTGGCGACATCATACAGTAGCATCGTTCGCTATAGTTGTATTACACTTCTACTAGGACGACAACTCCTATAAAACCTTGTGCTTGTCTCTTTGCCTCTTCGGGAGGTTCCATAGTTCGTACTCGTGTGAACCTTGCACTTGGCTCTTTGCCTCTTCGGAAGGTCCAACAATGATGATACTACAGTACAATATGCTTCTGGCAATCTGAAACCGATTGAACTGCTGCATGTCCACTGCGAGGGCGAGGGCGAGGGCGAGGGAGAGGGAGAGGGAGAGGGCACTGTAGTCAAAACCCTCTTCTCGTCCTGCGAACCACCGCGCACGTGGGCGAGGGAGAGGCGTAGTAAGCAAGCTTCTCCTCGTTCGGCGAGTTGACGGGACACATCAAAGCAGTACTAGTACTAGTAGTAGTCCATAATGCATCCTTTCCGATTAATATGGCTTAATTTGAAACGAGAAAAATACACTGGCGGTCAACGTATGTAACAATACGCTCTTTACGATCACTATATATAGTTTTGCGGCGATTATACGATCACTAGCTCATTGTAGAGCACCGTATTGCACCCTACTAACCGGCCACATAGTCGACGTGGCAGTTTTTTGACTGGTTAAATTGTCACCTGGTTTCTGGGTCCCACCTGTCAGTTGGCAGAGCAAAGAAATCAGTTAAACAAAACTTTACGCAGGCGCGACATGAGTCCAACCCTTGCGCGCGAACCGCCCTGGCTGTGTATGTGAGTGCATGCACGTGTCCACCCTCGGTCTTCCAACAAAGAGTGTACATCGGCTACAAAACAAAGAGTGTAGTACATGATGTACATCTACACTTCCAATGCATTTAGCCTTTAATCTAAATCGATATTGATTGACTAATGCACCAACTTGTGTTGTAGGTATAGGCTACATGTCTATCCTTAATTACAGCATGCAACGGCCTTCATTTAATCTTCTTATCTCAATGGTTGCATGCACACATAAGTCTGCTACTTTTGGGCGTTAATTATGCCCTGGTCAATGTGTAAATCTCTAAATGTACAGTCTTTCACGGACGTAGGGAGTAGGTTGAGCACTTGAGCGTGAGCGTGTGTGTTGCGTCGTGTGCTATGTGCCTCATGGGTGCGTGAGTGTTACATGCGTCCATGTGTATGTGTGAGTGTTGCATGTTGCATGCATGCATGCATGCATGGGGCTTACTCCCTTCCATTGACATGTTCATATTTCAAGCTTCCTCTATTCGCTCCATATGGTGATACTCCCTCTGTTCCCAAATAGTACGGAGTAAAAGCCTCCCTCTGTTCCCAAATACGGAGTATTTGCCTTTCTACAGACTTCAACAAGTGACTAGGTACGGAGCAAAATGAGTGAAGTGAGCGTAGAGGCATAGGGATACTGTAGAAAGGAAGTCCTCGCGATCCATTATTCCCCATCTCGGTCAGAGAGAACTATTCAACTAGTCGTCGCAGTGAAGTGACAATACACGCTGCAGCAGATGGGACATGTACTTAATAAGCTGAACCAGTATGTTGGTGTTACTAAATCAGCCTTACCCAGTACTACCATCATGTTTGCCAGTAGATCACGCTTCCACTAATACGCCTACACACCTCTGTCCTCCGTTAACTGACATATGGGCCCTCTTGTGGTAGACCCACATGTCATTGGTGTAACTATTTACACTCCGAAGGACGGTATATCCTAGTAGTAGTACTAGTAGAATTGGGATTTAATGCACTTTCTTCCCCGTCTTTCACTCTTCTTCCTCCTCTCTTCTTCTTCCTCCTCTCTTCCCCATCATTGGCCGCACACCATTTACCCCCGCCCACTGCTCGCCTGCCCATGCCATATTCCTTGGTAGCTCGCGTGTACCATATCCCCCCGCTCACTGCTCGGCCACACAAGGAGAAGCTTCTTCGCTCGCCCGCCCGAATCCACTTCCCCGCTGGCTCGAAGGTACCAGAACCCCAATGGCAGAACCGACAGACACGCAGAGCCGCGATTGGGATTCCCTCCCCGATGTTCTCTTGGAGCAGATCTGTAGTCGTATGGACCTACTCAGCACCGTCCATCTGGCCGCATGCTCGGTGTCTTTGTACCGTCTACTCTTCTGCAACTGGCCGGCTCTTTTCAAGACACCCTGCTTGCTGATGCCCGATCCTCGCAGGCGGCCCAGACACCGACTTGATGATCCTATGGAGGTTGTCGTGGTGCCCCTAGACATGCTACCACTACCCGTCCACCTGTCCTTCATGCGCGGCCACTACTGGGCGAACATGAAGGCCAACTGGATCGTCCTCATCCACCACACCAGTAGTCCGTGGCGTCTCGTGGATATCTACACCCAGCGAGAGATCACCCTGCCATCGTTGGATACCGCCGACATCGAGCCTCACAGCCCGCCGGACACTCCTGCCTACTACGCACGAGACGGGTCAAGCTTTTGGCTCGACCTTTGTTTGCAGAAAGTTGTAATCTGTGAAGTGCCCACACCATTAGAAGACTACATGGATTACAAGCTCATTGCCTTGTTAAACATGGGATTAGTCTATCTGAAATCCGGTCCCCATACATGGTTATGGCTCATCATCAATCCTATTGAGGCAACATTTCTGTCTGATGCTATAGTGCACGATGGCATCGTTTACGCGGTCGACGCACAGATTGGCTGCCTATACTGGTGGAATCTATCGACGTGTAATTGTTCTATCTCATCTCATCTTTACCTTATGAATACGACTGCCTGTTCAGTTGTTACAAATTTAGAATGTATAGCATGTCTATAACCACATCATTACTATGTGTTCCTCTCATTTCCTAGATTTTTATGACCACACATGTTATTGTTAGAGTTGATATGAGAACAATTGGCATCTAATGATTGTTAGAATACATATTATGAGCATAACATCATGATTGATATATGTTACTCTCGTTTACAAGATTTTTATAACAACACATGTTATTGCTTAGAGTTGATATGAGAACAGTAGTAGTAAGTGCTATGGTAGAATATGAGTAGGCGCTGTCATAGCTGTTTTCCTCTCATTGTTACATGATGTTTGAACCATGACATATTGCTAGAATATGAAAGCCATTGGCTTATTTTTTTTAACTTGGGGTATGATTATGACCACGACATTGCAATTCTCTGTCTATGATATGTGTCACTGTTATAATAATCTTAATTCCACACATACTCTGAACATGATTGTTTATTCTGTCCTTTTGGTCTCCAATTTGAATTGTTGCAGCAGACGCAAATGCGCTGGCCTTCATGATTCTAGGACCTGGAATCATACCAGCCGATGGGTGGTGGTTTATCGCTCGTTCAGCTGATGGCGGTCATTTGATGCTCATTTGCACGTACCAAATTGACCAAACCATTACATCAAACCACATGCTTATCGCTCGTTCAGCTGACGGCGGTCATTTAATGCTCATGCGCTGGCCTTCATGATTCGTCAACACAGCTTGTTGCCAGATAATCTTCAGTGTGTGAAAGGCATCAAGCTTCCATGCGATGGATGGCTTTTGCAAACCCGACATGCGGCGATGTGGTTCATGCCAACAACAAATATGCACAACTTGATTCGTGCTGATATCTAGACTAAGCCATGTATTCTGCTGCTGTAGCATGACCCTCTTTTGTTGGATATTATGTACTGTTGTTAGTTTGAAGCACTCCTCTGGTTTGAAGGATAGATACCTTCCTGGGATCAAGTGCATCCTAACTCACCTGCGTAGGATGTACTGATAATGATGATGGAGATGTTGTGCCAAAGCCATATATATAAATTGTATAAATTGTATATTTTCAGAACAATTTATATCAGTTAGGCTTCAAGTGCATACTTGTTAGTTAAACCTATGTATAAATTGTGACACTAAATATGACTAGTAAGTAGTACAGTAGCAGTACTAGTATACGTCGGTCAAATTATTCATCATGTCCACACATTGAATTGACGTGACAACACGCTGCGCGTGAGGTGACACAAGAATCCTGGTGGCGTGTTCGGGTATTCTGGACTTCAGATTTGGAGTACCACTTATCTGTCGAAATCTTTCATCATTCACTTAAAACAGTCGATTGATCATACATTGAGTACCATATAACTAAAATTACCGATGCAAGTCGAAGAAGGATTGGCCGGTGCTGCCGGCTGGCGTCAAGTTCGATCCCACGGATCAGGAGCTGATCGAGCACCTTGAGGCCAAAGTGAGTGCTGACACCGCGAGATTTCAGTCTCTCATCGATTTGTTCGTACCAACCATCGACAGCGAGCACGACATATGCTACACCCAACCTAAGAAACTTCCAGGTAAGACACTGATCGACCGTCTACTTGCACAAACATATTCCTTTGTTTATAGCTCTATTTTTCTTTTTAGACGAAGACCTGGTGAAGCAATTACAATTTGACAGTTAATAAAAAGTGAAACAAGTGACTGCAAGATGCGAAAGATGTTATGAAAATGCCAACTAGGTACACTAAAACCTACATTCCACAATACTGCAGGTATCACACTGAGTGGCCTAAGGAAGCATTTCTTCCAGCGCAAATCCAGGGCATTCAAAAGGGGCACGTGGACGCGTCGCAAGATACAGTCGGAGTGCGGCATGCACGCGATGTGGCACAAGACCGGCAATACCTTGCTGGTGATGGTCAACGGCCGGCAGACGGGCAGTAAAAAAGGTTCTGGTGCTGCACACCAACAAGAACTTCGACCTGCAGAGGACCAACTGGGTGATGCACCAGTACCACCTCGGGGACCTGGAGCAAGAGAAGGATTGGGAATTGGTCCTCTGCAAGATTTTCTACCAGACGAACACTAGGGCCAGGAGTTAAAAGATTATAAGTTAGTTTGGTATTGGTAGTTGTACTACCTTGTCGTCCGCAAGTTGGTATTGTTGTTAACGATCTTTTGGTATGAACTTGCATTTGCTTCCAACCATCATGCCGAGGGTCGGCGTGGATATAAAGCTGAATCATTTGTTTCGAAACGAATTTTCAGGCACCTAATTTATATTTGATGGGTAGCATAAGCACCCGCCGTTCGAATTCCCAGTTCTCCAATTTTTTCAAAACAAGTGCATGCACTTATTATCACGATAAAAAAACAATATCCGTGCTGCATCCCAGTTATCAGTATGTACTTGCAGAATTCTCTTGTTTATTGAGCACGTATATTGTTTTTTCAGGTCGAGCAAGTTTCAACTGGGCTGCAGACTGCCCAGGGTTGGTTTTGTTTTTAACAGGTCCAGCCCATGACGACAACGGGGCACAAAGATCCAGCAGGTATCTACTGGCCTCTGGCCCGCCAGCGTTAGTTATGTTTTGTCTTACAACATCCGCAGGCAGTTTTTTTACTAAATCAAACACACAGCCCAGTTCTATTTTCCTCTTGAAACGCATGTCCTACATCCGTTTTCTAATCTCTACCTATAGTTTTACTAGTTCATATACACGTATAATTGTATTGAAAACACATGAAATTCCCTTTTCATATTTACATCCTTATTTTTGTTGTTTTTCCCACCCAACGCTGATTTTTTTAACACTAGTTTTCCCTTAAACCAACTCAATTGTCCCACGTCTTATTTGCTTAAAAAAACTTTTAAAAGATTTTTTTGGCAAATCAATAAGTTCTTAATTTTTTTTATCATTTCGGGATTACAACAGTTCGGACTCCACCGAAATATGCAAAATAAGGTTGAACTTTTTGACCGTGGTCCTCGGCAGAAAATGGGCTGTAATAAATTACTTAAGAATTAGCAAATGGGCTGCAAATTATAAAAAATAGCAAATGGGCTTTATGTTGTCTGCCACTGATTTGGAGGCTGACTTGTGGGCCTACTAAGTTCATGCGTACACAAGGTTTCTCAAAAAAGAAACTTAGTCAACAATCGACTCTACCAGCGTCAGACCGTTAGATGTCAATCTAACGGCAATCGTGCTTCTTTAGTCTCTGATCTTCCTGCCCCAGCCACCCAAACCAGTGCCGTCAGAACCGCCTGCTCCCGCCTCCTGTGGCCGGCAATGCTGTCGGGCAGGCCTCACAGCCCCATCATACTCGCATCCCTGGCCTGTCTATCCCTCTACTCACCCACACCTCCTGTTATTTTCCGGCGACGGCAGCCGAACCAGCCAACTCTCGTATTCTCCACCGCGTGGGCAGCCACTACCGTGTCTTCCCCGACTCCGTGTCGGTCCCTTCATAGGCCTCGCCGTCGTCAACCGCCCTCGTGCTCTTGGCGCGGCATGGTCAACGATGTCCATCCAACGGCCGTAGTGCTTCTTCAACCTCTGGTCTTCTTGCCCCAGCCGCCCAAAGCAGCGCTGGTCGTGCCGCATGCTCCTGCCTCCCGTGGCCGGTTGTGCTGCCGCGGAGGCCTCACCGTCCCCATACTACTCCCACCGCTGGCCAGGCCATCCCTCCACTCACCCACTCCCCCTGTTATTCTACAGCGACGGCAGCCTCACACCGCAGCCGAACCAGTGAACCCTCATACTCCTCTTCGCGTGGCATCCACTGCCGCGTCTTCCCCAGCTCCGCGTCGTCCCCTTCCTAGGCCTCGCCGTCGTCCACCGTCGTGGTGCTCTCGGCGTGGCGTGGTCAATGTGGTCAATGACCGACTTCCATTGGAAGAGTACTGTACGTGGAGAGGCTGACAGCTGGGTCCACGGCAGCCACAAGGAAGTGCCTCCTTATTATGCGCAAAATAATTATTCCTCCACCTGACAGCAGGGACCCGCTGGATGGGCCACCAGTATTTCGCGGAAAAAACGTTTCCCCCCTGACTGCTGGGACCCACCGGATGGGCCACCGTATTTCGCGAAAGAAACGTTTGCCCCTGACTGTTGGGACCCACCGGACGGACCACCGTATTTCGCAAAAAAATGTTCCCCCCGCTGTCAGCTCGGACCCACCGAAAGTGCCTCCTTATTACGCACAGAAAAATGAATACTCCCCCTGGTAGCTGGGACCCACCATGGTGGGAGGCTGACTTGTGGGCATACTAAGTTGACGCGGACGGAGGAATTTGCCAACTTAGTCAATATGAACGATTCTAGCTCCAGTGACCGTACGATGTCCATCCAACGACCGTCGTGCTTCTTCAATCTCTGCTCTTCCTGCTCCAGCCGCTCAAAAAAACGCCGGCGGGACTGCATGCTCCCTCCTCCCTGCGGCCGGCTGTGCTGCCGTGCAGCCCTCACCGCCCCACCGTACTCCCATCACTGGCCTAGCCATCCCTCTACTCACCCACACCTGATGTTATTCTCCGGCGACGGCAGACAAACCAGTAAACCCTCATACAGTCATACTCTCCTCCGTGTGGGAAACAACTATCGAGTCTTCCCTCCCTCCATGTCGTTCCCTTCCTAGGCCTCGCTGTCGTCCACCACCCTGGTGTTCTCGGCACGGCCTGGTCAACATGGTCAACAACCGACATGCATCTGAAGTGGACTGTATGTGGAGAGGCTGACAGCTGGGTCCACGGCCGCACGCAAGGAAATGCCTCCTTATTAAGCGCAAAATAATGATTCCTCCACCTGACATCGGGGACCCACCGAAAGGGCCTTTGTATTTCACGAAAAAAACGTTACCGCTGTTGACAGCTTGGACCCACCAACTATATGTTCACACGCAAGGAAGTGCCTCCTTATTATGCACAAAAAAATGAATACTCCCCCTATTAGCTGGGACCCAGTATAGTGGCAGGCTGACTTCTGGGCCTACTAAGTTGACGGGGACGGAGGGCTTTGTCAACTTAGTCAATATGCACGATTCTAGCTCCAGTGACCGTGTCCATCCAACGGCTGTAGTGCTTCTTCAACCTCTGGTCTTCTTGCTCCAGCCTCCCAAACCAGCACTGGTTGTGCCTCGTGCTCCTGCCTGGCCGTCTGCGATGCGGTGGAGGCCTAACGGTCCCCTACTACTCCCACCGTTGGCCAGACCATCCCTCCACTCACCCACACCCCTTGTTATTCCGCGGCGACGGCAGCCTCACACCGCAGCGAACCAGTGAACCCTCGTACTCCTCTACGCGTGGGCATCCACTGCCACGTCTTCCCTGGCTCCGCTTCGTCCCCTTCCTAGGCCTCGCCATCGTCCACCGCCCTGGTTCTCTCGACGCGGCGTGGTGAACGTGGTCAAGGAACGGCTTCCATCGGACGTGGACTATACGTGGAGAGGCCGACAGCTGGGTCCACGGCCGCAGCAAGGAAGTGCCTCCTTATTATGTGCAAAATAATTATTCCTCCACCTGACAGCGGGGACCCACCGGGCGGGCCACCGTATTTCGCGAAAAAACATTTCCCCCTGACTGCTAGGACTCACCAGCTACATCTTCGCACGTAAGGAAGTGTGTCCGGGCAACAAAAATGATTTGCCCCCCTGACTGCTGGGACCCACCAGCTACATCTTCGCACGCAAGGAAGTGCCTGACAGTCGGGACCCACCTGGTCGAAGCGTACGTAGCATTGTAATTCTGGTCGCGAATGTGTACGTACATATATACTAGTGAATGTAGAGGCGCGCACGTAGCATGTACACGTACGTACAGCAGCCAGGGTGCAAGAAAGAAAATACGGCCACGTATGTGTACATACGGGCGGGGTCTCGAACACCTACTCGCGTATATGTACGGCGAGGGCTCGTGTACATGGCTGGGCCGGAACGGAGAAACAGCATCGTCGTCGTGTTCATGGGGAGGCAACGGAATGCGTCGTGTTCATGGGGAGGCAACGAAATGCGTCGTGTTCATTGGGAGGCAACAGAACACGTGGGAGCCAACCGGCTGGGTCGGAACGGAATGCGGGGTCGTGTTCATCGGGAGGGCTTGGACAGAACAGGCGATGGAAACGAGGCCTGGCTTACCACATAACGGAGGAAACAGACCTTCTATGTTCGGAACGGGGTCCTGTTGATCGGGAGGGGTGTGGCGTACCGCAAAACGGAGGAAACGGACCTCCTATGGTCGAAACGGGGGTCCTGTTGATCGGGAGGGGTGTGGCGTACCGCAAAACAGATGAAACAGACCTCCTACAGTCGAAACGGGGGTCCTGTTGATCGGGAGGGGTGTGGCATACCGCAAAACGGACGAAACGGACTTGTGTTGGAGCGCTACGGTCGAAACGGGGGTCCTGTTCATCGGGAGGGGTGTGGCGTAACGCAAAACGGGACTCCACGGGATATTGTTCATCTCCATCGTCG